>NC_136908.1:32828161-33428161 GCF_949606895.1 Notothenia rossii
AATAACTCATTATACTCATTTATCTTCAATTCTGGTCTACTTGAAGAACTATGCTAACCCCTTTAACAGTGTGTGGAACCTTGGGTGTCCAAGCATGTGATAATTACTCCCTCCTTTATCAAGGATTTTAAAACAGAAGTCATTTTATCAATGGTTTGTGGTTCAATTTAGGAATTTTCAGTTATGGCAGATATGTTTCTACTTTAAATAACATCTCTAAATTTCAGGTCATCACTGATTGAATGGATGACCATTAGGAGGTGGTGGCGCTTGTCTTTTAAAACTCATAATCTGGTGCCGTGCGCTCCCTCTGAAGCTGCAAGTAAGATTTAAAACATCTGCAGGGTGGGTTGAGTGAACCCTTCTCCCTAAACGATAATGGTTTTCAAAAATATGCACCATTACAATGAGTGATGTATTAATCCCAATTATACCGCTTTTTTTCAAAATAAAAGATTGCAATCGCTCCTTGCCCAGTGTCTTTTAAAACTCTACATCTTGGACGACAAACAAATGTTATTTCCACCTTAACAGTTCTCCTATGGTAATAACTAGGGATGTAATGATACCAAAAACTCACGGTACGATAATATCGCGATAAAAAGTCCACAATATTGAATAATTAATAAAATATTTTTTTATTTAAAAATGTTTTACTTGGAAAAATGTTCTTTATTAAATAATAAATCTGATTTGTACAGCCTTTTAGTAGGATAGCAGTACTGTCAAAGTGACAGCAACAGACTGGAACAAGAAAACCAGTGTTTTTTACCTACTAGTACTACAAAACAAAGTAGGCATTTTCTTCGTGCCACGGCACCTCACAAATAAACAAGGATATTTAATAATCAAACCCCGAAATAAAATAAATCAAGTTTCACTTTAGTTGTTCAAGTAACTCAACTCAAACTCACAAAGTCACTCACTCAGCATCATCACACAGGTTTTTAGGAATATGAGCATGTCCACATTTCCAGGTAGAAGCTGGGATGTTTGGGCGTTTACAATATCCCCTGCTGTGGAAAAAACTCTCTCGCTTGGTACTGATGTTGCTGGGACAGCAGTGGTCGCGTTAACCGAATATTTTTATATTCCGCCAAAGTTTCCCCGCAGCGAGGCTCTCGTGTTATGCCGTGTTATCAGGGCCGCCCCTCCCTACAGTCCAATCACACAGGCTGCATGGGGCCCCGCCTTGCGCAGGGAGCCCCGCCCAGAGGGCCTCAGCTGCTGTGCGCAGTTCGCCGCTCAGTTCTCCGCGCACCCCCCACGAGAGTGAGGTGATAAGGGGAGCACGTCTGTAACCCGACACTGTTGCAATGAATCGACATCTGACCAATCACGGCTTTGATACGGCCACTAGTGCAGGTGAAGAGATGACGGTGAAAAGACAGTTTCAGTCCGGCCCAAGCAAGAGGGGAAAAAAACAAAACATGAAGAAACTAGAGCATCACTCGAAGGTGGGTTATTGTATGAGTCAAATGTACAACTTGTGAATGTTGTATAAATCAAATTGCCAATTGCCATATTAAAACATCAGCTGCAATTCACGACATGAAGAAGGCAGTCTCTGCATAGCATATAGGCTAATGGAGATGCAGTTATTTCCAGCATTCTTTATTTACCATTCATTCAAGTATGTTATGCCTTTTATCTGCTAATGTACAGGAGGAAGAGTGATAAACTGTCTGTAGTTGGCTTACATAACAGTTCAAGTTTACAGCCTAAAAACATGGAGCATTTTTCCCCCTTTTATTCATTTTTATGTCAATTTGCACATTTCATGGTGATGCTCAGCCTCTCCCCTTAACTCCTAACAGTCATCATCATGTCAACCACAACACAGAGAAATACTGATAGAAATGTGTGTGTAGTTGTTGATACATTGCTGACAGAGGGAACTACATTTGAATACAGATTTAAGAAATATCAGTTTTTGAGCATGTAATAATCATGTTTTGTCTTGACTATATTACAACTATATTATAATAATATAATATAGTATTTATATTATTGAATTGATTATGATTATTAGTAGAATTAGTTTATTTGCATTAATTATATTTTAATCTTTTTGAGGCTAGTATTTGGCAGGAAATGCAGACTTAGTTTAGTTTTTATTAGGATCCCCATTAGCACTAGCATGAGCATTGGCTATTCTTCCTGGGGTCCTCACCCACACAAAACATACATAATACAAACCAGAACGGAACAACTCATCATTTCATGAAAAGTGCATGGTAAGGAAGTGAAAGCAAAAACAAAACAGAAAAAAATAGTCATCACATTTTAGCCATCAAGTCAAAACCTAAACAAAATTGTACCAACAATATAATTTACATGATAATACTAATTACTAATTGACCCACAAGTACAGTTCAAATTTAATTTGTACTTATTCACCTGTAAACGCATACTGAACGACATACATGCATATTTACCATTTACCTCACTGCATAAAAAAGTAACTGTGTTGATAATAATAATAAACAGGAATTGTATTTGCAAAGTAGCCTACTTTGTTTCCAAAAAAAGGTGTTTCACTCCTGTCGGTTGGGGGGGGGGGGGCCTCATCTCACAATGTCGCTTGGGGCCCCAAGTTGGCCAGGGGCGGCCCTGCGTGTTATGCATGCCCTCCAAAAGGAAATGATATAGTTTCCAAACCGTCCTTTGCCGTAGAGATCATTGGAATGTCTGGGAGTTTTTGCTTTACGCTGTGCGCGCTCCCGCAAGATGCATGCAGATCTCGGTGGGCATGCATAACACCAACCCCCCACCCCCCGTTGACAGTTTACGAGCGTGCTCTCTCTCTCTCCCTCCCCCTCTCGTGTCAGCGGGACACGTTAGTGGCGAGTTCAGACCCGACGGGTCTTAATGGATTATGACGGATATTTTACGATCCTGTCGGTCAAAATGACGGACAGCATTGTCAGTCTCACGACGGTATTGAGACGTTTATTTATCGCGATATTCGGTATATCGTTACATCCCTAGTAATAACTATGTTACAATGGTGAAATCAATATTTTAGATTGGAATACTATATTTCACTTGGTACTAGCTCTACCTTTAACATTTTCCATACAAATAAAGATTTGTCTGCTTTTATAGAGTGGTTACTAAAACTATCCCTTTATACTGTATATCAATATTGTAACAAATTAAATCTTTATCAAATTTGCACATGAATAAGAATCTCTTAAAGGTGGGGAAGGTAATTTTGGAGAAACCAGCTTGAGTGCGCTAGAATTTGAAAATACACAACCGGAAAAAATCTGCCACTTCCTTACAGAGCCCCTCCTCCAACACACACGAACGTGCACATGACCAATGAGGGCACGAGATAAGTTTGTGCACAAATGGAAGGCTGACAGGTAGGCCATCCAGTTATTTTAGCCGGGCCGGCTCAGATGATTGGTCGTGCTTTTTAGAGTACTACGGCTTCCAGAGATGACATTTTTTTATGGATTTTTTCTCAAAGCACTTAAGATATTCATTGCTATCGGGATGTTAAGAGCAGTCCATGGAATATAACAAAAAGTGTATCTCGAGCCGGTTTCTCAAACTTACCTACCCCACCTTTAAAGAATAATTTGTTTAGATGAAAAGATTGAAGAGTATGTTCTACTCTGTACTCCTAAATCCAAAACTGGGGTTACGTACTGTAACCCAGTTTCTATGAGTATAGGCGTAGCCCTCTAAGGCTATCGCTATTGGATAATCCCCACTGCACGTGTGCAGCACTGACAGACTTAATCCACGCACACCTATGACGTGGGCCCCACCTCCGGGCTCACTTCCGTATAAATAGGAAGTAGGCCCGACAATCCACTCACACACAAACAGCTTTTCTTCAGCTATTCGCGGAGCCAGTGGGGCCCCAACCTTAGAGGGCTACGCCTATACTCATAGAAACTGGGTTACAGTACGTAACCCCAGTTCTATATCGTATAAGGCTTAGCCCTCTAAGACTATCGCTATTGGGTTAAGGGCGAAGCAGGATGTAGTCTACGCCCCACTGGTTCCGTCCGTTACCAGAAGCACAAAACACACCTACTCAGTTAATAACCCATGTCCATTTCGCTATGCGTAATGGAGCATCACATTCCCAGGGAATATAGCATTAATGAAAAATGAATATTCTCCATCAGGGAACGGAGGTAGGCTTACTTAGGCTACCTGTCGTTTATAAAACGTAGAGATCGAGTCTCACTTGTTAAAAACGATCAAGAGAGGGGGAAAAAGGGCAGCTCTCTAAGTGCCGACAGGCAGGAGAGAGGGCACGCAGTTGAGTCCCTGACATTACTCACTCTGACAGGACACTCAGTACTGAGTGTGTCAGAGAGGAATGGAAAACATCCCTCAAATACAAACACATAAAAGAACAGGGGGAATACCAAGATGCCGCAGTGCAAATGTCCTTCACTGTCATTCCTCCGTGCAACGCCGTAGAGGAGGAAAATCCTCTGGTGCTGTGCGCTTTGATGTCTTCCGGGGGATCCACCCCAGAGGAGACATACGCCTCACACAGCCAGTGTGACAGGGGCTGTGCAGATAGAGGCTGCCCTAATGAGCGCCCTCTATAATGCACAAACAGACGCTGGGATTTGCGTAAGGCAGCCGTGAGTGCAATATACTGTAGCATGCATGCGCGCGCACGGGACAGAGGAGATGAGATGTGGCTTCTTCCTCTGATGTGTGAGTTGGAGGAAAGACGCCATCCAAAGTTATCGCTCTCGATCTAAAAGAGCTTTTTTTGGCATAAAAAACGGGCTAGGGTGCAAAATGGCTGAGCTGCCATCTCCTTGGATCCGGAGACATGACGGAGCCACAGAGAGAGCAGACAAATCACTCACCCTTTTAGCTGATGTCAGCCAAGAGCGGAGCTACTTTGGCTGACCAAAACTTCAGGGGAACCTAATCTAAAGGTTCAAATGGAGCTTTACTCAGTGCCACTGGCGGCACATATCAGACCCGGGCCGGGGGGCGGGGCCACATGACCGGGCCCTTTAAACCCAATAAAGCTTGACAAAAATATCGGGAGTCCGGGGTGGTAATCTGACGCTTGTGCGTAAAAAGTCGCTCAGTCAGTAAGATTACAATTTAAAACAATGTTTGAAAGAAAAGTAACTAAAGAAAAGGTGTAATATTTAAGATTTTTGGTTTCTGCAAATGGTATACAGATGTAGCGATTCATTTCAGACAGTTTGAAACGCGAGGGCCGTGATTGGTACGTGATCTGCCCTCGCTCAAGGGAAAACCTCCAGCTTGACTTGAGACCGCCCCCGTGATAGATAAATGTAATTATAATCAAGCCAGCTGCAATGGATCATTGATCCACCAGGGGGTGCAGTGGGGTTCCACACTGGAGCTCATGTGAAATAAAGTGAGATACAGTATGCTGGATGTACAGCGGAACTTTGTTAAGATCCATATGTCACGGATATCATACTACTGTGCTAAATAAGAGACATGTAATCATTTACAAAACATCACCAGGGTGTTATTTTCTCCATAAGGAACAAGTCGCTGCAAATTATCCCGCTTATTACATGGCCACATTCTCAACAAAGTAACGACATGGCTCCCAATATTAATTGAAATGCTTTTATGGATTTAGAAAATGTTTTTATTGATTTAAAAAATATATGTATCTATTGATTTAAATTGACATGCATCCGCTAAGAAAAATAGTCCGTTGTTACCGTTTTTTTAACAGTGTGAATGAAACGGCAGCTCTCAGCTGTGTATTTACACAACTAATGGCCCATCAACCACAGCTCTCTCCCACCCTCCCCCCCTGATCTTTCTTCTCCAGCAGCTAAATTAACAGTAGGTTACTCTGAGTGACCATAGACTGTATGTGACAAGCTTACAGTTAGTGACGTAACAACACCATAAAAGCTGGTGGGTTGAAAGCAATACGGGAGGTAAAAATAACTAGAATAATTGTGATTTATTTATTGTGGCTTTTATGTTTTTAGGTATAAAATGTTATGTAATTCAGGCTTATAGTTCACCCTTCTCTAAAAGCCTTCAACAATGACAATATTCATTGTAATTTAATAAATCCTTCCAACAGACATTGTAAAAAATAGCCTACTGTAAGTTAAGAAATCATTTCAATATGTACATCTTTTGATGTAACAACAATAACATTATAAATAGTAAAATAGCTGAACATAGTATTGCACATTTAGCTTTGAGTGTTACTGACCTGAGATGTTTTTATTACATGAATTAAGGTGACTGAGGCTTTTTAACATACAGGGATGCAAACTCATCAGGTATGAAAAAGGTGACAAGGATCCGAGCCCCCGGCTCCCCCACCCCACGGAATAACAGAGGATTTTAGCAGTCAGAACAACTAAAGCAGCAGTGTTAATGATAACAGAAACGCCAAAGAGTCACATCAAATAGAAATATATAAAAGCATTTATTTTAAATTGTGTAGCAGTCAGTTTATAATTTTGGCAGCACTGTTGAGCATTTTGAAAATGTATTTTCATGCCTATGTGCAAGGCTTAAGTCTTTTTATCTTTATAGCCACATGGTGTAAAGTAACTAAGTTCATAAACTCAACAAGTACTATACTTGGGCACAATTTTGAGATACTTGTACTTTATTTAAGTATTTCAATGTTTTGCTACTTTCTTCTTCTACTCCACTACAGTTCAGAGGTACATGGTGTACTTTTCCTCCACTCCATGTATTTAATACCTTCAGTTACTTTACAGATGTGAATGAATGATGTGAAATATAATCAAGTGTTAAATCAGACTTTAGTTCCACCTGGAGTAAATCCACAAGCTACCCTGCAGTATACAAAGTCATTCAAATTAGCTGCACCTTTACCAGCTTTGAGAACACTTTCATGATCAATCATTATAAAACATATCATATCTATTATTCTGAAATGGACCAATCTGCACAATGACTACTTTTACTGTCGCTACTTTCACTATATTTTGAGGATAATACTTTTCTACTTTTACTTGAGGAACATTTTGAATGCAGGCCTTTTACTGTAACAGAGTATCCCTACACTCTGGGACTATTACTTTCACTCAAGTACAAGATCTGAGTACTTCTACTTTTACTCAAGTACAAGACCTGAGTACTTCTACTTTTACTCTAGTACAAGATCTGTGTGCTTCTACTTTTACTCAAGTACAAGACCTGAGTGCTTCTACTTTTACTCAAGTAGCCTACAAGATTTGAGTACTTCTACTTTTACTCTAGTACAAGATCTGTGTGCTTCTACTTTTACTCAAGTAGGCCTACAAGATTTGAGTACTTATACTTTTACTGTAGTACAAGATCTGTGTGCTTCTACTTTTACTCAAGTACAAGATCTGAGTACTTCTACTTTTACTCAAGTACAAGACCTGAGTACTTGTACTTTTACTCAAGTACAATATATATACACTTATACCACCTCTGTTTATAGCCTATGAAAAAATCTATTAGAAATAGAAGGCGAAAGCTAACGTTAGCAGATAGTGACAATGTATGCTAGCTAGCTAGCTAGCTCAACGATTCCTTAAATAATATTGCCACAGAAAAACCTTTCAGTTCACATCACGCTCTGCCGCTCCGACAGGGAGCTCTGCTCTGAACACCTGAACGGCCCGTTCTAACAGCTGTTCACCAGCGGTCCAGTCTGTGCCACAGTGACTCCGGACGCACAGTTAATATTAACAAACGCACCCGTAGGTAATGTAGCTGCTGAAGCTAGACCATCATCTCGGAGCAGCAGAGTCTTATTATACATCCATGAGCAGAGCCGACAGGCAGGAAGACTCGAGCACACAGCTCGTACTTCATTATAATATATAAAAAAAGAACACCATATGCGTGTCATGATGGCACATAACAGCTCACGGCCGCAGATTAATCCGGGTCCCAGCCCCCTCCATACCCCAAAAATATTTGTATTGCAGATCTACATAATGCTAACCTTGCTTATTTAGAAACAGTATGTCAAATGTTAGATAAAGTTTGTGATCTTGATAGAGAGATTTATTTTACAGGTGATTTAAACAGACTGGAATATGTCGCACTGTGCCCTAAAAAATAAGTTGCTGACAATTACTAACACATGTAACTTAGTACAAATGGTGACTAAACCTACTAGGATAATTAGAAAGAAAGATGGATCAAATAGTGCAACTTGTATTGATCATATATTTACTAATTTCAGCCATTTATGTTCACAAGCAATTTCAATCCCGGTAGGGTGCACTGATCATAATCTAATCATCATTGTGAGAAAGACAAAGGTGCCAAAACCAGGACCAAAAGTAATAGTTAGAAGATCAATGAAATATTTTTGTGAAGAGTCATTTATAAAGGATGTTCAAAAGATATGTTGGAAACAAGTTCTTGAGAAACTAAACCCAGATGATGCTCTTGATGGCTTTAATTTCTTATTCAAGCAAGTGATTGATAAACATGCACCACTTAGAAAGCAGACTGTAAGGAACCTTAGAACGCCCTGGTTAGATGATGAGCTAAGAGAACTAATGAAACAAAGAGATGATGCAAAACTTGTAGCTATCTCATCAAGTTATGAGTCAGACGGGCACATTTATAGAAAATTGAGGAATTATGTTACAGCATTAAATAAAAAGAAAAAACGAGTGTATTATGGAAATAAAATTAAAGCTATTAATGATGATAAGAAGAAGATGTGGGATTTAGTCAATGGCATGATGGGCCGTAAGCCCAAATCCACCTCAACATATCTTGAAGTGGAAGGGACATTTTTGACTAAACCGGTACAAATTGCTAATTATTTAAATGATTATTTTCTTGATAAAGTGGATACTTTGAGGAGAGATATGAAGCAACCTATTAACAGGAACCCCACTTTTCTAATAAATGATTTAATCATGGAAAATAAGAATTGTAAATTTAAAATAGAGAAAGTGTCAATTGCAGATGTTGAATGTCTACTAGGTAAATGTAATGATAAACCACCGGGTGTTGATAATCTAGATGGTAAATTTCTTAGATATGTTGCTAATTTGGTTGCGGAGCCTATCTGCCATATCATCAATGTAAGTATTGAAAAGTGTATTTGCCCACAGGCATGGAAAATAGCAAAAATTATTCCACTTGCAAAAAATCCAGCTTGATCATTTTCTGGAACAAATAGTCGCCCGATAAGTTTATTACCAGCGTTAGGAAAGATAATGGAGAGAATAATGTTTAATCAAATACAGAAATACTTTGAAGGTAACAATCTTAATACTGCTTATCAACATGCCTACAGACCGGGCCATTCCACATGCACTGCTTTAACACAAATGACCGATGACTGGAAGGTGGAGGTAGATAATAGGAAGTTAGTGGGAACGGTACTACTTGATTTTAGTTCTGCCTTTGATGTCATCGATCATCCATTGTTGTTGAACAAGCTAGAGCAATATGGTTTTCATCTGAATGCACTGAGGTGGATAGAAAGTTATTTGACCAATCGATGTCAAACTGTTTTTTTCAATGGAAGTCTGTCAACTATTAAGAAAGTCAGTTGTGGAGTTCCTCAGGGGAGTTGTTTGGGACCACTTTTATTTTCTATTTTCACAAATGATCTACCATTGGTCTTACAGGAATCCAAAATTGTTATGTATGCAGATGACTCGACAATATATGGAGCAGGTTCATCTACAAGGGAGCTGAGTCACTGTATAAATAAGGATCTACAAATGATTTCAGAGTGGGTAATAAATAATAAGTTGGTACTTAATGCAGGAAAAACTAAATCTTTAATAATTGGGTCAAATCATCAGTTAAAATGTGAACCTAAATTGCAGTTACATTTAAACCATATTGACATTAAACAAGTCAAGGAAACTAAGTTGTTAGGGATAACTCTAGATCAAACACTGTCTTGGTCTAAACAAATTGATAATGTTGTGTGTAAAATGGGAAGGGGTGTGTCACTCGTTAAAAGAATTGTAAAACATTTGCCAATAGATGTCAGGAGACAAGTCTTGGATGCTTTGGTGCTATCACAGCTTGATTACTGTTTTGTTGTTTGGTCTAGTGCTTCAGAAAACGATTTAAATAAACTACAAGTAGCACAGAATAAGGCAGCACGATGTGTTCTGCAGTGCTCCTACAGAACCAGAGTGACTGAAATGCTGGAGACACTGAAATGGATGAGTGTTAGACAGAGGTCCATTTATTCTCTGTTAAATTTTGTAAAGAATATTACAGTGACACACTTACCACATATATTGTCACAAAAGTTCATAGCACAGTACTCTACACATAACTATCAAACCAGACATGCAATAGAAAAAAGGTTTATTTTACCCAAATCAAGATCAAATATTAGACAGAAAACAGTACTATACAGAGCAATGGTCAGCTGGAATTCGTTACCGGTCCATATCATTCAAGACAACTCAAACATACATTTCAAACATTTGCTAAAACAATATCTGAGAACTACAAATTAAATTTGAACTGTACTTGTGGGTCAATTAGTAATTAGTAATTAGTATTATCATGTAAATTATATTGTTGGTAAAATTTTGTTTAGGTTTTGACTTGATGATGGTTAAAATGTGATGACTATTTTTTTCTGTTTTGTTTTTGCTTTCACTTCCTTACCATGCACTTTTCATGAAATGATGAGTTGTTCCGTTCTGGTTTGTATTATGTATGTTTTGTGTGGGTGAGGACCCCAGGAAGAATAGCCAATGCTCATGCTAGTGCTAATGGGGATCCTAATAAAAACTAAACTAAAAACTAAACTACATGAATCACACAAACGACTTATTTTGGATTCAAAACGGCAAATTTCGCCGAAAGGTGACAAGTTTGCATCACTGAACATAGACAGAGCACAACTGAAACATAACATCTGAGATGTAACAACATAATACACTTTTCGGGGATGCTTGGGATGTGAGTGAGGGACACGGCTTAGAACGGGCGTGTCGCCTGGCAGGACAGGAGAGTGTGTGCACCAGTCTGCCTTGATCTATGAATTCATGTCCGTGACACTCACTGCTGCCCACAGCTGTTTTATAGAAGGAAATTCCTTCACTTCATGAAAGTGTTTACCACACACACCTCTACACACACATGACGGGTGTTATTTTCCCCAAAGGAACAAGTCGCTGCAAATTATCCCGCTTATTACACGGCCACATTCTCAACAAAGTAACGACATGACTCCCGATATTAATTTAAATGCTTTTATGGATTTAGAAAATGTTTTTATTGATTTAAAAGATTGTTGTATGTATTGATTTAAAAAATAGTTGTATTGATTTAAATTGACATGCATCCGCTTAGAAAAATAGTCCGTTGTTACAGTTTTTTAAACAGTCTGAATGAAACGGCAGCTTTCAGCTGTGTATTTACACAACTAATGGCCCAACAACCACAGCTCTCTCCCCCCCTCCCCTCTTGATCTTTCTTCTCCAGCAGCTAAATTAACGGTAGGTTACTCTGAGTGACAAGCTTACAGTTAGACACAACACTGTCATTGCAAGTGACCCTCAGTTAGTTGACTTTTATGTTCAACTGCTAAATTCGTTACTGATAAAAAAGGGCTTCTACTGTACCTAATTACCTTAACACTAGAACCGCCAGAGGTTTTTGTATAGGCCTAACTAAACCCGTCAAATCCCGCTATTAGAATGTAATTTTTAACAACATAGGGTGCTACATAACACACTTTCAGGAAAAGTCACGGACTGGGAGACTTTAATATTTTATTGAAAAAAAGTTACATTGCACACAAACAACACACATCACACAAATTGACCCGATTGGCGGTTCTAGTGTTAAATAAACTCACTAATTAATGAAACCAGTTCAATACGCATTATTCTTATTCTTATCATTCTTTATGAGCGCAGAAATAGTCTTAAAATCAGATCTGTTTTTTAAATGAAATCTGACGGCAGGCAGTTAGCTCTGATCACCTATGATAAATGCGCCGCACCTAATCGCTGGCCATTCAGCCACAGACACTGTTCGAAATGGGGGGGAGCTAGGGGGAGCTTGGCTTACCCGAAGAGGGAGGGAGCTCCCCTGAAGGCTGACTTTGAGATAAATAGGGGGAGCCCAAAACAATCGTGCATATTTGTGTCACACAGATTAGAAATGTTGAGTTTCTGTAAATAACAGTTCTTGAAATAAATAATAGTTATTGTTCATTACAGTTTCTGAATATTTGTTTTATATTTGTGAATATGTCTGGGGGTTGCCATCTGTACGTGGCGGCGCTGCATTCTTACTTACGTTGCTATGGTTATGGCGGTGATGCCGGCGCGGTATTTGAAATGTTCATATTGATATTTTTTTAACTCTGGCTTTGTAATAAAAAAATATGGCTAAACGAAAACAGCCAAGCGTCACAGCTTTTGGATTCACAAGCAAAGAAGCGAAGGAATCTAAAAATGACAACGTGAACGGAAAACAACTTTTAGTTGGCCGGCTGTACGCGGCATTAGGGTCGAGCTTGACAGCTCCACACCGAGGGAGAGGCCTGACGATGCGGAGCCTGAAGAGGCTTCAACAACGGCCACATCCGCCGGCATAGTGACACCGTCTGTATTAGTAGAAGAGTGTTTTTATAGCAATTGATCGCAGCCGCGCTGTTGCGCCAGTCAACAGAGCGTGCGTGTGACATATTTAGTAGCAGGATGTGCTCTGAAAAATAGGGCTCCCCGAAAGCAAATGGGTAATTCGAAAACTGACAGAGCTCCCTCTATACAAATCAAACTGTAGACGGTGTGAAAGCACCTATTGTTTTAAATAATGGTCGGAATGTGACCTGTGAGCCTTCTGAATTACCGTGGGACAGCACATTCTAAACTAAAATGTTCAATCAATAAAGTAACATCTTATCTTATCTTAATATTATCTTCATATTAATAATAATAATAAATCATACAGTATTTGTCCGAAAGGGAACAGGAGGAAGCAAACACAAAAATATACTGCATATTAAAGCAAACGATTGTAAAGGTTAAAGTATGAGCATAACAAAAAAAGAAGTGTAATGTAAACATTTACATTATAATTATGATTATTTAATATATAAAGACTATATATTATTGAATTACAAGATTAGATATACTTTAGTTGATCTAAAATATTGATGTGTTCAAATGCTCTTCAAAACACAACTGAAAGTCCATGAAACGTGTCTTTCTGTATTTGTGAATGAAGCGCCATCTCCTGGTTAAAACCTGAAATTGAAAATCTGGCAACGCCCTCTTGGAAAATAGTGGGAGGGCTTAACATTCCTCTATACTGGTCTTTGGCAGGTGGTAGGCAGGAAGCTGTAAGCTGGAGTCTGAAATTCAGTGCTCCATCTGTAGAAACGAAATATATATCAGAGACAATAATGATATAACATGACATAAAGTCCAACAAACCACAAGGACAACGGAAACATAGCCTAATAAAATGACTACATTTCTGACACACCATTCACCATGGACAGCCAGCAGCCACCATGAGAGCAGAGCAGTGTAAAATTGGCACGGCGGCCCATACATTCACGTACAAGTAGGCTACTGTACAAATTAAATTTGAAGTGTACTCACCACTACTTGAAGGGCACTCGGCGAGCCTTGCGCTCCGCGAACTCGTCAACAATCCGCTGTATGTCCAATTTCTTGGCTCGGTCACTTTCTATGGACAGAAAGGCCAGTCCACTCAGTCTCTCCTGTCCCATCGTGCTCCTCAAATAGTTTTTGATGAGTTTTAATTTGGAGAAAGAGCGCTCTGCGGTTGCCACGGTGACAGGAAGAGTAAAAAATAAGATGAAGGCTGTGCAAACCTCACTGAATGTAGATGTTACTGCTGGGTTGTAATCAATGAGCATTTTTACCAGATCCGCGACAGATTTTAGTTTTTGTATTTGGTCCCTGAAACAGGTTCTGAAAGAAAGCAGCTGGCCAGGGAAGCTGGCGGCGATGTCCCGACTGTAGTGCTCTCTAAGCCGCTGGGCAGCTTGGTGTAAATCCTCATCCTTTGCTTGTGTGTTGGGGTGAATTGCCTCAAACATGTCCACAGTTGCATTTAAGCTGGTGAATCTTTGGGACAGTTGCTGGATGATTATATCGAGACATGCATTGAAAACGGTCACCCGAAAGTTGCTCTCTGCGTCAGTGAGGCGGCTGTCTTCAGAAAGTTCATCAAAGTGTCTCTTAACTTTCCTGGCCCTGGTTGTTTCAAACTGTTTTTGACTTCCCCATTTAGTAGCCAGGGCAAGAGTGGCGGACTTCGCCTCATCAAATTGTCCCCTATACTCCACCAAAACACTGATGGCATATTGCAGTAGAGTAGATGCTTTCAGAATATCCGCGTCTTTTGCTTGCAGTAAATGTGAAGCACAATTTATGCTTTCCAAAATCTTGGTCTGCATGTTGACCAAAAATAGAAAGCTACATTTGCTTATGGCATTCTTGAGTGCACTTGCTTCATTGCGCTCATCCTTTTTGTCACTGGTAAGGGATATTTTGACGAGGGCTTTTATAATGTCTCCATATCTGTGCCTTAACGCAACAAGCGCATCATGGCGAGATGACCAGCGAGTGGGACATAAGCGTTTTAATGTGATAGTTCTGCTCTCTGGCGTCATTAACTCACTGAGCAATGCCCATCGTTTGATACTGTGACCAAAAAAGTTGTAGAGCGTCTCTACAGTGTCATAGAACTGCTTCACTCCAGGGACATTTTTAACGGAGTCGTTGAGTGCTAGGTTGAGATTATGAGCAGCGCAATGAACATAGTGGGCAAGGGGCTCCTTCTCGGCTATTCTTGCTTGCACGCCTGAATACACACCACTCATATTAGCCGCCCCATCATAGCCCTGTCCGCGACATTTAGACAGATCTAATCCATTTTTCTCTATAGAACCAAGGATTTTGTTTTCAAGCTCTGAAGCTGATGAACCTTCAGTCACTTCAAAACCCAAAAAGACTTCATTGATCTGTATATCTGTTGCAATATCCATGTCGTTCTTAAAAACAGTTATGTAGCGGTAAACCTGACTCAACTGGTCTATCTTTGACACATCTTGCGTTGTGTCCATGATGACGGAATAAAATGGGGCTTCGTTTATTTCATCAATGATGTCAGCTTTCACACGTTGAGATAATATGTAAATAATCTCATCTTGAATCTTGTGACTGAGGTATTTCACTGACCCTTCTGGTCGGTTGATTAGCTCTTTCAAAACAGGGTCGTAGCGAGCCAATAATTCTATTATTGACAAAAAGTTGCCAGCTTTTCCCTGACCTAGAACCTCTCGATGGCCCCTGAATGCCAAGTTGCTTGAAGCTAGAGTGAGAGTTACATTAACAATGCGCTCCACGACCTGTCTCCAAAATTGGGCGGCATTACGCACATTCCTCTCCATGTAAGCGTCTATTGTGCCGTTGGTTTTCCACTGCTCATATACTACGCATGCACCAAGGTGTATTTGAGTGGATTCATGCCTCTCAATTTTAGTAGAAAGATGTTTCCAGTCTTTTATTCCGTTTACCCATGCATTGTTTTAGAACGGTGCCTTTCGGTTGGCAAAAAGCCAGCAAGGCTCACAGTAGCAGCAGTCCAATTTTGGGGAATAGCACAACCAGCTACGTGGAAATTTCATCCCAACTTTAGTGGTGGAGGTGTAATAGCTTTCTGAAAAGAAACGGTTATCCTTGTCTTTGGGAAATGGACCTTTGGGTTTGCATGGGCCCATTTTAAGGATATATCTTTTGATATTGGCGTCCTCAATGTTTTCAAAATAGTTTGCCCGATCAGTCGGAAAACGCTCCAGAGGATAATTGCAGGACACATCATGATCCGTGGTCTGAGTTTCACCCGTAGGAGTAGCGTGAGGAGGAGACCTGTTGCTGCTTTCATTCCCAGTGTCCGGTACTTCTTCACCTTGCGGCGCAGCAGGTAAGGAGCCGGAGGGGGAGGGGTGCGGCTGGTCAAGCGTCAGGCCTGGCTCTCCTCTCGACGAGCAGCTAGCAGCTGCTGAGTCGTCCCTATTATTATTATTATTATTATTATTATTATTATTATTATTATTATCATCATCACTACAGCCGAGAGACAGAAAAGGAAATAAGCTAGGCGGCCGAGCTACACGAAGTAACAACAACCATGATATCAACATTTACCACAAACTCACATTTTCTTGTTGACAGTGTGTGTCCGTGATTGTAGCCTACCTGTAAATCTGGCTAACCCTCACTAACGTTGTTGGCGGGCTGGGGCTCGGGGATGAAACACGGCTAGCAGTGGCAAAAACTTCAGGTTCATCTCCCGCAGGAGGAGGAGTAGGGCGAAAAAAATATCCATCTAGCTTGGACAATTTGGCTTTTCCTTGGTCCTTTTTGTCTTTTTCTTTGCGTTTTGTAGCTCCACTTTTGTGTTTATAACTGCTCATGCTTAGGCAGTGCTCTGTTGAATGACAAGTGATTGATGATGACGTTGACGTTCATTTACGTATGATGTTGATGGACGGCTGTTGATGACGATTTTACCCAAAGTACATTTGGAGACAATAGAAGGGATTCACTTGCAATTTTTCATGTTTTAATGTTAAATGTGAGTGTGAAAATAGCAGCACAAGTTCAACTCATATTATAGGCTACAATGCTAATACCTAATATGACCACGAACGTCAGTGCACTCAGTGGCGCGAGGCAGCAGGGCCCGCGGGCTAATATCTCGGGGGCGGAGCCTGCTGCCTCGGCGACGGGCCCCCATTGGGTCCCGACCGTCCCGGGCCCGGGGAGCCCTGCCCCTACAGCCCCCCCTGAAGCTCCGCCCTTGGTTCTGTAGATGTCAAGGTATCACTTTTTAAAGCTTTCTGTACACCATTGTACACGGCTCACCTGTGGAGTAAGGCTAGAAGCATACACAAACTAAAAGTTGCATACAATGATGCTTTACGGTTGCTGCTGAGGGTACCTCGGTTCTCTTCCATGATTTGGACATTGGCGTAATAGCCTATACAGACAGTGAGCATGTGTGGCTAGCTGGGATTGGACTGATTTTAGCTTTTTATCTTATTTATTGATGTGTGTATTGTCTTTTTGTATGTGATATGGACCTTGAGTCTGAAATAAAGATTGAATAAAGATTGAATAACAGATCACAACAATGTAAATTGACTCAAGAGTAGCTCTTTGTTTTCTTTCTATTATAATTATTAATATTATCACTTTTAGTGAACACTTATTCATATTATTTAAATGCCCTGTCCATAATCCAGACATGCAAATTGTTTGAGTGTAAACATTTGTTTTTCCCTATCTGTTTACACTCTAAAGATTCTTTAGTTTATTCATCTCCTGGTGCTGTTTCTAAAAATGTCTTATTACTTATTGTTTTATTTCAGCTTCTCTCAAATCAGTTCTAACTGCCGTGCTATTTCTGGAAAGTGGCAGTGCAGGTACATAATGTGTAAGATGGTACCAATATGTTCCTGTTTTAATTTTAACCCGGAGTGCATGTGCAGTGCGTTCCACAACCTCCCAACGTCCACTCCACACAGGCTCCAACGACTTCCTCTTGTCGACTTTTACTTTTACCCAATCACCTGGTCCAACAGGAGTCTCTGGTGTTTTCTCAGCTGTTTGAACCTGTGTAGACAAAACCTGGAACATATGTGTCAGAGCCCTGACACATGCATCCGCTTCAATTTTACTGACATTAAACACTGGTTCTCCTCTGTATTGCGATGGGCTATATCTTGGTGGATTTTGCTGAGTGGAGCAATCTCTGACCCAATGTCCCGTAAATCCACAAATATAACACCCATTTTTCTCCCTACCTCTTCTTCTTGAACGATTGTTTCCTCTCCACGGTTCCCTCTGTTGACTCTGAATACAGTCTGTAGTTTAGCCTGGCTTTGAGAGTACTGTTATCTTGGAATATGCCATCTTTTTAACACTTCTATAAGGTCCCCGACTCTTATATGTAACACTTCGATAAGGTCCCCGACCCTTATTTTTAACACTTCTATAAGGTCCCCGACTCTTATATTTAACACTTCGATAAGGTCCCCGACTCTTATTTTGAATTCTTCTTAGGGTCCCTAAACACCTAAACCATGTGCACAATTGTCAGAAATATATCCCTTGCTCTCTTCACATTTCAGTAAACTATATTTGTACTTTAACTCCTCTTTCTTCCATCAACACTCACAGTTTGTAACAGTCCTATCTCTACCTGTGCAGCATTTTGGTATTAACAACAGGCTCACCTTTGATTTTGGCCCTGTGAGTATTGATAGGAATCCGGAGGAGGTCTCCGCCGTCCTTCAGTCCCTCGGACTCAAAGTTGGGAGTTCCCAATCGTCTTTTGGAATCACGTTGTGGGTCTCCATTTTGTTGTGTTCAAAATTCCAGGAAAGACAGACGACTTCGAGGTTCAACTATTTATTGCGAGAGAGCAAAAGACATATATTCACTCCGTCACGTCATAGAAATCACAGACAGCAAAGCTGTAATCTGTCAGTCTATTTATGGACAAGAGCCTCGAACCTCGTGCGTGCATACATTTTATTACACAGGGCGTTGCCCGTACATTTATGATTGTTCAAGACTAGCTGAAGAGATACCATGGTTTAGACTTGGTTCTCTTTGGTAGGTGCGCAGACTTAGGAAAAAGTCTCTTGGCAACACGATCCTCCAATCAGCATTTGGCCGGCCTGTGGAAGTCCCTCCCTACTCTGGCACCATCATACATAATTTGTTTTTTCTGAAGATTTCTGCAGATATAGTGGAATCTTCATAATGCTGCTTCCTAGCTGTGTGTGGGAGTGAAGCTCCCATACAACTCAAGGCCGGAGCGATGTCCTGTTTATGAATAACTGACACTGTATTCTGCCAGTGTCTGCATCTGACCTTGCTACTGTGTTATTGCAATCTAAAACTTTCTTATGAGACTTTTCCCTTTGTTTTCCTATCCAATCCATCAAACATTGGGATTGGTGATCTTGTCTATTTATTTTATAGTCATAGCAATAATAAGAATCCCTCTTGTAATGTTATATAAAAATAGACTCCACATATGTAAAGATCCAGGAAGACAACAACAGTAGATCATGAGGCATGTGACCTAAATGTTTGCTACGTCTCAATCTACAAATGCATTTCAATAAACATTTAACACACCAACTTTTTTCATCAAAGGCAAAAAACCCTTCTAACAAGTTCAAGATTATTTTCTGAATTTTAAGAAAGTTTGGTTGAGTGACTTTTCCATACAGCTTTTTGATTGGATTTCAAAATATGAATAATAGTACACAAATAATGGAAGTCCTAAGAAGTAGTACCGGAAACTCACGCCCTGTATCTCAATTTCCCAGGATCCTTCATCAGTGTCAAAGTTACATCCCTTCCTGTGCTTGTGTCGGGCATTGAGCTCGAAGACCCAATATACAGTAGTTATCCAGGTACAGATACAGTGGCACCAACAATAGCAGCGACAAATTGTTTAGCAATTAGCAACAGAGAAACCTGTTAACAGGACAATAACAATGGAAATCAACAATACACCCCCCACAGCCCGCTTGTGTTTTATATTATGTTATGTTACCTTTTTTTTTGCTGAAACTTTTATAAAAAACAATTGAGATAAAAAATCACAACAGCAATAATCCTGGAAGCGAATTCGTTTTAAAAAGGCCACGCATTGTATGTGTCCTTCTGGCACTGAGGGAGCAGCGAGTTGATTAGTCGAAGCAGATCGGACTTACCGCTTGGACCGAAGGGTCACCGGTTCGAGTCCTGATCATCCAAAAAAAGAAAAAATACATAGTAGACTGGTGGCTAGAGAGGTGCCAGAGGGGCAGAGAACATCCGGACTTGAGAAAACACTTGTGCAAGTTCGAGTCTAGCAGTGCGCGATTCTGAGTACTCGTGTGCGAGAATTCAACAGTCCGAGTTTGAGTCCGAGTCCATCACTTCGCGAGTCGATTCACATGTCTTAAATATCGGCACTCGAGTCCGTGTCCTGGGGCCTCATTTATAACGTCGTGTGTAGGATTCACGTGGGAAGGTTGCTTACGTAAAAAATAGGTACAGACATTTTCCGAAATTTTCCGATTCACAAAACATTGCGTACCGGCGAGGAAAGTGCGTATGACACTTCCTACGCCGGTTTCCCTTTATAAATCACAATCGACTCGAAATGCGGTGCAGCTTTTGCGGGTTTCACGTAACGCCCATATTTGCCTATAAATAGTCAAAGAAACGCCCATTCATTCATTTTGACTGACTGCATGAAGAAGATCGCAGGAAATGACGACAGAACAGCTAAAAAAGACACCTCACACCATGTCAGATTTTGGTTATTTTGGGGAGGTCGAGATAAATCATATTGTTTGGTGGATGCAGTTTGAACCAGAGTAGCAGCATGGAGGTTGGATCGTAACCAAAATAAATAAATAAGTGGTCCGAAAAAGGTTAATGACAAAATAAATACACAGCCTTCCTCAGGCAGTGTGTTTGTACAGGGGACAGGAGACCCCCCCTTGATGAGAAACTCTAAGAAATTATCGGGGAATCCCTCCGGAGTGGAGTCGTGACGACTGGATCTGAATTATTTTGTTGTGTTTGGTGGTTTGTGTCCCAGCTGTCGATCAGCTCTGTCTCCACTGCAGCCTGTGCATCTCAACCCCCCACAGCAACTCTATATCCATAATCCACCAGTTAAAGGAAATACAAATAATGTGTTGTGTTATATTAGCTGTACAATTTACCACATATGGTGCTCTTAGTTTCTATACCTCCTGTGTTTTATGACCGACTTATCAAGTGGGCGGCGAACGGCATAAAACATGATTAAACATGATAGTAAAACCATGCTCATATTGTTGGAGCGCTGAGTGGTTTGAAACCCACCTCGGCCCCGCGTGTCCTTTTGATGAGCTGGTTTAAATCATAAAAGGAAGGGGTTCAAAAACACCAGGATACAAGTTAAACAATAATCTGTTTTAATGGCAAAAGATACAAATACAATACAAAGGAGTAGTCCTGCTCTTTTCTCCTATCTGGGAGATTTTACTATCTGGACAGCCTGAGGACAAAAGAGACCGGACCAAGGACACAACAGGCTTACATGTAAAAACAACAGGAGGAGTTGTGTCCGATGCTCCTCCCAGAGGGTTCATCTATTGGAAGAGACAAACACGATGGCCTGTCGTAGCGAATCAGCGCGAGCCAGCCGAGGCAACCCTTAAGTTTGAGGCAAAACAAACCCATCTGGTGTTTGTTGTCTCGCATTCTTGCAGCTTTCACACACACCCATTCTTGCATAGAGTTCCCTCTCCCCTCCCTCATCAGTTTTAAAGCACATATAGTTTCACATACTTTTGGCATTTTTAAGATAGGTTTAAGATATAGTTGTTTATAGTTGGATTCGACAAATAACACATGTGAGTTACCTTAATATCAATAATAACAAGGAAAACATTACCTCTGCTCTCAAGCAGTCCTCTTAGCAATGCTTCTGAAATAGTAACACACACTCATTTTTACCATGCAGCATTCCAGAGATCTGGGGCCGTATTCACAAAGGATCTTAGGGCTAAAAGTAGCTCCTAACTGGCGAATTTAGGAGAAACTCCTAAACATAATGGGCGTGTCAGTCTTAAATTTAGGACTCCTAATTGTATTCACTAAGAGCAATTCACAAAGTATTTTAGGCCTAAAAGTAGCACCTAAGTTTAGGAGAGCTTAAAAGTCCTCGAGAGGACTCCTAACTCAGTAAGACCTATTCACAAAGAATCTGAAAATGGCTGCGAGACGAAATGTTTCGGAGACAATGGAAGACTGTGAATTGATCAAGAGATTATAGGCTAAATCGTGAGGGTATCAAACTTGTTGTGGAATTAGTGCGGGATGCAATAACATCCCCGACTAACAGGAATAACCCGATTAGTCCGGAAATAAAATGTTTGGCAACACTACGATATTTAGCAACAGGGAAAATGCAACTTTGCAATGCCGACGATTTAGGAATATCGCAACCATCAGTCAGCCGTGCCATAAACCAAACCATCAACGCGCTCTCTAGACCACATATCATCCAACAGTTTATCCGGTTTCCTTTGGACAATCAACAACTACACAGGATCAAAGCCAACTTCATGGCAATTGCAGGTATGCCCGGTGTGGTCGGTGCTATTGACGGGACGCACATACAAATAATTGCGCCATCAAAAGATGAGGACGTGTTCGTCAATAGAAAGAAAGTACATTCCATCAACACGCAGATTGTTTTTGATGCAACTTTTAACATTCTTGATGTTGTTGCAAAGTGGCCTGGATCTACCCATGATTCGCGTATTTTAATGGAGAGCGGTCTGAGGCAGCTTTTTGAGAGGCACCATGTACCAGTTGGGTGTCACTTGCGTTTAACTTTGTCTTCACTTTCATTCATCATGATAGGGGGACTTGAACGGCGGTATGGGCTGTTATTGAAAGTGTTTAAGTGCTGGAAATATGCTCATTGGATAATAGTTTGCAGGGTGCTTTTAATTTCCTCCTTGATTTAATGCAATTTACGTATTTTTATTGTTTGCTCTCTCTCTTTAACGTGCATATACAACGTCATTATCGTGGTCTGCACAAACTTTTCATCATGCGTGTATTCTGCTAACTGCACTGTCCATAACTATTTGATAGGAATACATTTCTAGCCTAGGCTATTTCCTTGTTTTTCGGTGATTTAGGGGGCTCGTTTTTGGGATGTTGCGGATGAGTTTCACCGAGACCGCCTGCTCTGAACAACCAATCACCGTACTGACCACTTCTAAACTCATGCACGAGAATCGACGTAATCCATAGCAACGGCGCGTCACTCTTAGTGATTTATCCTTAGTATGAGTAGTTCTCAGCGGCTTTGTGAATAACTTTTAAGAAAAAACTCCTACGTAAAATGTTTTAGCGCGAGTTAGGAGCACTCCTAGCGGTAAGATAAAATGCTTTGTGAATACGGCCCCTGAGCTGTGTCCAAATAAGGGTATCCCCTCGCTCACCTCTCCACTTCTCCTAATACAAATGTTTTCACTTCTCATACTTCCAGCTTTTTGTTATACAGACTGCTACTATTTGATACAAAGTAATTAAACACACACATATATTTAAGACATGTAGACTTCCCTGATACTTGACATGCTGTGTCTAATGAAGAATGTCTCCTCCCCCACCTCTCTAGTCTTCTGTCATGAAAACTGCTTCTACTTCATACAGAGTAATTAACCATGTTTAAGCCAACTACTCCACAATGTTGTAGCAATTTAGTACCCACACATGAAAGAATAAAATAGAGAGCAATCGATAAAACACAAACACAGGTATAGTTCAGCAATAATCACATATAGCTACTGCAATGAATACACATATCTTTATCCTGCAGCCCCTCACACAAATGTCACATGTCTTTCTTTATGAAAGCTATACTTGTAAATGTTTAAACGTCATCGTCCCATGACGGCCATAGGATTAGTTAACTAACAAAAGTTAACTGTTCTTGTAGCCTAAGGCCATCTCTGAACTTCCTCTCACCTCGAAGTCAGCTCACTTGGCATGAATACATTTATTGATCAAATCAGAAGGACCATGGTCTCCAGGCCTCTTTATGAGCCTTCCAGGACATGAACCATTAACTAACAAGACTATAACTGCATTATATCTGAGGAAGATCTCTCTTGGAGTTCCCTTGTTAATTGCAAAGACCATTGATGATTAACAAAGAGACTCATGGGCCTCTTCTAATATCTTGAAACTGTAATCAAAATATATTTATATTGAGAAAGTCCAAGACTTGACATAATAATTCCTCCTTTTATCAATTTAAGTTTCCAGATCATACAAAAAACTCTTACAGAAAATCTTCTGAGTTCCGCCCTTGAAAGCCCAAAAGGACTTTCTGAAAAACATTTATCAATGAGTAATCCTTTTATTCAAGGCAGAAGTCACAGGTTATACTGTACCTTACCTCCGCTTCGCGTCGGGCCGAACCACGCCCCTTAGCTGTGATATAATGAGCATATACCACGGCCTGTCGTGAGCTATTGCTTAAACATATCATCCCTGTGCGGTCAAAACTCACTGTTCTGTATGGTACATTGTACCTTGGAAATCAATAGCGGGTAAACTTTACCCGTTGGCGGTTTTAGGTATACAGCGACCTCTGGCGGTTCTAGTGTTAAATACACAGACTAACAAGACACAGGTGAGGGGGAGCAATTAGACACAGGTGAGGGGGAGCAATTAAACACAGGTGATGGGGAGCAATTAAACACAGGTGAGGGGGGAGGAGACAACCCAGGGCCCCAGGTGCACACAATCAGCTACAACATACATGGGGAACAGGGAAGTTGTCGTCAATATACCCCACACAGTACAATGATTATATCCACATGAGCTCAAGTAACGGTGTCTCGTCGTTACACCAGGTGACATAAAAATCAATATACCAGAAATACGCTGCATCAAACTTTTCTGCTATAACACTTTACTTCAAATCCCCCTTTTGATCTCACCTCAAGAGATCAACTTACATAAGACATTTGAAACATAACTACTGTCATTCTTTGCCACTGTGTCTGTCCCCCAACATTATACAAATCCCTCAGAAGCTGGGATTTAGAGCATTTTAAACATTTGGGAACAGCCCATCATAACAACTTCTTATGACAGTGAAGAAAGACCAAAATATGTTAAAAAACTGCGTCCTTGTCTGCCGAGTCATCATACTCGTCCTCTCCCTCCGCATAAGCCAACAAGGGCATTTGGTACAGTGGGGGAGGAGCAGCTTTTCCTTCAATGGTGGAAATGATTAGTCTGACACATAGTGAGCGGATGCACTGCACACAACAACAACCACATGTTATTAAAATGGCCATAAAAGTAGCTACAGAAATAAAAAGAGACATTATTAATAGGGCCGGGACTCGATTAAAAAAATTAATCTAATTAATTTGAGGTTTTGTAATTAATTAATCGAAATTAATCGCATTTTTAATCGCATATAAATATTTGAACTGAGAACAGTGAGAAGATGTCAATAAAGTGTGCCGTCACACAGAGGTAATTTGAATTGCTTACCGAGGTCCAATGATCCCCAGTCAGGGCAACACATTCGGCTTTCTCCAATAAATTCTCTTTATCTTCCTTTTCATTGTCATAAAGCTGCTGGATTCTTTTTGTCACTATCTTTCTGCATGGCAGCTCATATGTTGTGTCAGACGATGCAATCTGTAGTACCTTTTGCAGCCCCTTCTCTTTTACCACTCCAAGTGGTCTACAGTCGAGTGCAATCCAGTGAGCTGGTTATCTTTTCAGACGTGGGCTTAGTTATCCTGGCCCTGAAACCAGTCATCTGGTTGAGTGTGGGTCATACTTGTCAACCCTCCCGATTTTTGCGGGAGACTCCCGATTACACTGCCCTCTCCCGGTTTCCTCCCGGGGTCATATTTCTCCCGCATTTCTCCCGATTTCTGACAAAATCAGATTTACACACGACTGTTTCCACTCGGACTTTAATACAGCTACACCATTGTTTGGTTTCCATGGTAACACGTCTCTTTAGTAGCGCGCGCAACTCAAAGTCTGAGAGGGTGAGGCAGATATTCACAGAAAACAGAACAACAATCGACAACTACTCTACTCTCTGCTCACTCCTTTCCTTTAAAATGCAGGTCCAGTCCACACATATGCTCCATCAAGGACGGTGCTACAGGCCGCACGGCAGTGCACTTACAACTACAATAAGCATGTTAATGTTAATCTAACAGCTCCGGCGATCCACTAGCACCCCCCCCCCCCAATTTCGCATTTTTAAATGCTCCCGATTTCTGAGGGCAACTATGGTGTGGGTCCTTTTACTCGGAGTCGGGCTAACGTCCACGCTAGCTTCCACGCTAGCTGCTATATGTTTTGCATTGAGGTGATACTTGAGGCTTGATGTGCTGCGGTGATATGCAAATTCCTTTTTGCATAATTTGCTCCTATCGACGCTTCCATCCGTCCGTTTTTAAAACAAAATTTCCCATCCACGGGGCCGACCAAAGCGGTCTCATCAGCTTCTTCGTTCATGTTTGACTATTGTTCACTGGGGTTTGTTGTTCTCTGAAATCATGAACGTTAGTTGGTGCTCCAGTATAATCGGTACGCCTGAAACTCATCCATTGAGAAACGTTCCGCAGGGCAAAAATAAGTGCAATTAAAATGCGTTAATTTTTTTAACGCGTTAATGTTTGTGTAATTAATTAATCTTAATTAACGCGTTAAAGTCCCGGCCCTAATTATTAAACCTTTCCATTGACCACACATTTTAGTAAACCACTCTTCTAAGGGATTGTGTATCCCTGATTGTTCATGCATAGTTTTAGATAGGGTACGAAGGCCTTCTAAAGCCCTTGTGACGGAACCGTCCGGAGCCGTGTTGTTGGGAATAAACGTGCAGCACATATCACCGAACATTGCGCAAACACCCCCTTTCTCCGCCAGAAGCATATCCAACGCCATCCTATTTTGCACAGTCATAGGCCAGGCCTTCTACCGCGTCCCTAGTGAGATTGGCCAATCGGAGTATGTTGTAATGTACATAGTTGATCCTTTCTACATTTTTGATAGGGGTCACAGGGAAGAAGGCAGAGATAATTGGCAAACTTTCAAACTCTGCAGCTATTTGGTCAGCTAGTTTGTATTCGTTAGGGACCCCTCGTGGGACTCCTATGGAATCGATGTAGGTGGGAGAGTCGACAGACAAATCAAAGGAGCCCGGGGCGTAGCGTTTGGACAGCACGTGTCTCCTACGTCGAGTGATTAGGTTGGTGTTGAGGGAGGCTTTAGGGTCCGTGGGCACCAGTTTTTTGCCTAGTAACATTAGGGGTGCCTGGGGGCACACCATAGCACACAATCCTACAGATAGTTCGGGGATACGGGTGAACAGGCGGTGGCCCCCACAATAATAGTAGAAACCAGCCCTGGCCCAATGTCCTATACTAGTGCTAGACATGGTGTGGTTACACCAATCCATAGAGACATTTCCTAGTTCAAAACGTGGAGATGTTTGGACCATGACGAAACATGTGTACCCACCGGCGCCTTTGTTAGGCGTAAATGAGCCTGTCCTAGTATCATTGTCAATTGGAGGGAAAACATTGGCTAGGGTGGCACAGTTAGGAGGACTAGCCATCTCGGTCAGTTGTAACATACAGTCGTAACCCCAGGTATCTGTGGGAAACAGGGGCGCAGGGTCAGTGACTAATTGCGGGCAGGCCATAGCACAGGCTAGGCAATCCCCTGCCATTTGTTCTTGGGCTGTTCAGGCAACCCATTTTAACCATAGATTGTCATCTGTGTATCCTGTGGCCATTTGGATGACGTCTAGAGGTTGAAGTTGGCTATAATCCCCCGTACATTTATCCGTACATGTGATTATAGACAGGTATTTAATATTAGATGCTGCATGAGGAAGGTTTTGCGCTACCTTTGGTGTAACTTTAATTTCGAAGAGGCCTTGTGGCAATCCCTTTCCTGCATGTAGCGCGAGGACATAAAGTCCAGTGTCGGAGAGCACGACATTCTTTAGCGTTATGAGTACCGGATTACAAAACCTGGCGGAGCACGGGACGTCTGGATTTCTCCTAACCACGTTCATTCTATTTTTGAGGGATCTAACAATTTCCGCCGATCGATAAAATGGCGTGTATCCCCAGTCATCAGGACGCGAATTTGCTGGGACATTGGACCAGGAATAGCTGGAGCAACCGTAGGTGTATGTGACGGACACATAAGGGTCGCCTTTGGAATAGTATGCACTGCCTCTGTAAGTGTAACGACCGCCTTTGACCTTATCTTTGATGCTTCTGTTACATCCCCCAGGGGCTAAGCAGACGTATTTGGCTAGGTAGGAATAGGTCCTGTCGAGGTTTCTGCAGGGGGCAATTTTGCACAGGTCGATTTGTACTATTCCATCAATACCTGCTTGGAAAGTGAAGGTTTGAGACATTGGGGTAACTACTACCTCATATTTGGCCCGTTTGACCCTAGTTACGGATTCATCTGGCGGGGGAGTGGAGTCTGGGTGGTCAATGGAATCACAAAAGATAAAAATAATGGCAACAGTCACAGTAGAAAACAGGGCTAAGCCTGCGAGACATTTCCAGTTACCATACATAGTTATGCTGTTTGCTCCAATTCTTCTGGTATCAGTAAAACGTCTATGCTAATGTATGGTATTAAAAACCCAAGTTGTTAAGAGTACTGTGGACCAATGAGTCATCTAACCATGACTTTTTAAAGGTTACAATGTAAATACAGTAGGGCGAACAAATAGATTATTATTCCTAATAATAGTAGCAACCAACATGTTATCAGGATATTCTGGGCTCCTTCAGACATTATCATTCTTCTCTAAAATGTTTTGGTCCCTGTGTCAGCACTACACGAGGTAAAAAATCAAATAAAAATAAAAAATCCCTTAAATATGGGTTTTTAGAAAACAACTCCCTAAATGTGAGTTTACAAAAACAAATTCCCTAAATATGGGCTTATAAATGGGGTCCTAGGTGTGGCTTATAGCAACCTGATCACGCCGCCGTGGATCGTTGTCCTTTCCCCTAGTCCCCGGCTTCCTCTTCCTCAAAAATAGGTTAATAAATGACTTAAACTGTGGGTTAAGATACCACTTCCCTCAAAAATGGGTTAATAAAATGACTTAAACTGTGGGTTAAGATACCACTTCCCTCAAAAAATGGGTTAATAAATGAGGTGCTATGTGTAGCTTATAGCAACCTGATCAGAGGGAAGTAGATTCCTCTGTTTCCCCGTGAAGTCCTGTGTCTTGGTCCTCCAGCCCGCTGACGGTGACTTCTGGGCCGTCTGCTGTAGGGATGTCCTCGAGGTCCTTCTCCTCCAGTCTGCTGATGGCCGCTTCCGAGTCGTCTGCTGTAGGGATTTCCTCGAGGTCCGTCCTGATGTCGTCTAGGGTCCTTCCAGGTGATTTCCCCGCCGCACACTGGCTCCAGTGGTACCAATTGTCCCCCTTTCATGGGATGTCCGCTGGGTCACTCAGTATGGGCCGGAGAACCTGGGGTTGAGCCACTTGGGCCTGATGACCTTCAGCCAGACGAACTCCGCTGTGTTGGCCTCGTGCTTCTCGGGTCCCCCTTTGGCGTCAGCAACCTGAGTGGAAAAGCCTGACACCAATCCCTTAAGTTGCTGGAAATAAGGTTTTGAACTCATGACCTCTACTTCCTTTCCTACGCTCAAGGCTCCTGGGCCAGGGAACTGATGGCCATGTGTCAGCTCAAATGGGGAGAAACCTTTTCCTCGGTTAATAGAGCTCCTGATTGACATAAGGGCCAGAGGCAAGGCGTCTAACCATGTCATGCCTGTCTCCGCACATGCTTTGCTGAGTTTCTGTTTGATGTTCTGGTTCATCCTTTTTACCTTTCCCTGAGATTGGGGGTGATAGACAGCTCCGAAACTGTGTCTTAGTCCTAAAGACTGTTCTACTGTGCGTAGGTCATGGTTCTTGAAATGGCTGCCATTGTCTGACCTCACTTTCCTAGGAAACCCATGTAGTGGAATGTAATGCGTGACTAAGAACTTGATCACTGAGTCTGCATCTTCTCTTCTGCATGGCATAGCTTCTGGCCAACCTGTGTATGCATCTACTACAACGACAGTGGTGACTGGTCATTAGGGGCACAGCCCCACCTAGTGTCAGCAGAAAGTATTACAAATAATGATTACAAAAAAATGCAAATAAAAAATATATAAAATATATTTTAAGATCATGTTTAATCATCTGATACGTCTGTACATTGCTGTTTTAGTCTGTGCTCTTCTAATTATTGTCTACAGTGTGTGCCTATTGAGCTGTTTAGAGCCATGTGGGACAAAACCCGATAATGCCCTCCCTCTCACTGTCTAAGTGAACGGTGACTGTAAAAACTACATATACATATATACATGTACATATAGAAACGCCACTGTACAACTAGTACAGATGTAGCACTGAATTTCGGACTCCAGCTTACAGCTTCCTGCCTACTACCTGCCAAAGACCAGTATAGAGGAATGTTAAGCCCTCCCACTATTTTCCAAGAGGGCGTTGCCAGATTTTCAATTTCAGGTTTTAACCAGATTTAACGCTTCATTCACAAATACAGAAAGATAAGTTTCATGGACTTTCAGTTGTGTTTTGAAGAGCATTTGAACACATAAATATTTTAGATCAACTAAAGTATATCTAATCTTGTAATTCAATAATATATAGTCTTTATATATTAAATAATCATAATGTAAATGTTTACATTACACTTCTTTATTTGTTATGCTCATACTTTAACCTTTACAATCGTTTGCTTTAATATGGAGTATATTTTTGTGTTTGCTTCCTCCTGCTCCCTTTCGGACACATACTGTATGATTTATTATTAATATGAAGATATTATTAAGATAAGATAAGATGTTACTTTATTGATTGAACATTCTAGTTTAGAATGTGCTGTCCCACGGTAATTCAGAAGGCTCACAGGTCACATTCCGACCATTATTTAAAACAATAGGTGCTTTCACACAGTCTACAGTTTGATTTGTATAGAGCAGGGGTCGGCAACCCCTGGCACGCGTGCCAGCATTGGCACTCGGCACCGTAACCAGTGGCACACTAGGAATAAGTGGAATAAGTGTGCAAAAATATTTGAATTGTATTTTCGGATCCTGAACGAGACCGCCGCCAGAGCGCGTCACCCCGTTACCTGCAGAAGGAAGCCATGCACGTAACGGGGCCCCGCTCTCTTTAACTCCAGGTGACTTTCTGCCGCTTTCCTCCGTGGTGCAGTGCTGATCGTTTCACCACGGAGGAAAGCACTTCACTAATTGCAGTACCTATAAGGAGCAGAACAAATGCTGCAGTTTTTGCGTGGCTGTGTATTTAGTTGAAAGCCCAGTGGCAATCTGCTCATCTCTCATCGAAATAATATGCTACAAAGGGGCGGACTGGCCATCTGTGTGTTGAACTTTCCTGTCGGCTCCCAGACCGTAGTCGAGGAGGGCAGAAGAAACAAGCTTCAGGTTCAATAACCCACTTTAGCTTAAATGACTGGAGAGAGGCGAGCTCTTCTTGGGAGGCCGTTGCATTTATTTAGCTGTTCTTCTGTTTCACAAAATACATCACAGACCTCTGTTTTTCTGCTCCCTCGTTTCACTTCCAGAAACATACACACGTTCCCTCACTGTCGCTCTACCATCCACAAACACATATGCACAAGCCACACCCCTCTCTCTCTCTCTCTTAAAGGGACAGCGATCTCATCTAACTCTCACTCCTAATATCATAATATGTGTGCTCTGGAGAATCACAGAACGGACGATCGTCTTTATTATTATGCCGTTTAAAGAAATTATTTAAATGTGCTTCTTAAATTCCGCATCATGTAAGTTGCGCTGACTGGTCCACACACTGCTTCCCCGCAGCGAGGCTCCCCCGCCCTCCTGCTGATAGTTGACAAGCGTCAAGCTCCTCAACCCCCCCCCCCCCCCCCCCGTTGATGATTCTCGATCGTTGGCACGCTGATAACAATTTTTCTTTTAAATGGCACTTCATATCAAAAAGGTTGCCGACCCCTGGTATAGAGGGAGCTCTGTCAGTTTTCGAATTACCCATTTGCTTTCGGGGAGCCCTATTTTTCAGAGCACATCCTGCTACTAAATATGTCACACGCACGCTCTGTTGACTGGCGCAGCATCGCGGACGCGATCAATTGCTATAAAAACACTCTTCTACTAATACAGACGGTGTCACTATACCGGCGGATGTGGCCGTTGTTGAAGCCTCCGCATCGGCAGGCCTCTCCCTCGGTGTGGAGCTGTCAAACTCGACCCTAACGCCGCTTACAGCCGGCCAACTAAAAGTTGTTTTCCGTTCACGTTGTCATTTTTAGACTCCTTCGCTTCTTTGCTTGTGAATCCAAAAGCTGTGACGCTTGGCTGTTTTCATTTTGACATATCTTTTTATTACACAGCCAGAGTTAAAAAAATATCAATATGAACATTTCAAATACCGCGCCGGCATCACCGCCATAACCATAGCAACGTAAGTAAGAATGCAGCGCCGCCACGTACAGATGGCAACACCCAGACATATTCACAAATATAAAACAAATATTCAGAAACTGTAATGAACCATAACTATTATTTATTTCAAGAACTGTTATTTACAGAAACTCAACATTTCTAATCTGTGTGACACAAATATGCACGATTGTTTTGGGCTCCCCCTATTTATCTCAAGGTCAGCCTTCAGGGGAGCTCCCTCCCTCTTCGGGGGAGCCAAGCTCCCCCTAGCTCCCCCTCATTTCGAACAGTGTCTGTGGCTGAATGGCCAGCGATTAGGTGCGGCGCATTTATCATAGGTGATCAGAGCTAACTGCCTGCCGTCAGATTTCATTTAAAAAACAGATCTGATTTTAAGACTATTTCTGTGCTCATAAAGAATGATAAGAATAAGAATAATGCGTATTGAATTGGTTTAATTAATTAGTGAGTTTATTTAACACTAGAACCGCCAATCGGGTCAATTTGTGTGATGTGTGTGTGCAATGTAACTTTTTTTCAATAAAATATGAAAGTCTCCCAGTCCGTGACTTTTCCTGAAAGTGTGTTATGTAGCACCCTATGTTTTTAAAAATTGCATTCTAATAGCGGGATTTGACGGGTTTAGGTAGGCCTATACAAAAACCTCTGGCGGTTCTAGTGTAAAGGTAATTAGGTACAGTAGAAGCCCTTTTTTATCAGTAACGAATTTAGCAGTTGAACATAAAAGTCAACTAACTGAGGGTCACTTGCAATGACAGTGTTGTGTCTAACTGTAAGCTTGTCACTCAGAGTAACCTACCGTTAATTTAGCTGCTGGAGAAGAAAGATCAAGGGGGGAGGGGGGGAGAGAGCTGTGGTTGATGGGCCATTAGTTGTGTAAATACACAGCTGAGAGCTGCCGTTTCATTCAGACTGTTTAAAAAACTGTAACAACGGACTATTTTTCTTAGCGGATGCATGTCAATTTAAATCAATACATACAACTATTTTTTAAATCAATACATACAACTATTTTTTAAATCAATAAAAACATTTTCTAAATCCATAAAAGCATTTAAATTAATATTGGGAGTCATGTCGTTACTTTGTTGAGAATGTGGCCGTGTAATAAGCGGGATAATTTGCAGCGACTTGTTCCTTATGGGGAAAATAACACCCGTCATGTGTGTGTAGAGGTGTGTGTGGTTAAAACACTTTCATGAAGTGAAGGAATTTCCTTCTATAAAACAGCTGTGGGCAGCAGTGAGTGTCACGGACATGAATTCATAGATCAAGGCAGACTGGTGCACACACTCTCCTGTCCTGCCAGGCGACACGCCCGTTCTAAGCCGTGTCCCTCACTCCTCACATCCCAAGCATCCCCGAAAAGTGTATTATGTTGTTACATCTCAGATGTTATGTTTCAGTTGTGCTCTGTCTATGTTCAGTGATGCAAACTTGTCACCTTTCGGCGAAATTCGCCATTTTGAATCCAAAATAAGTAGTTTGTGTGATTCATGTAGATCTGCAATAGGCCTACAAATATTTTTGGGGTATGGGGGGGGCTGGGACCCGGAGTAATCTGCGGCCGTGAGCTGTTATGTGCCATCATGACACGCATGGTGTTCTTTTTTTATATATTATAATGAAGTACGAGCTGTATGCTTGAGTCTTCCTGCCTGTCGGCTCTGCTCATGGATGTATAATAAGGCTCTGCAGCTCCGAGATGATGGTCTAGCTTCAGCAGCTACATTACCTACGGGTGCGTTCGTTAGTATTAACTGTGCGTCCGGAGTCACTGTGGCACAGACTGGACCACTGGTGAACAGCTGTTAGAACGGGCCGTTCAGGTGTTCAGAGCAGAGCTCCCTGTCGGAGCGGCAGAGCGTGATGTGAACTGAAAAGTTTTTCTGTGTCAATATTATTTAAGGAATCGTTGAGCTAGCTAGCTAGCATACATTGTCACTATCTGCTAACGTTAGCTTTAGCCTTCTATTTCTAATATTTTTTTTCATAGGCCATAAACAGAGGTGGTATAAGTATATATATATATTGTACTTGAGTAAAAGTACAAGTACTCAGATCTTGTACTTGAGTAAAAGTAGAAGTACTCAGGTCTTGTACTTGAGTAAAAGTAGAAGTACTCAGATCTTGTACTTGAGTAAAAGTAGAAGCACACAGATCTTGTACTAGTAAAAGTATAAGTACTCAAATCTTGTACTTGAGTAAAAGTAGAAGCACACAGATCTTGTACTAGAGTAAAAGTAGAAGTACTCAAATCTTGCACTTGAGTAAAAGTAGAAGCACTCAGGTCTTGTACTTGAGTAAAACTAGAAGCACACAGATCTTGTACTAGAGCAAAAGTAGAAGTACTCAGGTCTTGTACTTGAGTAAAAGTAATAGTCCCAGAGTGTAGGAATACTCTGTTACAGTAAAAGTCCTGCATTCAAAATGTTCCTCAAGTAAAAGTAGAAAAGTATTACCATCAAAATATAGTGAAAGTAGCGACAGTAAAAGTAGTCATTGTGCAGATTGGTCCATTTCAGAATAATATATATGATATGTTTTATAATGATTGATCATGAAAGTGTTCTCAAAGCTGGTAAAGGTGCAGCTAGTTTGAATAACTTTGTATACTGCAGGGTAGCTTGTGGATTTACTCCAGGTGGAACTAAAGTCTGATTTAACACTTGATTATATTTCACTTAATTAATCCAGATCTGTGAAGTAACTAAAGGTATTAAATACATGTGGTGGAGTCAAAGTACACCATGTACCTCTGAACAGTAGTGGAGTAGAAGAACAAAGTAGCAAAACATTGAAATACTTAAATAAAGTACAAGTATCTCAAAATTGTGCCCAAGTATAGTACTTGTTGAGTTTATGAACTTAGTTACTTTACACCATGTGGCTATAAAGATAAAAAGACTTAAGCCTTGCACAGAGGCATGAAAATACATTTTCAAAATGCTCAACAGTGCTGCCAAAATTATAAACTGACTGCTACACAATTTAAAATAAACGCTTTTATTTATTTCTATTAGATGTTACTCTGTGGCGTTTCTGTTATTATTAACACTGCTGCTTTAGTTGTTCTGACGGCTAATATCCTTTGTTATTCCGTGGGGTGGGGGAGCCGGGGGCTCGGATCCTTGTCACCTTTTTCATACCTGATGAGTTTGCATCCCTGTATGTTAAAAAGCCTCAGTCACCTTAATTCATGTAATAAAACCATCTCAGGTCAGTAACACTCAAAGCTAAATGTGCAATACCATGTTCAGCTATGTTACTATTTATAATGTTATTTTTGTTACATCAGAAGATGTACATATTGAAATGATTTCTTAACTTACAGTAGGCTATTTTTTACAATGTGTGTTGGAAGGATTTATTAAATTACAATGAATATTGTCATTGTTGAAGGCTTTTAGAGAAGGGTGAACTATAAGCCTGAATTACATAACATTTTATACCTAAAAACATAAAAGCCACAATAAATAATTCACAATTATTCTAGTTATTTTTACCTCCCGTATTGCTTTCAACCCACCAGCTTTTATGGTGTTGTTACGTCACTAACTGTAAGCTTGTCACATACAGTCTATGGTCACTCAGAGTAACCTACTGTTAATTTAGCTGCTGGAGAAGAAAGATAAGGGGGGGGGGGGGGGGAGAGAGCTGTGGTTGATGGGCCATTTGTTGTGTAAATACACAGCTGAGAGCTGCCGTTTCATTCAGACTGTTTAAAAAACTGTAACAACGGACTATTTTTCTTAGCGGATCCATGTCAATTTAAATCAATACATACAACTATTTTTTAAATCAATAAAAACATTTTCTAAATCCATAAAAGCATTTCAATTAATATTGGGAGTCATGTCGTTACTTTGTTGAGAATGTGGCCATGTAATAAGCGGGATAATTTGCAGCGACTTGTTCCTAATGTGGAAAATAACACCCTTCATCCAGATGAGGATCCTTCCGCTACACTTTGGGATCCTGATCAACCGACGAAGCTCCATTCAAATATACATATTTTTGGTGAATTACTGAGTTTAGGCACGTTAATAACGTTTTAATGAAGTTGAATACAGTATATTCATATGTGTCAGTGATTTCATGTCAATTCGGCGAACATAAACATAAATGATCGTGGTGAAGATGATGATTAAATTAGGATTAAAAATCGAGAGCCGGGCTGCATTTCCTCCCGTTCGTTTTTTTCGAATAACAAAATTATTTTGTTAAATAACAACATGGTGATGTTTTGTAAATGATTACATGTCTCTTATTTAGCACAGTAGTATGATATCCGTGACATATGGATCTTAACAAAGTTCCACTGTACATCCAGCATACTGTATCTGACTTTATTTCACATGAGCTCCAGTGTGGAACCCCACTGCACCCCCTGGTGGATCAATGATCCATTGCAGCTGGCTTGATTATAATTACATTTATCTATCACGGGGGCGGTCTCAAGTCAAGCTGGAGGTTTTCCCTTGAGCGAGGGCAGATCACGTACCAATCACGGCCCTCGCGTTTCAAACTGTCTGAAATGAATCGCTACATCTGTAGGTACCTGAACCCTCTTACTTTGTCAATCATGTCAGTGTCGTCAATTATGATTTCTTCTCCTGCCATCTTAGGTAAAGGAAACTTTCCCTGGTGTGGTTTTACAGTGGCTCTGATGTTATGGGTTAAGCAAATTACACATTCCTCTAGGTAATTAGCTATCATGTCGGGTAGGTAGGGGTGCCACCAATGAGTGAGGTGTCTGTTCATCTGAGTTTTACCGCAATGTGTTGGGCCGTGTGCTTCTTTAAGCATTGATCTTATCCATCCTGGGGGTATCACTGGTCTCCCATCTGGGGAGTAAGTACCATATCCCGTCTTTGTTGGTAGCTCCTCTGTCTAGCCATATTGTTTTATCTTGAGGAGACCCTGCTGCTTGAGCTTCTTTAAGAGTATCATCTGTTACTGCGGGCAGTAAGTCAGCAGATTTTGAGACCAGCATTTGAAACTGGGGCATATACCCTGCTTTGGCTTTAGCTGCTTTGTCTGCTGCATTGTTACCCCAAGCCAAGTAGTTGTCTGCCGTGCTGTGACCTCTACATTTAAGTAAAGCTAGCTTGTTGGGTAACATAACTGCTTCTGCAAGCCTTTTGATCTCTTTCTTGTGTTTGATGGGGGTGTTGGTGGATGTTACAAATCCTGCTCGCATCCATTGGCGCATTTCCACATGTACAACACCATGAACATATGCTGAGTCAGTATAGATGTTTACATCTTTTTATTTTGATAGCTCTAATGCTGCAATGACTCCCATTACTTCTGCCAACTGTGCTGAAACTTTCCCTGTTACTTCTCCTGCTGATCTTTCCTCAAATTGTCCCTCAGCTGTTTGACCCACCGCTTGGAGCCCTTTGGTGGGTTGTCTGAAAAAACATTTTCATTTTCAGAAACATCAAGGAAAAATGGCAATGCATAGGATTCAGAGGCGAGAGAGGTGACCTGGGACATGGATTGTTTGAGAGAAATGAACGCAGCTTCTGCAGCTTGTGTCCAGTCCAGTGTGGCAGTGAGATTGCGCATGCCTTTCTCATTGATCAGTGTTCTCAGTACAGCTGTTCTTGGGTTATACTCTGGGATGTAGTGTCTGCTGTAGCCTGTGAGACCCAGAAAAGATAGCATGTCTTTGACTGTCTTGGGTTTGGGGTGGTGCAATATGTGTTCCTGATGTGCTGCTGACATGCCTGTACCTGCTGGAGAGATAACTCTGTCCAAAAATGTCACCTCTTTACGGGTGCATTTTTGCTTTTTCTTGGAGACCTTGAACCCTGTTGTGTGGAGGCGAACCAGTAGGTTCCTGGTGGCCTCTAAACGAGAGGCTGCGGAGGGTGTTGCAATGAGAAGGTCATCTACATACTGGATCAATACCACCCCCTCTGGTAATGAAACGCCGTCTAGCTGTTCCCTGAGTATTTTGTTAAATATTCCTGGAGACAAACTGAAGCCTTGGGGTAGTCTTGTGTACTGTAGTCTTTCCCCGCGCATTGTAAATGAAAAAATTGGTTTCATTTTTTCCGCCAGAGGTATGCAGAAGAAAGCGTTGGCCAGGTCAATACAGGTGAACCATGTATGTTCAGGTGTGATATTACAGATAGCCTTGTATGGGTTAGGAACTGGTACCAGAACTGTAGTCGTGATAGCATTAATGGTCCTCAAATCATGAGCCATCCTGTACTCGCCGTTAGGTTTTGCTACCGGGAGGATTGGAGTGTTCCACTCGCCTTTTGAGGGTTCCAACACTCCTGCCTTTTTTAGTCCCTCAACTGCCTTGCTGATTCCCCCTTTGGCCTGTGGTTTAACAGGGTACTGTGATAGATTTATAGGCATATTGCTGCTCACCTCAAATGTTATTGGTGCAGCCTTTGAGCACAAACCTCAGTCATGAGAGTCAGATGACCACAGGTCAGGTGGGAGGTCACGCAACATGTCATCAGTGAATGAATGGTCAGTCTTCTCTCTACCATGATGTCTGTCCACTTCGTGTCTCTCCATGGAGATGCGTTCTTGAGTGCAGATTTTTTTGAGCATAAGCTTTGTGTGAGGGAGATTATGTGAGTGCTGCTATTTGTGTTGGTTCCCAATCCTAGACTTCTTGCAGTGTTTTGACCATTGGACCAAGTTATTTATCTTCATAGCCCTTTCTGATAGCTAATGAAATGTGTGGTGTAGCTTCAGCTGACATACGGTACCAATAGAGTTGTTCATCAGTGAGTTCAACAGATGCAGCCACCCCCGCTTGTCCCACAAACAAATTGGTTGTGGTTACGTCCCAAACGGACATAGCCACCTCTGCGTCATATGCATATGCATAACTTTGGTCGTCTTTTCTATCATAATTTAGCGTCAGATGGGGGGGATCTGGAGGGGAACCATAAGGCCTGAGGAGGTTAATCCACGGCTTCCATTGTTGAAAAATTGAAAATAGTCCTGGTGTCTTGTCTTGGGGCTGGTCGAGCAACCCCCAGTATATAGTGGCATACTGAGTTGCTTCTGCTTCAGTGGATTGGGCCAACATCATTTGAGAACCTGACTTTATGGTGGATATTGAACAATTGAGGCGAGTGCAATCTGGAAACAATATTATTAATCCGTAGGGGGAACAAAGGATGGAGGCATTAGCTTTGATAAGAACATCCCTTCCCGTGAGGTTAGCCGGACTTTGGGGTGCCAGAATGTACAGATGAAAAAATATCTGGCCTGCTATTCTGGTGGTTAATGGCGTAGAGAGCGGTACTTGCTCTATTTCTCCCGAAAACCCTATGACTGAGACTGTATTACTTGACATGGATGTGTTGAAAACGGGGGAGTTGATAGTTGAATATCTAGCTCCTGAATCAACAAGGAATGATAACTTCAAGTTTTTTACACTCATGTCCATGTAAGGATCCGCCAGGCCCGTACATTCAGGATTCCATTGTGGTGGGTAATAGTCTTGTTCGTACTGGACAAACTGGCTATAGGGGGCAGCCATCGCATTTGGTGCAACGTGACCCTGGTCTTTGTGTTGGGCCTGTGGGGCTGCCTCATGGGGTTTCTGGAAATACTGCATGTCTGCTCTGTACCCTTGTACATGCCCTCTCTGTCCCCCTTGTCCCCGCCCTCTCTGTGGTGGGGTTCCCTGTGGGCACTGCTTGTACCAGTGGTCGGCCTGTCCACAGGTGAAGCACACCTTCTGCTGATAGTGGTTCACTCCTGGAGCTGTTCCAAACCCTCCTCTACCTTTAGCTCTCCCTCTGTTGCTGAAAACCATTATTGTAGCCATATTGGGGCTGGTTATAGAACGGAACTTGGTTGGGAAAACCCCCTTGTGGGTTCTGCTGGCGCCACGGGATGAACAATCAGCTGTCTGGCACTCTTTTTCTCATTTTGAACTATTTTACGGGCTATCTCTAGCTGAGTACGGAGTAGTTGCACTCTCAAATCTTCTTCCTCGGTTTTATTCTTTGTGAGTTGTTTGTTAAATTTGCCTAAATGATGGGCCAAATGACACTCCCATGTCTGCGTGTTTAGGTGATCTGCTTCTGGGTTGTCCTCCATTAGAGCTTTAACCTCGACAGGTACTGCTGCCAATATCGCTTTATGGAACATTTGCATATGTTGGTCACTATTTTCTGGACTGTAGTCAGTAGCTACTGTGTATTGTTGGCGTGAGCTGAGCAACATGGTTGCTGCGGCCTCTCCAGGTGTGAATGTGAAGGACAGTGAACCGTAACCTCCTCCTGTCTGTGGGAAATGTTCTCTCATTGCTTTGCCAAGCAAGCTGTGTATGTTGTTGGAAGAGATAGGTTTGTCATCGTTCATTTTTCCTGTTCCTGATCTTTCCTCAACTCTCTCTACCTCATAGCTGGAAGTCTGTTGTGCTAATATCCTCCTGAAATCTTCAAGGCAGATTGTTTGTCCTTCTGACATATCAGCAAACTTCTCATCCAATGTCTCCCTCCCTCAGTAGGTAGCGGCATTTTGTCAACTAGTGCATGTATGTCTCCTAGTGTGAAAGGGTGGTAAGTGGTATTCCCATTGGGGAGAGTCACTAAAGGAGCCTGTAATACTGGGCCCATAAAGGTATGAGACGTGAGGTTTTCTGAGGTGTGTTGGGATCTTAACCTCCTACGGGGGAGTGCAAGAACCTGTTCTTCAGTCAATTCAGTGATTGTTCCTGTCATAGATATGTTCTTAACCTTGCTCTTACACCGTCTGTAGTTGTCCTCTTCCTGTCCTCCTCCAGAGTAACACTTATCACTTTCATCTCCAGATGCTCCTCCCCTACTTTCTGGGTTATAGCGGGTCTGGGCTTCTCTACTTTTGAAAGGCCCATCACTTGACCTCTCTTCTTCAGAGTATCTGTGCTCTGCTCTGTCTTGCCTGTCTCCCTTTCTTTCTCTTCTACCCCTACTTCCCTTCTGACTTTCTGGCTCACTCTCATCACCCTCCATTCCTCTTATTTGTTCACAGGCTTCTATATAAGCTCTTTCTCCAGGGCTTCTACCCTCTCTGTCGTTTCCTCCTCCCGTCTGTTTTTCCTGTCTTTGTCTAAATTGCCTCCCTTGTTCTTCATGATCCTGCCTATCTTGTCTTTCTTTCTGTTCTTGTTTTCCTATTATGTGGAGTACTTCTTCCTGTGTGACGCCTGCTTGGCTTCTCGTAATGGTACACAGAAGGGAAGTCAACTGCTCCGAGGTCATCTCTCTTTTGCCTGATGGGCCGTTGTCTTCGGAGGAAGTGAGCACTTGTTCTGGGGTGATACAAGCTCTATGCATGGTTTCATTTATTTCCTCCCTTTGTCTCTGGTGTCTTTCATTCCCTGCAGGTGAGGCGAAGATCCTTTTACCTTCTGATCTTGCCTTTGGAGTGGAAGTGTTCCTTAAAGGAGTAAATTCTACACTTCCCACCGTTTAAAAATGTCCTCCTCTTATAGCAGCCACTTCCTGTTCTGACCCAGATATGTCTTCTAGCATCATTTGTAAATTAGTCGTGGGTGGCGCGCTTGGGGTAGGGAGAGAGTAAGGGGGAGGTTGTTTAGATAGACTGGATAGGTCCGGGTAAATGAGGGGGGAACGGATGGGGACATAATGATCCTCTATAGGTCCTGTCTGAGACCTTTCTTCTGAGTTAGCCTTTTGTGCAGTGCACACGTCATTTACAGCACTGCTGAGAGTTTGTCTCCCCCTGTCTTCCCTGTCAGAGGCAGAGGTTTCCTCTTTATTTATATCCCTAAAAAATTTGACGCGTTTTGCAATAAAGTCAAATATTTCTCCATCAGTAGGTGCATGTGTTGACACTGGTGTTTCTTTAATGTCCTGAGGGAACAGGAGAGTGCCAACGTCACTAGAGCGTTGAAACTCCCCTCCCTATGTTTGGGCTGCTATCATGATTGGGGGATTTTTGGCTGGCAGGAGAGTAATAGTTGTTTCTTTCATGACGAGTGCTGCGTTATGGCATATCCTCCTTAATTTATCTACCGCCTCTTTCTCTTCGTTTAGTTTCTTACGGCCAAATAATCCGGGCTTTTGCCCGTTTAGGTTTCCAAGTTTCTTTACAAGCTGTCGCTCATAAACATTTAGCGCTGAGCTTAAACTTCCTAAAGTCTCATCTCCTCCTACCCTGTCCTCTTCCATCATTTTATTTTTTAGGAACCTCAGATCTGCACAAGCCTTTTTCTTGTCTCTCTGTTTGATTCCACTGAGAATCAATCTCTCAGTCTGTCCCTATTGTTCTCGGAAATTGGGACGTCTAAATCATTCTTTTGAAACTGCCCTTCCATGATGGTTGTATCTATTTATCTGACTAGGTTGATATGTGTTCACTTGTATTTATTAATATACTGGACAATGCTTGTCGTCACTCCTAATGTAGTTATTGTATTCATTTAACTGCCCTGCCCTTAATCTCGACGTGTAAGTAGTTTGAGTGTAAAAACTCATGTATTTCAACTCCACTTTGAGCGATAGAATTATTAACAAAGTACTAACAAAGCACTTATATACTAACAACGGACTGCCTTATCTAAAGCCAGTTGAGTAGCACTTGAAATGTTTTGGCTCTATAAAACCTGATATACTTTAATGATCCTGTTTTTGTTTGTATGTTCCTGGTCAAACGCACTTATTGTAAGTTGCTTTGGATAAAGGCGCCACCTAAATGTAATGCAATAATGCAAGAAATACTACAAAATACGTCCAGCAGATGGAGCCAAAAAACCATACTTTACCATTAGTCTCTCTTTCTTTTGTGCCACACCCTGTTGGCCACCAGATGGCGGCACCTAACCAGGAATGAGCTCCACCTCACTGAGGGGAAAAATGCAAACTGGTCTTCTGAGAGCAACAAGCTATGCTTCACTTCTTTATCTGACTTTCTCCCTTATATATTCTAACTAAGGTTATTTGTATACACCTTTTATACTAATTATTCACAGAAAATTATTCCCCGTATAGTCTATCCAGCTTTTATAGTGCGATGTTTATTTCAACAGATTACGAGATTTTTGAGTGGGCTTCTACACCGCCTTTCAGCGATGTGGCCCTGACATGGAGTCGAAACCCAAGTCTACAGAATCTCTTTATCGTCAGGTTTAGCCTTATAGATTTTAACCCAACAGAACAAGAGATAACGAGGTCCGGTCGTTTCAAAATGGCTTTTTGAAATTAGCGTTCCTCCTCTTGGAATACTTTGGTTCCTATGAGCCTCGGAATTGTTATTCTGATTTAGTCATGTATGGAGACTCGATACTACCATTTGACATCCCCAGCAAGTATAGCCGTGGGGACTTTGGTACCTCCACTAGGCGTAGGGACTTATATACCCTTCCAGCCGTAGGAACTCTATATCCTACGCTGAAATACTTTTGCTGCTTCAATTCTGTATTATATGACTTTCCTGCCAGCCGTAGAGACTCAATACCCTCCGTTAAAACTAAAATATGTATTGTATTGTTTACCATAAAAACTAGAACACTGTGAATCTCTTCTGACAACTCTAAAATGTTGAATATTTCCAATCACAGATTTTGAGTTTAACAGGTATCTGCTTACCTTGTATTTACAGGGCCCTGTTCTTAGTTGTCAGAAAGTTTTCGAGGTGTTTTCCCCTCGACTGCTCCGTTCGCTGGCTGCTGATGTTCCTTCCTATGAAGCCCCACTCATCACGTCGGGGTCACCACTTTGTTGGAGCGCTGAGTGGTTTGAAACCCACCTCGGCCCCGCGTGTCCTTTAGATGAGCTGGTTTAAATCATAAAAGGAAGGGGTTCAAAAACACCAGGATACAAGTTAAACAATAATCTGTTTTAATGGCAAAAGATAAAAATACAATACAAAGGAGTACTCCTGCTCTTTTCTCCTATCTGGACAGCCTGAGGACAAAAGAGACCGGACCAAGGACACAACAGGCTTACATGCAAAAACAACAGGAGGAGTTGTGTCCGATGCTCCTCCCAGAGGGGTCATCTATTGGAAGAGACAAACACGATGGCCTGTCATAGCCAATCAGCGCGAGGCAGCCGAGGCAACCCTTAAAGGGGACCTATCATGCAAAATGCACCTTTGTACGTCTTTTATAAATGAATATGTGTCCCCGGTGTTCCAGGGAACTCACCAAGTGTCAGAAAACACAACCCTCTCTATTTTCCTCAGCCAAATCTCTAAAAAAGGGGCTGCAACGGATCTGAAAAAAACGGATCCAGATTTCAACATTTTTCTACTTCACAAAGAGGTGGTCCGCTTATTGGTCAACTCTCCACCTATCAGGGGAATGAGCCACGGCCATGTGCATTGCCAAACCTCTCATTCGCATATAGGACGGATTTCCGTCCATTTGGCTATTCAAATGTTAACGAAACGGACAGACTTCCGTGCACATCAGCGGCTGTCGGATTATAACAGTTTAATGCACTTTTAACACTCACGTCCCCAGGATTCCTGCTCCTTTCCTGGGTTACAAAGTGAGGTGACGCAGCCTGTCCTCTGGGTGCGCTCTGTGTGTGGGGGGGGGGGGTATCGCAGACTGCTCCTCTCTGCCTGCCTGCCGCTGCGCTCTGCCTCTATCCACACAACTTTCCCCCGTCTTTCAGAGACTTATTGCTGGGTCAAACTCTAAGTTACAAACTGTACACATTGCATTGTTGCTAATTAGCCAAAATATGAACGGAATAAGTAGCAAGCATCGTAACAAACAGAGTAAAATAAATAGGGACAACAGCTTGTCAACTAACCATTCAGAAACGTCCTTCTGCAACGAAGATGTTTGCACCTCCACCAAAACCTCCGCTGCTTCAGGGTCAGTTTCTGGATCAAATTGATAATATGCTTGAACACATGCATTGCTCTGAGATGATATGTTTATTCCACACTCGTAATCACAGCAAGCATGGTAACGTGACCCTCGCAGGCTCATGCCCCCCTCTTCTGCAGGGGGGCGTGGTCAGCTGCTGCTCAGAATTTTCAAAGACATGCTTGGAATAGAGTGAAAATTAGCGAAACGAGGCATGGCTAAAAAATTATCTGTTTGGTATTTTGAAAAATAAAATGTATAAATATACCTTATATAGGTATGGTCATGAACTATATCATTTAAAAATAGCATGATAGGTCTCCTTTAAGTTTGAGGCAAAACAAACCCATCTGGTGTTTGTTGTCTCGCATTCTTGCAGCTTTCACACACACCCATTCTTGCATAGAGTTCCTTCTCCCCTCCCCATCAGTTTTAAAGCACATATAGTTTCACATGCTTTTGGCATATTTAAGATAGGTTTAAGATATAGTTGTTTATAGTTGGATTACACAAATAACACATGTGAGTTACCTTAATATCAATAATAACGAGGAAAACATTACCTCTGCTCTCAAGTAGTCCTCTTAGCAATGCTTCTGAAATAGTAACGCACACTCATTTTTACCATGCAGCATTCCAGAGATCTGAGCTGTGTCCAAATAAGGGTATCCCCTCGCTCACCTCTCCACTTCTCCTAATACAAATGTTTTCACTTCTCATCTGATCCTTCTCATTTCACTTCCAGCTTTTTGTTATACAGACTGCTACTATTTGATACAAAGTAATTCGACACATATATTTAAGACATGTAGACTTCCCTGATTCTTGACATGCTGTGTCTTATGAAGAATGTCTCTTCCCCCACCTCTCTAGTCTTCTGTCATGAAAACTGCTTCTACTTCATACAGAGTAATTAAGGATGTTTAAGCCAACTACTCCACAATGTTGTAGCAATTTAGTACCCATTTAGTCTGGTCTTCAACCTTCCCAAATTCTCCCACACCACACCGCTCCTCCGCTCCCTTCACTGGCTTCCAGTAACTGCTAGAATCCACTTCAAGACACTGGTACTTGCGTACCATGCTGTGAATGGATCTGGCCCTTCCTACATCCAGGACATGGTTAAACCGTACACCCCAGCACGTGCACTCCGCTCTGCATCAGCCAAACAGCTCGCTGCACCCGCACTGCGAGGGGGACCCAACTTCCCGTCAGCAAAAACACGTGGGTTTGCTATCCTGGCTCCAAAATGGTGGAATGAGCTCCCCATTGAAATCAGGACAGCAGATAGCTTACACATCTTCCGACGCAAACTGAAAACTCATCTCTTTAGACTCCACTTCGAGCGATAGAATTACTAACAAAGCACTTATATACTAATAAAGGGCTGGCTTTCTAAATGCCAGTTGAGTAGCACTTGAAATGTTTGGCTCTATGAAACCTGATGTACTTATATGATTCTGTTTTCTTAAAGGTTGTATCTTCCTGGTCGAATGCACTTATTGTAAGTCGCTTTGGATAAAAGCGTCAGCTAAATGCAATGTAATGTAATACCCACACATGAAAGAATAAAATAGAGAGAAATCAATGAAACACAAACACAGGTATAGTTCAGCAATAATCACATGAATACACACATCTTTATCCTGCAGCCCCTCACAGAAATGTCACATGTCTTTCTTTATGAAAGCTATACTTGTAAATGTTTAAACGTCTTCGTCCCATGACGGCCTTAGGATTAGTTAACTAACAAAAGTTAACTGTTCTTCTAGCCTAAGGCCATCTCTGAACTTCCTCTCACCTCGAAGTCAGCTCACTTGGCATGAATACATTTATTGATAAAATCAGAAGGACCATGGTCTCCAGGCCTCTTTATGAGCCTTGCAGGAAATGAACCATTAACTAACAAGACTTTAACTGCATTATATCTGAGGAAGATCTCTCTTGGAGTTCCCCTGTTAATTGCAAAGACCATTGATGATTAACAAAGAGACTCATGGGCCTCTTCTAATATCTGGAAACTGTAATCAAAATATATTTATATTGAGAAGGTCCAAGACTTGACATAATAATTCCTCCATTTATCAATTTAAGTTTCCAGATCATACAAAAAACTCTTACAGTTAATCTTCCGAGTTCCGCCCTTGAAAGTCCAAAAGGACTTTCTGAAAAACATTTATCAATGGGTAATCATTTTATTCAATGCAGAAGTCACTGGTTATACTGTACCTTACCTACTCACAAATAGCCAAAAAAACATCCTTTTGATTATATATAAAAGTGGAAGAAAAGACTATTGTGCTAATCTACATTTACTAAAAATGGGACATCGTTTCAGGAATATATAAAAAACCTTTCCATAATTAAGAGGAAAAAATGTACTTTGTCCATTCAAATTTAACACACTTCTTATATACCAGGTGACATAAAAATGAATATACCAGAAATACGCTGCATCAAACCATTCTGCTATAACACGTTACTTCAGTATCTATACAACCTATAGAAGTACAACACGGCGTCAGTTTGGACGTAATTCGGTCCTCCTACTTACCGCATCATTTATGAGAAAACATTTCATAACATTAACACAACATATTCGAGGTGGTTTGAAATAACATATCCGTATTTATTTATTTCTCCAAGTTATGTTTTTGTGTGCACTGAGGAGTCGCCAACAGGCGTTTGTTTAATCATTTTAAGATTGGCTTTAATCAATGTTTAAAAAATGAATTCTTCATATATGATAAATGAGAGCCAACATTTTATTTATGGTATTATTTACACATAATTCTCTCCATTCTTCCTTCTGCCAACGGTGTCGCAGTTTCTCGTGTCTCCCGTGTTTGTGCTTAGTGCGTACGCATGGGTTAGAGTAGTATTTTATAAATCGCAAACATTGCGTAGAAACTGGCGTACGTCATTTTTTGAGCATATATCCCTTTATTAATGAGGCCCCAGGTGTCTAGGTGTTAGTAATGCAATATTAAGAGTTGTATTGATTGTAAATATATTGAGCAAGTCGTACCAAATCCAAACTCCTCATTCTAGACTAAGTGTTTAATTAGTTGTTTGGTTGTTATTTACTCATTTAAGAGACATTTTTGCCCTAAATGAGATAGACAAACGCTACAGTCAAAGTTACAGTAACAACCCTCAATTTCAAATTCCACCTGATACAAATCCCACAATGTTGTATGAAGGTAATAATTAGGTAAATAGCAAATGAGAATAATTATATTTTTAAAGAGAGAGAATTCTGAAGTGTTCTTGTTTTCAGTTTTTTGCTAATGATAAACCAACTATCAACTGTTATCACGTGTGTGTGTGTGTGTGTGTGTGTGTGTGTGTGTGTGTGTGTGTGTGTGTGTGTGTGTGTGTGTGTGTGTGTGTGTGTGTGTGTGTGTGTGTGTGTGTGTGTGTGTGTGTGTGTGTGTGTGTGTGTATACATACTGTATATATACAGTGAAGGAAATAAGTATTTTATCCCTTGCAGATTTGTTAAGTGTGCCAACTTACAAATAAATGAACAGCCTATCATTTTAATGGTAGGTTTATTTTAACAGTGAGAGTAAGAATATCAACAAAAAAAATCCAGAAACTGACATTATATAAAAGCTAAAAATTGATTTGCATTTAACTGAGGGAAATAAGTATTTGATCCCATTGCAACACATGTCTTAGTACTTGGTGGAGAAACCCTTGTTGGACACACAGAGGTCAGATGCTTCTTGTAGTTGGTCTCCAGGTCTGTGCACATCTCAGGAAGGATGTTGGTCCACTCCTCTCTCTGAAGATCCTCTCCAAATCCTGAAGGTTTTGAGGCTGATGCTCGGCCTCTCGAAGTTTCAGCTCCCTCCACAGATGTTCTATGGGATTAAGGTCCGGAAACTGGCTAGGCCCCTCCATCAGCTAAATGTGCTTCTTCTTTAGCCACTCCTGTGTTGCCTTGGCCATATGTTCAGGGTCATTGTCCTGCTGGAAGACCCATCCATGACCCATTTCCAGTGTCCTGGCTAGGGATGGGTATCGAGAACCGGTACTAAGTCAATACCGGTACCTGATTGGACGGTATCGGTATACCGTTAACAGCGGCGTCGGATTCATTTCAGAAGTGGGGGGGCCAAAAAGTGCGTGTGTATCATAGACTGTATATATAAATGGACGTAGTGTCTGTGACGTCACCCATAGGATTCTGCAGAGTTGCCGAGAAGCCCTTAGTAGGCGGAGTCGGCCACTAACGGCTCGACAGCGACGTCAGAGTCTAATCCCGCCTGCTCCAAATAAGGGCAAAGAGGCGGAGCCGAGGCGGGACCTGCTGCCTCCGAACTGGAAGTAAACAGAGCTAGCTCAGGCTAAGAAGCTAAGCTAACATGAAATACATGCATACCAAGTTACTGCTAACAGTGTAGTTCCCATATATAAACATTACATTCATAATCAAATGAGACAATCTGAAAGAGAACTAGCTATATTTTGTTATTGTTAATGCTTGTCATTCACACGTTAAGAAAAGAAGTACCGATACATAGCAGAACAATTGTGGCGATGTTCAGCTTAATAAGCCTTGTTCAACATAATTTATTCAGCTAATACTACTGCAGGCGAACCAAGTCTGCGTTTCGCTGCATTCCTTGATCTCCAGTTATAACGACGGACTCCATTGCCCGGACCTAACGGAGCCGCAGTGGGCTAGCTCCGGGACACCGGCTGGAGCTAGCCCCCTGCCACTCCGTTAGCTCCGGCGGCCACCACTGGGATAATTGGGTCCCCTATTAACATTTGCTCCCGTTTAGCATTATGGGCGTCATAGCCATAGACTAAAGGTCTTACCCAAGGCTGAATCATAAACTAAAATGTATATGTATGTATAAAGGGTTACGTCCTGGCTAATAAGTAACAAGCTAAGCTACCAAGCACACAAACACCTGCGAACGGGATTAACATGTATAATATTATCATTTTAGACTTCTTGGAAGTTTTTTTAGTACATTCAAGCGCACAGCACGACATTTTAATTGTCTGGTATTTGTAACAATCCTGTAACAATTCCCTAAAAGGCACAATCAACACGAACACGGCTAAAGCTAAAGGGTCAAGTACAGTACTATGACTAACTAACGTTGTAGCCTCTATGGTTGTAGCCTAGCAGAGTGGACAAGTGGCTGTAAGCTGACAGTGAGGCATGTACATGTCCATCAAAGTGACCACGCCCTAGTTCATGCAAAGACTTTAAGACTTAATATAAATAAAAGGGTTGTGTTAGAAAACAATTCACTCACAGATTCATAATCATGAAGGTGGAATCTAACTATATCGATAATAATATTTATTGCATCCATGGGTAGAAACAGGTTTTTTTCTGCTGTAAAGTTGGACATTTTAACATGGGGGTCTATGGAAATTGCTCCTTTCTGCAGTCAGTCCCTAGTGGCCCATGTATGAACTGCAGTGTGTTGCACTTCCGTATTTGCGTCCCGGCTGTTCCCCAGAGTTTGCCGCTTGGTGTGTATGTGACATACTTGCCAACCCTCCCGATTTTCGCAGGAGACTCCCGTTTTCCTCCCGGGGTCATATTTATCCCGCATTTCTCCCGATTTCTGACTAAATCTGATTTGTTTCATTCTAACATAACGCACCAAATGTCACTGTTTCCACTCCGACTTCAATACAGCGACACCATTGTTTGGTTTCCATGGTAACGTGTCTCTTTAGTAGCGCGAGCAAATGAAAATCTGAGAGGGTGTTCAGGAGGAAGATAGTCAGAGAGAACAGAACAAGAATGGACAACTATACCCTCTGCTCCGTCCTTTCCTGTTAATTAAACTATACAGGTCCAGCCCGCACATATGAAAGCGCAGTTGCTCATTCCATCTCTTCTTTTTTCCTGCTACGCTCTTGTTTGACAAGCTGAATGTTGACTGCTGTTTGACTGAAGTAAGCTCTGTGAAAAGTTCCAGTTATTAACTCGATATTTACAAAGCTGTCATCTCCACATTTGGAGAAAGTTACAAGCCGTTTGACAGCAGCAAATCTGCATATTTCACAGAAGGCTCGTTTAGTAGTTTTGCAAATAATTAACCACTCTCTGTTATTGTACCATTCTGCATTGAAGTACCTTTCTCTTTGCCCAAATAAGCTTTTATTTGCCCGTCACAATGTCCGACAACAAACCTCCATGCAGTCGGAACCAGCCTGTTTAGGTTCAACGATGCCTGCGGCGGCGGTTTTGACAGTCTCTGCGGCCGCAGAGCTGCTGCTTTTGGGTTCATCTGGCTGCGCTGATTCTATGTTTGAAGGACCAGGTTCCGGAGTTGCGGATGTCAGGGATGTGACATTCAAGTTGTTGAATTTCAGTTTAGTTTGATAGTATTTTGTTTTCTTATGCGCCAGTTCTTCTGACATGTTTGCAAGTTTATCTATCTGGTTAACGGCTGACACACACAGAACAACGTAACACATAACGTAAAGAACCTAACAAATAAACTCATCCAAGCTTTTTTATTGGTTGTAATGTACATGGATACATTTGAATGGTGTGACAATGTCCTATTTGATTGGATTACAATGTACATATTCTTCCTGTTATGTCTGCCTGCTTTATTTTACCTAATGCAAAGTGACCTGCTCCATCGAAATCAGTCGCATGGACCCGAAGACACATTTTGAGTTGTATACACTGTTGGAAAGAGGAGATTCCTAGCTTTCTAATGATATCAGGATTGTTTTTGTACTCCTAATATTAAACAAAATATGTCACATTATATAATGACTGTCACAGAGTCATCATTTTGAGAAAAAGGCCTTTAAAGTTTCCTCTTCTCTGGAATCCATCGATCTGATTGGTTATTAGCGGAGCAAATGATCGAAGTAGTAACGGAGGGAAGATAGTTTTGTTTGGATTACTGGTCTGGGGGAAGCTCACGAGTGTGTGTGTGTATACGTGTGAGTTTGTGTATTTTTGCATTTGTTTCCCGGGGAAAACATTCAGGAGAAACACCGGCTGTTGTTATGCTTGCTGTGACGTCAGGTTACTCCGTTCTCCGCTTGTAATTATGCCGAAGTTGTATGTAGGCTATCATCTGAATTTGCCGAAACAAGTTTAATATTCTGAAAGCCAAGACTTTGTTTATTTGAAATCAGATGAAAAAAAACTGTAACGGACCCTGCCGTGTTATCTATGATTACTATGCCTTACATTCATAATGTCAGCGGAGGGAGGGGGAACGGCGCTGTGGAAGAGCATAGTGGCGAGTGAGAGCTGTCATCTTCCCTTTACAAGCTTAAAAAATGCCTATAGCTAATGAGATTGAATATAACAATCAAAAATAACAAAATATACACAGCTAGATCAGATGGCGTTCTTTTTAGATGCGACTTTAGAGTAGAGGGGAATTATTGAAACGGGATGTGTACAGTGTTCCGCGGCATCCGCTGCTGCGAAAATGTGGGTCAGGACTGTAAAGTGGGGGGGCCAATGGCCCCCTGGCCCACCCGCTTCCGGCGCCCTTGACCGTTAAACCGCTGGACAAACGGTGCTGCAATCGGTATATGTGTTACGTGTACTTCCTTAGTTTAACTTTAAACCATTCTGGTTGGTTGGGAACCCTCATCCCGTATGATGTATCCGGTTTGAGACCCCTCTGATTGGCCACTGGAAATGCCACTCCTCATCTCTCTCAACAGCGCTCTTATAGAGAGGCGAAGTCCCTCCCCTTCCGGGAGCCTCCATGGGACCCCGGAAGCGGAAAATTATACATTGAAGTCAATGGAGAGAGAAAAGTTATCTTTTGATCCCGTTTGAATTGTGCCACGAATGACACATATGATGTTTGTCAATCTTAAACAATCATTTCCATGCAAAAAAAGTCACAGTTTGTCGTAAAAATGCTGAAATATAAGACTATGAATAATACGCAACTAGAAAGACTACAAATCCCAAATGCATTCTGGGTCGCGTAAGTGATGTCATAGGCGATAATGCTCCAAGACTGGTTGTGACTCGCAAAGCAAAGAGGAAGAAGAAGACTGATTTATTCCCTCCAATAAATATAAGAGATTGCTCCAATAAATTCACTTTTACAAGATGCCTGTGTGCTTTGTACGAGGTTGTAATCACAAAAGAGATCATACCACTTGCTCGTTCTATCGCTTCCCGTCTGATGAAAGGACCAGGAGTCGTTTGACCAAACATATCAGGTAATATACATGTTTTGCATGGAACATAGTCAAGTTAGCTACCTAGCTAGTAGCGAGCATGTTAGTTAGCATTATATTACATTACTTAGCCTTGTCATTTGTATTAGCCTTAACATGAAGTAAACCAAAATGTTAAACAGTAAGAGTAGTCATGATGGTAAGTATTTTGTGAAACATTTGAAGAGTAGCCTATCGCCCCCTCCACCAGGTGCTAAGGGGGCGGGAGGTAGGCTAACGCCACATTAGTATCAGCGATCTTTTCTACTTCATGCTATCTGCACAAATGGTTAACATTGACCATTAAAAGATCAGGCAGTTCAGGGAGAGTCGAAGGAAGGAAGGCAGGCAGCTTTGCATGACATTCTTCTGGACGTGTTTCATTGTGATGATAGTGAGAGTGAGTCAATCTGTTTGTTGGATAGACAGTAGTTGAGTGATTACTGAGAGAAAATTATTAAAAGAGATAATTATTCAGTGTTGTTACTTTAAAGTGTTGTTACTGACCTTTTTCTCTTTTATTTTCTTTACCTCGCCTGTAACTGCTGAGACCCTGAGGAACATGCACACTGGTCTAACCTGCTCTGGTAACCTGATTTCCACTGTACGTAATAGTATTTGGTTATGGTATATTATTTATATACATCAAAGGCACAATGCACCCCTCAGAGACACACATGTATTGAGTGTGATATTTTGCATTGGTCATGTGAAATCATCTTTACACACTAGAAAACTGTAGGAGCGGCAACTTGTTTTGAAATTGAATTTTTAATATCCGATAATAAAGTTGATCTGTTTTCTTTATTCTTCTCTCTTCCCAGCTCCATCCATCACCATTCTCTGTTCCTGCCAGGTCCTGCTTGCTAATCAATGCTCATATTTTTTTTACACAATTACAAATAAAGTCAATGTATTGTATGACATGAAGTTGTGCTTCATTCTGAGTCAATAATAAATTCATTCTGCCTTCAGCTGCAAAATTATTGTGGACTGCACCGACATCCATGTAGCAGCCCCCCCCCCCCCAGTAAGATGAACCAAGCAAAGCTGACATACTCAACATACAGCTGTGCTCTTAAGTTTACATGCAGAATTTGTGAAATATTGGTAATAACAGGTTTAAATGATTATTAGTAATTAATTATATAATTGTCTCATTGTAGATGAGCAGACAGGGAGCCAGATGAGAAAAGCAGAATATGCAGCTGCCATTTTCCACATGGAAAAGAGAAAGGGCCAAGTGTATTTGAGTGGACAAAAGAGAAATCCCAAATACGAAAAATAAAATTATACAATTTAGATATGTATACAAATAAATACATATCCTATATACACCATCATGTATAATGATGGTGTATGATGTAGAAGGAAGTGTGGTAGATAACAATTAAATATAGAGTTACATACAGATCCATGTTACAGCAAAAGATGGAATAACTAAGAAGCACACAGTATAATAATAATTACACGCAACAATTAAATAACTGCTCAGCATCTCCACCACAATCCCAATCTGCTGTGTCCTGTTTTCCTCCCCTCTGCATAACACCCCATCACACATACGAAACACAACGCAGAGTCCGAGGGTGTTAAGAGTATGTTTATTTAAATGTCCTCCTCTCTACTGGCCAACACAGGGAGCATATGCTGGGTGTAGAATTGTTCCAGGAGGAGGAGATTTCCATGCCATGCAGGGTCTTTGGGGATGGGGATGATGATCCCCTCCTTCGTGGTCCACAGTAGCAGAGACTCCGGTCTGTGATTTGCAGCTGTTATATAATATACAATACATTTTTTTGAAAAACATTTGATCAAAAAATAAGGATTTGGTCAGGATCTAGAGTCACTGTGTAGTTTATTAATTAATCAATGCTCTCTACATTAGGAAAACACATACCAGTGTACCAGAGGGAGTCACACACAGCTGTGCCTAGATAACCAAACAAATTGACAACAGGGATGCAAACTCATCAGGTATGAAAAAGGTGACAAGGATCCGAGCCCCCTGACCCCACAGAATATCGGCTTTAAAATGAGGAATAACAGAGGATTTTAGCAGTCAGAACAACTAAAGCAGCAGTGTTAATATTAACAGAAACGCCATAGAGTCACATCTAATAGAAATATATAAAAAGCATTTATTTTAATTGTGTTGCAGTCAGTTAATAATTTTGGCAGCACTGTTGAGCATTTTGAAAATGTATTTTCATGCCTCTGTGCAAGGCTTAGTCTTTCTATCTTTATAGCCACTGGTGTAAAGTAACTAAGTTCATAAACTCAACAAGTACTATACTTGGGCACAATTTTGAGATACTTGTACTTTACTTAAGTATTTCAATGTTTTGCTACTTTGTACTTCTACTCCACTACAGTTCAGAGGTAAATGGTGTACTTTTACTCCACTACATGTATGTAATACCTTTAGTTACTTTACAGATGTGGATGAATGATGTGAAATATAATCAAGTGTTAAATCAGACTTTAGTTCCACCTGGAGTAAATCCAAAAGCTACCCTGCAGTATACAAAGTCATTCAGACTAGCTGCACCTTTACCAGCTTTGAGAACACTTTCATGATCAATCATTATAAAACGTATCATATTATTCTGAAATGGACCAATCTGCAAAATGACTACTTTTACTGTCGCTACTTTCACTATATTTTGATAATAATACTTTTCTACTTTTACTTGAGGAACATTTGGAATGCAGGACTTTTACTGTAACAGAGTATTCCTACACTCTGGTACTTCTACTTTTACTCAAGTACAAGAACTGAGTACTTCTAATTTTAATCAATTACAAGATATATACTTATACCACCTCTGTTTATAGCCTATGAAAAAAACGATTAGAAAACGAAGGCTAAAGCTAACGTTAGCAGATAGTGACAATGTATGCTAGTTAGCTAGCTCAACGATAATATTGCGACGGGAAAAAAAAACTTTTCAGTGCACATCACGCTCTGCCGCTCCGACAGGGAGCTCTGCTCTGAACACCTGAACGGCCCGTTCTAACAGCTGTTCACCAGCGGTCCAGTCTGTGCCACAGGGACTCCGGACGCACAGTTAATATTAACGAACGCACCGTAGGTAATGTAGCTGCTGAAGCTAGACCATCATCGCCGAGCAGCAGAGGCTTATTATACATCATGAGCAGAGCCGACAGGCAGGAAGACTCGAGCACACAGCTCGCGCTTCATTATAATATATATAAAAAAAGCTCGCGGCCGCACATTAATCCGGGTCCCAGACCCCCTCCCATACCCAAAAAATATTTGTATTGCAGATCTACAGGAATCACAAAAACGACCTATTTTGGATTCAAAACGGAGAATTTCGCCGAAAGGTGACAAGTTTGCATCCCTGGACAAGATAACCAAAATCCTTGAATCTACACACAGCAAATAAACTCAAATGACACAACGAGATGTAAAAAGGAGATCACACATATAGTCGATATAGAACTGGCCGCTTCAATCTGAAGAGCAACTAAAACAAAACACGGGAGTGTATCTTGTTCTTGTGAACACTAATGTTATCCACAGCATACACAGACACCACAAAGTTCTTAAGGAGAAAACTAGTTTCTAAAACAAAACACGTTAGTGTACCTTGTTAGCTAGCTGACATTAACCTTAAACATTGCACTCATATTACTCACTGAAACCTTGTAAAGCCGGTCCCGCATGCTGGCTCTTACAGAACCGCTCCCTTTCGTGTATGTACAGCTCTCAACATGCCCAGACTTGTAGTGATTTTCACCTCGTTTTATACTTTTTCGCCTCATTCTGAAAGAAACAGGTGAAATTTACTAACGTGACAGCCATCTTTGTGATGGTGACGCGTATTGTGCGAGACCAGAGACCTGTAGTTCACTGAGCGGTTTCACACAAAACAAATTGTAACTTCACAGTTTTACGACACATTTTTATTTTTTTGACTTGCAAAATGTTCTTTTAATTTGACAAACATCATATGTGTCATTCGTGGCACAATTCAAACGGGATCGAAAGATGACTTTTCTCTCTCCATTGACGTCAATGTATAATTTTCCGCTTCCGGGGTCCCATGGGTCGGAAGTAGATGGGCGGGACTTCGCCTCTCTATTATTGTTGTGAGACTCCCGCAGGCATGGCGGACAGAGTAAAGGGGGTAACACAAGCAACTTAATGAAGCATTTGCAAACGAGACACTCATTGAATCTAAAACGGTGCTAGCGATACTGCTAGTGCTAATAGTGCTAATAGTGCTAGCGGGCTTCAGCCGCGCCGTGTGTAAATGTGACCTGAGCGAAGGCTCGCAGGCAGGTTAGCTGCTGCGCACGGGTAATATGTTTTGTTTACCTGAGTGCAGTCTTGCAGGCACATCGCCTTGTATTTTTTTCGTTTATTAACACTGACAGTGTATTAATGTGAGCTCCTACACCTATAATAAGTTGGCCTTTCATTGAATGCTTTATAAACCAGTTAAACTTACAGATGTCATTATTAATTGGAAAACTGCATTTAAATGTTGTTAAATGTCAACGTTTCAATGTATGGTTCAGCAATTGTTGGTCGTTTACTAGGAATTGATATATTTTAAGCTCAAATACGTTGTTCTATGTTTACACCTTCAGACACATTTTGACGTGTTTCAGTTCAGCACATCATTTATTTTGTGATGATTTAAAAGTACAATCCAGAATAATATACGTACTCGCCTTTATCTTTTTGCCATCTTAGCCTTTTGACCAATTTCTTCATATCACAGTTTTGCATTATGTCACTGTAGGACAATGTTTTAAGGATCTCTTGTCGAGCTAGGTTGTCAGTTTGAAATGTCTGGATGAGGATGTAAATGATTTACAAATGTTAAAACAGGTTTAAAAAAATGCCTCTTTTCATCCTCTGTCTGAGGGGAAACCCCAAAAAGCATGATAGGGCGAGCCAGGCCCCTTTAAGTTATTTTATTTATTTGTGTCTGCTTCTTAGAAGCTAATGTATAAGTTATACAGTTATTTCTGCAAGAAAATTACAATACAATTACTGTTTAATCTTCACATCTTGTATTCATGTCTAGAATTTTGAACACCAGATTTTTGAAAAGTATGGATAAGAGTATCGAAAAATACTAATACCGATAAGCAGTACCAGTACCGGTATCGATAAAATCCTAACGATACCCATCCCTAGTCCTGGCTGAGGCCAATATTTTACGGTACATGGCCCTGTACATCTTCTCCTCGATGCAGTAAGTCGTCCGGTCTAAAATCTTTAGTGAAGGGCAGTCCTAGTGGCCGTAAATGAACCTAAGAGATGAATACATTCTCTAGGAGACCACTGTGTTTCTACGGTCAGTAACATTGAACATTCAAACTAACAGCTTGTTGCAGATTTATTGCAAATGAGAAAAATGATTTTCCTTTGAGAACCAAGGACACCCAGACACATGTCCTTGTACCTTCAATGTGGCACTCAGTGAACTGATGTCCTGGACCAGCTCTTCCTGTGTGACATGTGTGATGACGGGATGTAACGATATACCGCATATCGCGGTATCGCTATAAATAAACGTCTCAATACCGCTTTGAGACTGACAAAATCTACCGCGATATTACGTGGTTAATTTTTAATTTTTTTTTTAAACTTTATTTAACCAGGTGGTCCCATTGAGACCTGTCCAACATGGCAGCAAGTAGGTTACAACATGAACATAAAACAACAGATAACACAAAAGGACAAATCGTATTTACAGGGCTACATTTACATACCGAGAGACATTGACAAGTACCAACAGTATATGTATATCTTATCTCACCCTGTCAATAAGCCTCACCTTCTTGGCAAAAACTTTGGTGTTATGCATTCCCACCGAGACATGCATGCACCTCGCGGGAGCGCGCACAGCGTAAAGCAAAAACTCCCAGACATTTCAATGATCTGTATGGCAAAGTGCGGTTTGGAAACTATATCATTTCCTTTTGGAGGGCATGCATAACACGGCACACACCAGAGCCTGGCTGCAGGGAAACTTTGGCGCTGTTCCGAGTTTGTTCTAATCTGTCAAAATGACAGACTGCTTTCAGATTTTTACGTCATTGTTAAAAAAAATATCCGGTTAACGCGACCACTGCTGTCCCAGCTACATCAGTACCAAGTGAGAGAGTTTTTTCCACAGCAGGGGATATTGTAAACGCCCAAACATCCCAGCTTATAAATATCTGGAAATGTGGACATGCTCATATTCCTAAAAACCTGTCTGATGATGCTGAGTGAGTGACTTCGTGAGTTTGTGTTGAGTTACTTGAAAAACTAAAGTAAACTTGATTTATTTTATTGCAGGGTCTGATTATTCAATTTCCTTGAATAATCAGACTGGTTGTTCTTGTTCCAGTCTGTCACTTTGTTTTTGACACTTTAAAATACTACTATCCTACTAAAATGCTCTACAAATCAGATTGATTATTTAATAAAGAACATTTTTCTACTTGAATTTCCCCCCAAAATAAAAAAATGTTTTCTTTATTTTTCAATATCGCGATAAATACCGTACCGTGGACTTTTTATCGCGATTTTATCGTACCTTGAGTTTTTGGTATCGTTACATCTCTACTGACCGTCTGGTGTGAAGCGACGTGACGCAGTCGGCACTTTAGTCCTAATAAATTCAGATTGCGCACTAAAACAAATGGATGGGAACATGTTTAGCGAATGACAGAAATAATTGAATTGAAGGAGAGGGAGCGGAGGAGGAGGTATGGAGATGCATTAGGCAGCCAAGGGAGGGGTGAGGGAGGTATGACGGGGGTTGGGGATGTGAAGAGAGAGAGAGTGAGCATGGTCCAGGCTCTCTGCACTGTGGAGCCAATCCCAGACAGTAGGACACCGAGAGAGGACGGACTCTACAGCGGAGGATAAACTTAGTCCGACCGCAGCAGGAGGTACAACAGAAGAAGAAGAAGAAGAAGAAGAAGAAGAAGAAGAAGAAGAAGAAGAAGAAGAAGAAGAAGAACAAGGAGGTTCATTTATTTTCTTGCACCATCAGCCCCAGGAGCCAACGGTGTCATTGCGACAGCCAAGGAGCACGAGCAGAGTGTGTGTGTTAGTGTGTGTTGGTTTGTGTGTGTGTGTGTGCGTGTGCGTGTGCGTGTGTGAGCGTGTGCGTGTGTGCGTGTGTGCGTGTGTGTGTGTTTGTGTGTTTGTGCTGAAGATTCCTCTCGGCTGAATTTGGAGTAACCCTGGGATTGTGATCAGGAGGAGATGCTCGCTGGTGTTTGGTCTGTGGCACCTCCTCCTCTCTCTCTCTCTCTCTCTCTCTCTCTCTCTCTCTCCGGTGCAGACGTCTTTGTGTGCTCGCTCTCTTGCTCCCGGCTCGGTGGAGAGACCCCCGCTCTGCTCTCTCTCTCTCCTCTCTGCTGTGACTCTGCCGCGGCTACAACTGCCGCTCGCTGGCTCGCCCACGGAGAGCTGAAGCAGATGGGTGAGTGTGTGTGATAGAGTGTGTGTGTATGTGGAACAGAGGGGGGTTGCTCTTTTCCTGCTCTCCTCTGCTGCTTTTCACCCCTGTCTTTCTATGTGGGTTATTCTCCTCACTTCTTCTCTTCCTCTGTGTTGTTGTTCCTTCATTTCCCTTCATCCATCCGTCACCCCCCGTCGTCGACCATCCATCAGACAATCCGTGTCCCCCTTTTTCCATCATCAACCTTCCTCTTCCCCTTCGTCTCTACATTTTGCCTCTTCTCGTCCCACCTTCGTTCTTCTTTTTCACCAAAATCACTCATTTGTACCATCAGCCAAGCAAGCATGCAGGAAAATGCAACCACACACACACACACACCTATGCACGTATAAATCCTAGCATAGTAACCTAGAAGATGTCTGAGAGGTGTCGGGCTTGACATAAAATCAACAGAACCCCCAATAATCCCTCCATCACTCTCTTCATCCATCTATCCGCTGCCTCATCACCCCCGACAATACACACCATCTCCACATCCTCCAACACATACCACGACCCCCCTTTAACTCTTTCAAACCCCAAAAAACAAAACAGATGCACACTCACACACGCACATTCTGATAAACGCCAGTCATGCTACAGTTAGCATATATTGTGAGGAACTAATCATCTGCACACACAGTGAATCTGATGGCTTCAGTCACACATACACTCACACACACAGACACCAGGCGGGAAGTTGATTCATTCACGTGATAGAATATTCATGAGAGGAAAAGTGCTCACATCCTTAAACGTCCCAAGTGGTCCAATTTGCCGCTGACATTTTTATTAATTGTTTGATTGGGTTGGAAACACTAGCCGGATGTTTAACAAATCTTTCATCAGCTCCTGTTGGTCTCCATAGTGTCTGCAGGTCCAGACCAATGAGTGTGTGTGGCAGGATGAAGGGACTGGAGGCCTGATGTCAGTGTCCAACCTGTTGCCTATGAAATATCACAGGTTGTGATTTTGTGTGTTCAATAACAATAAATATCAGAGGGTTTCAAAATGCCAAATGCAGAGAACATTGGACGGTCCACTTGTTGGCAGTGAGGCCTTTCATTTCTTGTGAGATTTGTTAAAGTGTTTGTCGTAACACTTCAGAAGATAAGTTTTGACTGTACTTAAATCAGAAACAAAGATTTCACAGTTTAACAGAGGAGGTGTGTGGCGCAGTGGATAGAGCCTTGGTGTTGGGATCAGGGGGTCACAGATTCAAACCCCACTGCAATCAGCATGTCGTTGTGTCCCTGAGACACTTCACCCCAAATTGCTCCTGTGGGGATTGCCCACAGTATTGAGTATGTACGTCGCTTTGGATAAAAGCGTCTAACAAGTGACATATAATATTAACACAATTTAGTCTCAAAACAAGTTTTATTGTGGAATTGTATCTGCATCTAATGGTCATTAGTAGTTAACAGAACTAAATATGAACATCCGAAAAAAAGCTATTAAATAGTCCTTAATTGGAGATTGTTCTATTTATTTTAAAGGTCAAAAAGAAACTTGCTATCATTCTTAAAATAAGTCTTGCAAACATTTATGAAATTTAAATAGCATTTTTTAACATGTTTTTGGTTAGATTCCCGAAATAAGGTCTGTGTTTAAGAGAATATTAAGCGATGTTGACAACTTGTCCTACAACATAAAATACGTCATTACATGTAAATGTTTGTGATTGTCTGAAGCTCCTATGTGTCATAAACAAGATTAGCCGTCTTTAGCTTAGCTGTGCTGAGGAGAAGTCTGGTGATTGAGTTTGTTTATAGCCTGACGTTAGCTTTGACTTCTATGGATTTCATTTGTGCTTCAGATATCTTAAAGAGGTGTTAATACGAGGAGATGAGCTGCTGAAGCAAACCTGTAAGTATCATAAAGGTTGGTTTGCCACAAAAAGAAGGTTTGTTACTGCAATAGTCCAAAATCGAATGTAAATATCCCATTGCTGTCCGTCAAGAGAACCCTTGTAATGATGCTAACTTCTGGGTCTGAACGATACATCATCACTGCACCACTCCATAAGGACTCTATAGCATTCAAGATGTTCATCCCTGGCGCTAGCCAGTCTGACTTATCAATAACCGAAATTAAGTGGTAACTACATTTTTACCTTTGTTATATTTGCACTTTTAAAACGCAATGTTTTGTGAGTGCGGGGACTGTGGGGTCACCAACACGTGACTGTGCTAAGCCCTTAACCTTTGCTAAGTTTTAAGCTTGGGAGTCGGGTTGAGTGAACGCCTTGTCGTCTGTTTGATGCTCTTTTTTTTCACCTCAAGTTAGTTAGGCAATATTAATAATTGCACTGAATTGCAAATCAGTGTTCAGACCCACATTTGATAACCAAAGTTTTAAGGCTTCTTTAATACCATGCTTGCCATAGATTTTTCTATGTGCTTTAGCTAAAATAAAATGTCTTTAAATTGGATGAAATGCCTTATTGCATACCTGAAGCAATGAAGTTAATGGTGTTCTGGAACATTGCTAAGTTTAGCATCTCCACTTTTCCTTCTTTATATGCCTTTAGTTTGTACCCTCCACAACACAGCATATATTTAAGTGGTGTGTAAAAGCCTGAGTGGGCTCCCCTTCAGTTTTTTGACAGCAGACGTTTACAGGCACTTACACAATTCCCACCAGAACACACTAAACTGAAGGGCTTCTCAAGGGCATAAAGATACACTTGTTAGCTGCTAACATTCACTATTTATCTGCTGAATGAAGAGTATGTCTTTAAGCCATGACTGAAAACCACTATTGTTCTGACCCTTGAGTTATTAAATGTAATTTTGTCTAAGTGTCAAACACAGAAGGGACATGCTCCTGTGTAACTGAGTGAAGACCGAGCATGTTGTTATGAGAATCACAGCAATCATGAGCGTGTGAATGTGAGAATTGTATGATAAGAGAATCAGACTGCGGCTAAAATGGGATTGTTGAGGTTTAATGCATTCACTCTTTATTCTGAGTGTTAGCCTGCTGTTGTGACTTCAGGTGACTGGATGTGTTCTGCACAACAGGGACAAGAGGCTGCAGGTGGGAGTGTGTGTCTAATTCCTTGTGGGTGTTTGGTTGCCCATCTGTATTTGTGGAAAATGTAACGTGTGTATTCAGTATCAGTTTCAGGCTTTTGGATGTAGTCCTCCAACCAGGAAGGTTTGCTGCACACTGACTCAACCTACACAGATCTGTCACACAGATCCAGCGTGGTGTGTGTGTGTTGTTCACCAGTAGATCAAGGTTAATGATTAAAATAATCAATACTCTTCTGGGTCATTTACCTCTCTTACAGAAAATGTAATGATTGAAATTGAGATCAGAGACAGTATGTAAATACTTCAGTGTGCTGGTGTGTTTCACATCCAATTCAGACTTCGGAGTTTGTTCCCTGCAGATTGATTGTCAATAATTAATGCATGTGACACGCACACACCTCTCATTTTCAGTTTGAGCCTGTATAGAATATTAATCAAGAAACTGGGTACTATGGAAGAGTCTAGTGCAGTGCCTCTGGATTAGCTCTGCACTTGTTTACGATAGCACAGCTTTGGCGTACGCATCATGAGTGCAAAAGCTCCCAAAAAAGGTTAGCACACAAACTGTATTTGACAGCTTAGCAGAGGCCCTAATCAAAGTCCAACTAGGCTAGCTGCTTTGTCATTTTCTAATGTTTGTTAATGACTCCCGAAAAGTCATGTCCTGTTAACACAGGCTGAAGAGATGTTCATGACTTGTTTTACGACATCAATTAAGTCAGTAAATACCCAACTCATGAATGTCTGAAGCTCTCATTTACTGCCAGGCTAACTGGGTTTTGCAGTTTTCTACAGAAATGCTCCTACAAATGACTTCTCACAAGGCACTGCACTTCCTCTGGTCCTCAGCAACACACACACGGAACATGAAGAAGATTGGTCAAAGGGTTGGCAGGATAAAGAAAGCTCAGTTGCGCGCACACACACACACACACACACACACACACACACACACACACACACACACACACACACACACACACACACACACACACACACACACACACACACACACACACACACACACACACACACACGTGATTTTTTTAAGACTAGTTTGGAATCTGCTTGTGACGATTTATTTTGGGTTTGGAAACAAGGCCATGCAGGCGTTTCCGCTGGCAACACTACAGTCGCATACATACATATGGGCAAACGATGCATGGTCTCAATAAAGTAAAAATACCTTGTTTAATGTGTATGATCAAGGTTTGATAAATACTTTGGATGAAAGTTGAGGTTTAGGTTGCCAGGTTTGCATGTTTCTGATCCCTCCAGCCACCTGCAGCTCCCACATGCTAGCCTGCACACCCTCAGGTCCACAGCAGCACGCAGCGGGAGGTAGATCCGATACGTTTGAAAGCTGACAATCAGCTAGATGAGATATAAGGCTGAATAGTAGGAGTAGAGGCTGCTGCTGTTTCCTGGATGTTTTTGTACACACCAAACCCAAAACAGCCTGCTGAGGCAATTTAGTCATTTTATATAATGGGCTTCAAAATACAATCTAATTTGATTTGCTCACACTCACCTATGAACTCACCTATGAAGGTATCCTGATTCCCTAAGTGGGATACAAAGGCAGAGACAAATAGACACTGAGAAAGGGCCACAGAGAGAATGAGTCTGTCTTTTAGAGCCAATCAGCGGTGAGAATCTCAGACTGTCATCTGTCGTTTTTGATTCAGAAGACCAAAACACGATCTGGGCGACAACACACAGAGCTCACCGCTCCTCATATCTGTTCACAAACTGGACACAAATCTGTGTTTATACATGTACAAACCACAGGCTGTCTATGGCATGGCTAAATGTATTCACTACTTTATTTATGTCTGTATGATGTAATGGTGAGTTTGGTAACGGTAGCTAGCCTAGCCTGATCAATCCGATCTCCATTGAGACATTTAAAAAAGTGTTTTGCCTGTCGCCTTGTGGAAACAGTCGCAAAAGCATTAATTCATAGATTTTAGTCATCAGTATCAGTATGTAGTTATTCCAGCATAATTTTAATACGTGTATTTCAATTACATTAACGTAAAATATGTTTATTTTGTTGTTCTTGGTATCTACATGGAGATAGGCTCCACCTCCTTGACAGCGGGTCTAGTTCGAGTGATGTGAGTAAACACAAAAAATGCCACTGTCAAACCTGCACGAGTAAACTGATGCAAATCTTCGCGTGTCCGGTGGGAGCGAACCTTCAGTCTTCGAGTGACAGATCCCGTGCGACACAGAGCGAGGTACCAGAAAGGGAAGGTGATAAAACTGAGATATTAAAAGGAAAGGTGAGAACATGCTGGTGACTGATGAAGCTGTAAATTCTCTCCAAATGGCGGTGGATGATATCAGGAGCTCAGACTTCTGTCTCGCGTCCCTTTTGTCTCTGCATGGCTTCAGTTTATTAACCGTTGTGATGCCAACAGCTATATATCACCTCTCACCCCTCAGCTGTCCTCCGCTCGGCTGGTACGGAGGAGCATTCATCATCCTTCCACGCCAGATGACATCAGTTAGAAAGTCAATCACTGCCGTTTGAAAAGCCATTCTCACAGCGGATATGGCTGCTGTTCACGGGCAGAATGAGCCGTCACAGTTTATGTCGGAGGAGAGAGGGATGTCAGGCCTCACACTTTTATGTCATAATTAGAGCGTATGTGGGCAGCCTTTTACGAAGAGGATGTAAGAGGGATGATTGGAGGTGCGGAGGGAGATGAAGTGCTGGCTTTTAATTGGAGGCTTCCTCCTTTCAGTTAGCTGGAAGGATGAAATTAAGTTACAAAAGACCAATAGATGGACAAAGAGTCTGGAGTTCAATCGTTTTTTCTTGAATGGAAGGAAACGATTTGCACACTTCTGACATATCCTGTCGTCATACAATAGAGAACAAAACAGTTAAGAAAAACTGGCCAGGATTTAAGGCCCCGAAGTGTCCAAATCATCATTAAAACATAAAATCACATACATAACAATGCATATTATACGCTAACCATTGAAAGGGCAAAAATAGAGTAAAAGTTATTCAGTTACATGTTTTTTAAATCATAGATGATCATAGAGAGACTCAAAGAAGAGAACATTTTCAATAACACCAGGGTTGGAAGTACAATTACTATAATTAATAACATAAATACTCAATTACAAGCTTATGTCCTGATTAACTAACTGTTCTTCTATGGACGAAAAGTTTATTATTATTCCGCCGACTTATTTTGCCACGCTTCTCCTCCCTCATTGAACATCGCAGAAACTCCGTTCAAACATCAAAACATTCAGCTTGGTCGGGAATCGATGGCTATTACTTTTCTCATTCATAACTTTCATAATTCCAGAGATACATCCCATAATACATCAAATTTTTAACATTGAAGTCAATGGAAGAAATCTTCAGACTTCAACAAATCTTCATGCGACTTCAACTGCTAACTGTTCATTCATACTTTCACTCAGAAACCTCATTCCAACTTTACAATGTTACACATCTTTCTGATATTAGTCCTGTAAAACAACTTTTAAATCTGATTCTTACTTTTAGAGATATTAAACATTGTTCAGACCTTGTTTTAGAGGTTTTCTTCACATTTTAACATTAACTAGAGTGTGTGATGTCACAGCTAGAGTGGAGGACAGCTTGAAATTCGCATTCATAGATTTTTTTAAAACTGCCATAATTCCCAAACCCTACATTCCTGAGACATAATTTATCATGACGAACCTAGGAAAACATCTCGTAGCTTGAAAAATGACAAATAATTAAGCAAAAAATTATTAAAGAAAGTGCCTCTTGAGGGCATGAAGTGACAAAAACATTCAACATGTCTCCATTAAAGCCCATTGTAATTTCAGGCAGATATTTCCTGCTGGCAGCAGCTGCACACCTTTAGTTAAACTGCCAAAAAGGCCACATTATTAACCCGAAAGTACACACAAATTACACTTCAGATACTCAACTTCCTTGACATGCTTCACGTTTTGAAATTTCACAGATATCTGTTATCGTTCTTCCACAAAACGTTCACATGTAAGAGGTTCATCTCTCATTCAGAACAATGAAGCCTTTGAAGTCTAGGCATCTCGTTAGCTCAACTATAAACACCTGTGCAATGGAACACGATGATGTCATCAATCCAACTGACATGCTCAGAGCAGCAGACTTCAGATAGCAGTGTGCAAACAGTCCAGCCATGAAGACCTCTACGGGACAGTTTTGAGATTTCTTCAAATGCCGTTGCCATGGCGACACAATGCTCGCCTTGAAACACGGTTTTCTCATAACTTCAGTGAAAATACCCCAAACAGCCCAGAACTTCACAGGTTTGGTAACGATGCAGCCATCAACGCATATAAGCGTTGTATGGGGTGTCATCAAATGCCGTTGCCATGGCGACGGACCACTCGCCATGAAACACGATGTGGCTGTAAGTCCCATCGACACGGTCCAATCGTCCCCCAATCTTCACTTGTATATCGCCGGTCCATGCCTCAACAGCTCTACGCCAATTCTGAGATCTCACCATAAGCCGTTCCCATGGAAACGCATCCCTCGCCATAAAACATGATGCGCTATAACTCCTATGAACATTTTCAAAAAGTGCTCAAACTTCACATGTGTGCTCACAGTCCAGCCGTGAAGACATCTACGGGACAGTTTTGAGATTTTTTTTCAAATGCCATTGCCATGGCAACACAATACTCGCCTTGAAACACAGTTTTCAAAAAACTTCAGTGAAAATACTCCAAACGGCCCAAAACTTCACAGGTTTGGTAACGATGCAGCCATCAACGCATCTAAGCGTATTATGGGGTGTCGTCAAATGCCGATGCCATGGCGACAGATCATTCGCCATCAAGTTAGTTCAGAAGTTTGCAGTTTACATATTCTGCTGCTTTTCCAAGCCTTTTTACTTTTTTTTTTCTTCTCTCATCACACATTCAAGCCCCCCTGTGTTCATGTATCATTTCAATCTAAATTCTTCACTTTCTTCTTACACATTACATTTCAGGATAGAAGTTTAGCGTCACATTTTCAGCATAAAGCATTCCCACTAGCAATTTCTTCAGGAATTGCATTCTCTAGTTATAAAATGTTATCTAAATAATAGTACAAAAGTATTAGCATCAAAATATGCTTAAAGTACTAAAAGATCAAATAATCATAATGCACAATGGGACATTTCAGAATTACAGCATAAATTATTAGATAAATGTATCAAAAGTAAAAGTACTAGTTAAGCAGAATGGTTATTTTCACAGTATTATGATGGTTATCATATTATCCTGTTTTTATACATGTTAGAGCATTTTATTGTAGTTTGTTAATGTGGACATACTCTGTAGAATAGTACAGTAATGCATTACACCAAATACAGTGTACAGTATCATGTGTTTTTATATGTACAAAGTAAGTAGTAACTGTGAGTGTTAAAATAAATAGTACGATATTAGAATCAAAAGTACAATATTTACCTCTGAAAAATAGCAGAGTAGAAGTATGAAGTAGCTTTAAATGTAAATACTCAAGTAAAGTACAGATATTTAAAAAAACAACTTGGGTCAAATACTTGAGTAAATGTACTTAGTTACTTTCCAACACTGAATAGAATACAAAAATATTTTGCTAATCTGAATTAGCAGCAAAAAGAAAACATTTGTAATTTAGTCAACAAACAATTTGTAACATTTTAAATACAGGACTATTACTTAAAAACAGAGTAACCGTACACTCTTTTTAATCACTTACTTTTACTCAAGTACAAGATCTGAGTACTTCTACTTTTACTGAAGCTCTCTGTCTGAAGGAGCTGTGTAGAGTGCGTCCCCGGAGTGTTCTAACTGCATTAGGCCCCGTCCCCACAAGGACGAAAACGGTCGTTTGCGTTACTGTTTAGTGTCATATAGACCGTTCGGCCACACGAGGACGACCGAATATGACAGTAAACGACTGCGGAAACAATAACGGGTCCCAAGGTGGATAGAACGGCATACGCAACGCTCTGGGGGGTCCAACAGCTCCGTGTGTGCGCCCTATACGATCATTTTGTGATAATGATGACGCAATAGCCCCGTCTCTCCTCACCTCTGCTGCTCACCCCCGCGTCAAAGTAAACTGCACACTGAATTCAGATTATTTATCTTTCTCTCGATATGGACATAAACGCGAGTGAAGTCTAATCTGACAGGACGGAGACACGCAGCTCTGCTCACCTGCAGCTCCTCCCGCTGTGATGCAGCCGTGAACGGAGCAAAACACACACTTCAAGTCAGATCATCACGAAGTACCAGAGTGTAGAAATACTCTGTTACGAGTAAAAGACCTGCATAGAGTGCCACAGTGACACGTCCTAAAACCCGGAAGTAAGCTTCTTCCGGTTCCCTCGACAAAATGCAAATTCTCCATAGGATTTTGGAAAATAGCTCGAAATAAGGTCTGTGGTTGACACACATTTAAGAGACGGATCACGTTTTGTTCAGTAAAAGACCTTTAGGGTAGACATGTGGAGATTATCCGACTGAACAAAACGTGAACCGTCTCTTAAATGTGTGTCAACCACAGACCTTATTTCTAGCTATTTTCCAAAATCCTATGGAGAAATTGCATTGATTTTTTGTCGAGGGAACCGGAAGAAGCTTACTTCCGTGTTTTAGGAGGCGTCACTGTGGCACTCTATTCAAAATGTTACTGAAGTAACGGTACGTCTACACGGCTCCATTGCGTGCTTTAACGGAGACGCTTCCCATTCACTTTGAATGGGTGTGACGTCAAGCTTTGCCGAACTGCATTGTGGTTCCGTCGCTTTGCCTCCGTTGCTCGCTTTGCCTCCGTTGCTCGCTTTGCCTCCGTTGCTCGCTTTGCCTTCGTTGCTCGCTTTGCCTTCGTTGCTCGCTTCGAAAGTTGAGAAAGGTTCACCTTTTCAAGCGTCGACGGAAGCGCTACGACGCTGGTTCTCTTCTTAGCGGGTTAGATCTCCATGGTAACTTATGCTGAGCGGCTAACCTGCTCCGGAGCAGGTCAGGTTGCAGGCTAAGAGATCAACTCAGTGAAAGCACCGCCTGCTTACCAATCAGAGCTCAGTGTACAGAGTTTAAAGCTATCAAGTCATATTACAGGAGAGAGGAAATACAGAAAAACTGTCAAGACGGCCGGCTAAAATCAACCGACTGTGTGAACTTGAAAATGAATAGAATATCACCTCCCATCTTCAGAGCAATCTGACTATTATAACATTAGCGTTAAGAAAGCTAACTTAAATATCTGCCACAACATAAGTAACCGGATCAAAGTAACAGTACAGTCCACGGCACTGTGAGTGCAGACGTCGATGTGTCCCATTATCATTCATATCACATCATATCACATCATAAGGTTTCATATATTTCCTTATCTGATTCAGCTTCTTGAGCCGTATCTGGCCGTGCAACACTCACAGTGTTACATACTGTATGCAGAAGTATTGTTTTAAGCAACACGTTAAGTTGATGAAACACTCGAGTCAAATGTAATTAAAGACAGATCCACTTGTATCTTAGGGGGCACTGATATCATAAACCTGTTAATGTACGCATTCAAACACTTTTTCTGTTACCAGCTGTATTCACCTTGCAGATAAAGTGTTTAAGTCATGGATGTTTAAAGTTTAACTTCTTCATATGTCTAATATTATAGTTGACTTTTCATTCAGGAAGTATGACGCTGCGCTGTCAGTACGCTTGTCCATGTTTGTGATTGGTCGAATGCTCCAAATAACACCCCTTTCATGTGAACGCGCACCTAACTAGATAGGGCACGGCTGGCTTAAGCGATCCACTTGATAACCCAGTCATAGGACCGTTTAGCTAGAGCGCGTATGTTTTGGATTAGGCCAACCGGCTAACTCAAACATATCCAGGTTATGTTGAAACGGCTTCGTTGTACAGTCCTCAGGTGGAACTAAAGTCTGATTTAACACTTGATTATATTTCACATCATTAATTCAAATCTGTAATCCAAGTAACTAAAGGTATTAAATACATGTAGTGGAGTAGAAGTACAAAGTAGCATAAAATGAAGCACTCAAGTAAAGTACAAGTACCTCCAAATTGTACTTAAGTAAATCTACTACTAGTTATTTTACACTTCTGTCAATACATTTTCCCCATTTTGAACACCAGAATGCAACCTGAATACCCATTACAATATGGTAGACACATATAAGCGCACACAAACAGACCTGTATTTGTGACTTGTAAAGACACTGTCTTTTATTGTGGGGACACGTACGTCCTCAGATGCAATGTGAGTCCCTATAATAATAATAATAATAATAATAATAATAATAACAATAATAAACCTTTTTTTCACACATGCAGAATAGCAACATAAAAACAGTTCAAGGGATACAAGGAAGTAAAAAGTATTATCATTAAAACAATTAATTAAATCAAATAAATAATGAGAAGGCATAATACGAAATTAATAAATACAATCATTTTTGGTAACACTTTATATTAAGGTACACAAATGAACCATCAACTAGTTAAACATGCATATTAGCAGTATATTGGCTTTTTACTAGTCATTATAAAACACTTATTAATACCTTATTCTACATGACCATATTCTACAAGTAATAAGACCTTAGTTGAGAGCTTTTCCTCAATAAACCTCTAATTAGTGAGGCAAGTAATAAGGCAGTATTACCACAAGAATAGTAATTCTCCTATAATAACACTTAAAGGTGGGGTTGGTAATTCACTTCAGAAACACTTGTTGTTATATTCCATGGAATGCTCTTAACATCCCGATAGCAATGAATACATTAAATGCTTTGACAATAAATATAACAAATTCATCTGTGGAAGCCGTAGGACTGTAAAAAGCACGACCAATAATTTTAGCCAGCCCAGCTAAAATAACTGGATGGCCTACCTGCCTGTCAGCCTTCCATCTCGTGCACAAACTTATCTCGTGCCCTCATTGGCCATGTGCGCGTTCGTGTGTGTTGGAGGAGGGGCTCTGTAAGGAAGTCTGAAGGAAGGGGCAGATTTTTTTCGGCTGCGTACTTTCAAATTCTAGCGCACTCGACCTGGTTTCTCCATTCTTACCTAACTTACCTTTAACAAATATGATCTATTCTTATGTAGCCTAACAAGACATGAAACTATAAGTGTTAATTGTGTCTAAATAACTCAAATTAGGTATTTCTATCTAAGAATATGTTTTGGGGTATCGACAGTTCAGCTACCAATAGCAAGGTGATATTGACCTGTATGTTTCATATTTGCACATTTATATTTTTGTAGAATTTGTACTGAAGGTTAGACAGGAAACCGGGTACAGGAAGTAGGAGAAAGTGAAATGAATAGCATGGCAGTAGACTGCTACTAATTTTCCCTATGCAACCTGAAGAGTAAAAGGCTGCCCTAGTTCCAGTAATTGGTTTTGTCAGAACACAGCTAAGCTTCCATTCCCCATATGACTGTGTTAGGGAACCTGCAAGCAGCTGTGGAGTCGCAGCTAAGAAGCTGTAGCACTCTCTGGCGGCCCACTCTGCCGCCAAACCTTCAATAAAAGGAAGATTGGCTCATGGTGGGCTGACACAGAAAGGGACGATTTTCTACAGAGGTCCTTGAACGCACCGCGGCACGCCCTCGGCTCTGCCATAATGCCGTCTCTTTGAAACTGACATTATGGGGAAATGTGGAATTGTGGGGAGAGATGACTCTTACTCTGGGATAAATGCAATCGTTTTTACTGAATGCATTTTTCACACACACATCACTCTCTAGAACTAGGGTTACATTTACAGTACGTAACCCACCGTTCTTCTGCTGAGGTCCCTGAACGCACCGCGGCCACTTTCACGGGGGGCGCTTGCCTTCGTATTAATGCTGTGTTTCACATTCAACGGTGAAACGCATTAATTTGAGCTATTATACCAGGCATGGTGTGTTTTCTGACAACAGCACGCCGGCTATAGCGCCCCTGAACCCGCACAGTGCTTTGACAGCACTTTCTGCGGTTTATTCCACTCACGTGCATGCGCCCACCTGCCAGCTCCTTTACTGGAGTTTACAGTGGGGCGGCGAGTGTGGGACAGTTTTCTGCCCTCTGAGGATGAGCAAGAAGCAGCATTCGCCAAGCTGCGACTACTCCTCATCCACGTGACCAAGGAAATCGATCCAAAGAGCCCTTCCGTAAACACGGGGGCTCCCAGGAGATCATCACGGTCTTTTTGGAAAGTGCCATGTGGCGTGATCCCCCCAACAAACCCGTGTTTATTTGCAGCCGCCCTGTCATGCGGCAGCGGGGCAGAGGCTCTCTGCCCAGCCTGCTGCCTGCTGGGAGCAGATGGCCACGCTCCGCCGCCATGTTCATCACCTAGGGGGAAGTACAGACCTGGGCGGTGGACTTCCATGGACGCCGGACCCGGAAGTGCCCGACAACGAGAAGTCCTCGTCATCCTCCTCCCCGGCAAACAGAGCCATCTGCCCCGCTGGAATGGCGAACGTGAATGGCGAACGTGAATGGCACCGCCTCGGCCATATCCTGGTCCCCAAACACTCGAAGCAGAGGTAGTGGGGATCGGCGCCCGCTATTAAGCCAGGGCACAAAGGACAGGCCCGGGTCTCTAGAAGTGGCGACTCGATGAAGGTATGATAACTCTTTCTTCTTCTTTCAAACGTTTTACTTTCTCTGCTTCAGTTGTTCCTGCTCGCTGAAGAGAAAAGGATGACAGTCAGGAGGCGTGGCCGTCTTATATACGGTGGGCTTGCGCACACATTCAGGTAGGCCCGCCCCGAGGGGCTGGCTACGTTTATACACAAGTTATTGAGCCGTTTCCGCTCTACATCCTGAACTCCTCCCTTCGATGCAATGCACTTCCGTTTTGGCGGACTGGGTTTGTTTTGCTAGCTAGCTCCGTTGTGCCGACAAAGCACTGATATCGCAGAGACAAAGAGGATATAACAATTACAATATGAAGAAAAGTGGTTCGGGAACTACGTGTGCGGTAGTTGGTTGCAATCACTCGAGAAAGCACCTGAACGAGTGGTTAGATAGAGAGTGCTACGACCACAAACCAGCACCCAGCACCCAGCCATGTTGTTCATTAAATACAGATAAACACAACAAATACTGCATGCATTGTATTTTTTAATATTATATATGAATATTTTCATAGTGATGTAATTGTGTGGGCTGCTTTTATATTTTAATTTGTAATACCTGTGAGGATTAAACATGTGATCTTTCTTGTTGAAGCCATTTCTTTAGTTTCCTCTAAACAATTAATTCATTCAGTGTTATTTATGTACAGTATGAGCTTAATATGAATGATGAACTGTGTTAAAAGAAATTGTAGCACTCTAAGGAACATATGAAATGCAATAACAGTGCAATAATGAAATTAAATTACATCAAACTTTATTTTCACTCAAACAGTACAGGCACATATGATATATTGCACAGCATAAAGAGATCATGTAAATTGTGCATTATGTAAACAACAGACAACTGTTGGCTCCTGTGGGCATGACCTAAATAAGGCAGTTTATTTTGGTTTTAAAATGCTGAGATATTTACTGCAGAACTGTAACCTTCCCTCAACAAAATCGTCAACAATTTTCGGGAGCATGTGGGCAAAGTAGAATGTGCGCAGCCTTATGATATGCCCCTGGACAAAGTCTTGGTCGTAGGGTACTTCGATTTCTAGGTGCTCAGTTTTGTTCCAGATCACCAACTTGGAGTGCTGAAGCCCTGTGCAGTGCATCCCAATTTGTACCTGCATATAGTAGCCTTTTGGACCATTGCAGGCAATATGGTAATCTATCCTATTTCCGTTTGCCACAGTTGTGATTTCACAGTTCTTTGTTGCCAAAAATTCTGCAAGTGACTTGTTTCCCAACACAGGTGATTTGATCTCCAACAGAATGTCTTTGTTTATCACTCCATCGGGAGATGCTGCAAGCCACGGATCCTTGTCGCACACCACTAAGCCTTTGGTTTCAATGCTGTTGCCCAGAGTTTCCAAATAGTCCCTTGCAAGTTCCTCCCCCTCCGCTCCTTGACGGGTTGCAGCATTGCCACGGAAGTATGGGTGTAAGTGTTCTGACAAAAACTTGTCGGGCGCCGTGGTTGAGCGAATGGGCACCTTTCTAGCTGTGCTCGCTGTGATGCGCACTCTCCGCGCATCATGCCAGACCTGTTCTTTGCTCTGTGCTTTTGTAACCTTCTCGATCTCCTCAAGCCGGGCTGTGGACATGTTAATGTACTTATCATAGAAGGTTCTGCATTTTACACAAGCCAGTGGTATGTGGTGCTCATCATGGGTTAGGAGATGGAGGTGTGGACATGGTGTTGGCTCGGTGATGGAAGAGGTATCAGCATTAAAGCAGAACTGCAGGAGGCTATTCCCAGGGCAATTGAAAAGTTCTGCCATTGGTGAGGCAAGTGTGTTCTTCCTCCACTCTTCATGAGTCCTAAAGAGTGTCACCTCCTGTGCCGGTTCTGGAGTGGTAGAGGATGGCTGTGAAGTTGGTGGCGGCTGGTAGAGATCCTTCCTGTTGTGTCGTTTGAAGCACACATACTTCATCTTCCTCTGACCAGCATTTCTTTTAGACCCAGCATTCCACTGGTTCTGTCTGTCTGTGCAGGCAAGCCCGGTTTTCCCCTGTCTCACAGCATTTTCTACCTAGAGAGATAGAGCAAAAACAGTGCATAGATATTATAATGGGTTCACTGCAAACATATCATATGATATAATACATCATGGCATACACACACTTTGCACTCTAGCCAAGTAGCCTATGATGTAGTTCGGATACCAACAACAAAAGACATAGGCCTAGGCTACAATGGTCAAATAATCTAGTTACCTTCCACAGGATCGCAGCTGAGTGGGAACAAGATCTCCCTGGTCCAGCAACACACGTACATCCCGCAGTTTTGACTTCTCCAGCTTCAGTTACCAGCACCCAAGCATTATGCCACGCATTGTTCAAACACTGGCTAGGCTCTACCTTTGCTTTTAGATAAACAAAACGATCATGTTTGTATGACATGACACAACCAACTTTGTTGCTGTGCAAATATTGATATGCCTCGGAGGCCTTCAGACTGTCCATTGCTTTTCCATCTATTGCCATGGATTGAACGAAGTAGGAGCAAATTTTGCTGTACGTTATGCTGGGCCACGTCGTCATGTTATCCTCCCAGTTTTGCACTGAATTCGGGTGGGGGAGAGTAACGCCATCTCCAGTCAAAGAAGTAGAATCGTGTTCCCAAGCTAGCATCACTGTTAGCATCGAAATCGCTGTGTTTACACCAGTGCCCGTCTGACTGTTTACACCGGTTTACACCGACAGACGCTGTGCAAAAGACTTCCGGCGGAAATGAAGTGCATTTGTGTAGGGTTATGGCGCTACCCGTGGTTTGTCGCGTAAACTTGTCTATAGAGTGGCGAAGTCAGGCCCATCTACTTCCGGTCCATGGGACCTTATTTCGGAAAAATAATGTATTGAAGTCAATGGAGAGAGAAAACTTATCTTTCATTGTGCCATGAATTACACATATGATGTTTGTCAATCTTAAAAAATAATTTCCATGTAAAAAAAGTCACATTTTGTCGTAAAACTGTTGAAATATAAGACTATGAAAAATACGCAACTAGAAAGACTACAAATCCCAGAGTCGCCTAAGTGATGTCATAACTGATGTCACAATTGTTTTCCTGCACCAAATAAGAGATAGCTAAGATAAGATAACTTCAACAAGATGCCTGTGTGCTTAGTACCAGGTTGTTATCATACCAGCGATGGGTCTTGCTCGTCTGATGAAAGGACCAGGAGTGGCTGGATCAAGTTAGCTACCGAGCTAGTAGCAAGCACGTTAGTTAGCATTACAGTCTTAGCCTTGTCATTTGTATTAACCTTAACATGAAGTAACATTAAGTAACCCAAAATGTTAAACAGTAAGAGTAGTAGTCGCATTTCGTGAACCCTTTGAAGAGTACTGTCACACTGGTGTGATAATTCTATAATACACCATTTAAGCCTGGGGGAGAAATGCTAACGTGAATGCCATATTAGCATCGGCGATCTTTTCTACTTCATGCTATCTGCACAAATGGTTGACATTAAACATTAAAAGATCAGGCAGTTCAGAGAGAATCAAAAGTAGTAATAGTTGATAGGAATTGATAGTAAGGGTAGTCAATCCCTTTAAGGCGAGACACCCCAGGTGAATAGGGTACGTTTTTTAACTTAAAGATATCAGCTAGACATTTCTCCAGTTAATTACTTACAATAAGGCAATTGTTCTTTGTATTACAAGTTTTCTGAAATAGCATGTTTAAATATGCGAATATTTTAACACATTTCAGGAACCGAAATCTGAACTTTGGATAAAGCCAGGTTCAAAATTCTTGTTTCATTTTGTAGTCATATTAGTATCAAAGGCTTTTACAGAAGGGATTTTGGATATCTCTTTTTATCACTCCATAAATAAGAAAATACTGTCAACAGCCCTAAAATATCAATTTTCGCCATGTTTTTAGGTATAACATGTTATATAATTCAGGTTATGTATGAATGATATATGAACAAACCCTTCTGTAAAAGCCTTCATAATATTGATAGGAATATAACTGGAAGGTTTGGTGTATGTAAGGGCTACTGAAGTGGACATTTCGAACTCAGAGTAGGAGAAACAACTCATTTTGAGAAAACAACCTTTAAAGATTGCAGTGTGGCGCGAGCTAAACCCTCCTGTTCTTTGTATGACAGCTTGCGCCTCGACACAGGGCCGTGGGAAGTAGGGGTGCTGAGGGTGCTGCAGCACCCCCTGGTGGAGGACAGGGGATCTGCACTTTCACAAGATTAAATACAAATATAATACAGCTTATCAGGCACCCGCAGCTCACAGCCAAAGTGAGAGAGAGAGAGAGAGAGAGGGGGGGGGGGGGGGGCACCGGTACCGGTGGGGATTGTTGTTAGCTTCTGCTGCGCTAACGGATATAAGAAGATGTTTCTACAATAATGTGGAGGGAGAGTTCTGTCCTGTCAGACTGAGAGGCTCAGCGACGTAAAGGACTCTGAGTGTTTAGATAGTTCACTTTAGTCTAAGTTATCTCAGTGGGTCGAAACGGTTTGATCACAATTTATGTAAACAAATATTTCCAAGGCACACCTTTATAATTATTAGGATAAATAAAAACAGGGTTGAAATCATTCCAATGTATACTAGGACAGTAAACCAAAAATATTGTTTAAAACTGGAGATTTAAAAATATGCATAAATAAATAAATACATGTTAAGTGGTAAAATAAGATATAAATGAACCACAAAAATAAAACAAGTTAGCCTACATTTATTTGTTATTGGCTATGGTAGGTTATTGGTTATGTTCATATAATTATTTGATTAATAAAATGCAAACCGATCTTTTTCACATGGGTGTTTAAAGTTGTATCCCCTAGATCAGTCTCTAGTAATTGGGCGCTCAAAGTGCACCAGATTGAAGTATTTTAATTTAAAATGTTAAAGTAAAATACCCCCGGACCCCCCTAGAGGATGTGACGTCCACCCCCAATTAAAACATGTTTATGCAATACTAAATACATTTGAAGCCTTTTCATATAAGCTGTCCACCATGTCAATACGTTTATCTTTTTGTAGTGTTTTGTAGAGGTTTTTCATTGCCAGCTAAAATCTTGCCTAGGGCTGCAAATTGGTCAAAACCGGCCCTGGTGTCATCCCCACAGCACCCCCCATTTGAAACATTTTCCCACGGCTATGCCTCGACGCACTCCGTGAAGGTATTTCATGGTCAGGGTCATTTGTTTTTTGTCTAACCTTGCTTCGTGCAAGTGACAATTGTTGTTGTCTTCTCTGTGAAAAAATTTTTCGCCGTTCTTTTGCCATTTTGAGATTTCAATTTCTAGCGGAAAGCTAACCAGGAAGTGTTTTAGCACACCACGTGACGCATCTGAACGAATCACGTTGTCAGAAATTGACACCAGCAAATGAGATTTTGTTTCTTGGTTTAAGACCCCTTTTTACTTTCACGATTGGTTGCTGATACAAAGGAAATGACCATATTTGGATCCAATGAGATTGTGCAGGAGAGACCGTGCTTTCCAACGATACCTCTGATTACATGGTGCAAACAGCGGTCGCGGTACTTTATGTTACGTTAGAATGCTAACTTTTGGTGAATTTAGCAGACGCAAATAGACAAGCTATAGTAAAATAAACACTTAAATGTGTATTTTGTACGTTTTCCTTCTAAAAGCCTGAAAGAAAACATGTTATGGAATCAAAATAGCACAAATCTCAAAATTGACCAGTTCATGAAAAACGATGTTTTTGCCTGCCGTGTCTCGCCTTAAGACAGTAGTGACGGCCATCTTGGTGACGTGTGTTGTTGTGCAAGACCAGAGATGTAGTTCTGTTACGGTGGGTGAAGCAAGCAGGACCCAAATGCAGATTACACTGATATTGCCTTTATTTCAAGGATAAAATAATAACTTGGACAAAACAGAACACTCACCGGTGAATTCAGTCATAAAACCAAAAGAAGAACAAAAACAAAACTAGGGCCACCAGGGTGGGCGGAGGGGGTCTGGAGGACGGGTTTTGGGCTGACAGCCCAGGAGCATAGCGGAGGACCCTGAAGGGATCTCGGGCGGACGGCCCGGGGGCAAGGCAGAAGCCGAGAAAGGGGACTCGGGCGGACGGCCCGGGGGCAAGGCAGAGTCCAAGGTGGGGGACTCTGGCGGACGGCCCGGGGGCAAGGCAGAGTCCAAGGTGGGGGTCTTGGGCGGACGGCCCGGGGGCAAGGCAGAGTCCATGGTGGGGCGAAGGCCACGGCGGGCGAACTCAGGGGGCCGAGCATGAGGGCGAAGGCAGCGGCAGGAAGAGTCAGGGGGCCGGGCACGAGAGCGAAAACCGCGGCCCTCAGGGGGCCGGGCTCGAGGGCGAAGACCAGACAGCTCCGGAGGCCGGGCAGGACCCGGTGTCGGCCGAACAGGAACCGGAACCAGTGGGACAGACTTCGGCAGGATCCCCCACGGAAGAGGACCAGGAGTTGGCAGGACCCCCGGCGAGACAGGTGATGGCGGGGCCTCCAACGGAACAGGACAAGGGGTTGGCAGGACCCCCGGCAGAAGAGTTGTCGGCGGGACCCCCATAGGAACAGGACATAGGATTGTCAGGACCCCCGGCAGGAGAGTAGTCGGCGGGACCTCCAATGGGACTGGACATGGAGCTGGCAGAACCCCCAGTGGAACCTCCAACGGAACAGGACATAGGATTGGCAGGACCCCCGGCAGGAGAGTAGTCGACGGGACCCCCAACGGGACAGGATATGGAGTTGGCAGGACCCCAGGCAGGAGAGTAGTCGGCAGGACCCCCAACGGGACAGGAAATAGGGTTGGCAGGACCCGTGGCAGGAGAGTAGTCGGCGGGACCCCCAACGGGACAGTACATAGGGTTGGCAGGACCCCCGGCAGGAGAGTAGTCAGCGGGACCCCCAACGGGACAGGACATAGGGAAGTGACTAGAGGAGGCACTTGAGAAAGGACTTGAGAAAGGAATTGAGTAGGGACTAGAGAAGGGACTAGAGAAGGGACTTGAGATGGGACTAGAGTTGGTACTTGAGAAGTGACTAGAGAAGTAACTAGAGGTGGGACTGGAGAAGGGACTAGGGAAGTGACCTGAGGAGGGACTAGGGAAGGCACTAGAGAAGGGACTAGAGGAGGTACATGGAAAGGGACTAGAGGAGGGACTTGAGTTAGGACTCGAGAAGAGACTAGAGAAGGGACCAGAGATGGGACTATGGCAGCTGGGGCCAGAGCTGGGTCTGGAACCATGGCCGCTGTGGCCGGAATTGGGGCCGGGACCATGGCTGCTGGGGCCAGAACTGGGTCTGGAACCATGGCTGCTGGGGACAGAACTGGGGCCGGAACCATGGCTGCTGGGGCCAGAACTGGGTCTAGAACCATGGCTGCTGGGGCCGGAACCATGGCTGCTGGGGCCAGAACTGGGTCTGGGACCATGGCTGCTGGGGCCGGAACTGGTTCTGGAACCATGGCTGCTGGGGCCAGAACTGGCGCCGGAACCATGGCTGCTGGGGCCAGAACTTGGGCCCGAACCAAGGCTCTTGGGGCTCGGGCTGCTAGCCTGGCCTTGCGACTCCTCCTTTTAGGAGCCGTTTGGAGGCTTCGTGGATCTCCAAAAGCCAGACGAGTTCCAGAGAACGGTTCCTGGACAGGAGCAGGAGCTGGGGCAGAAGCAAGGGTTGACTCCAAACGGACCACACCGATGCGTGTGGTGTCATAAAGGGAATTGGGAGGCAGCATACCTGAGGCTAGCAGGCAGGGGATAACACACCGAGAGGAACTCCAAAATCCAGCCAGGTAAGAATCTCACCAAGCTTGGTTTCTCCATAGTTATCTGGCGCGCCTCTGCCAGAGCAGCCTCTCGCTGCTGAACCCCGGACGCTCCCATCCATCGATCAGAGCAGGTAGCCAAAGAAAAGGTAAAATCCAACAACTCCTGCTCAAAAGGATCTGCTGGGCCAATATTTGGTTGGTTCGTACTGTTACGGTAGGTGAAGCAAGCAGGACCCAAATGCAGATTACACTGATATTGCCTTTATTTCAAGGATAAAATAATATATGTGGACAAAACAGAACACTCACCGGTGAACTCAGTCACAAACAAAAGACGAGCCAACACTGAACACAGGAAGAGACAAGACTAAATACAGGGAGGGGTATTCACAAGACGAGAAACAGCTGGGCAGGGGAGGAGAAACACAAGGACGACAGGTGAACACTATCAGACAATTAGACACACCAGGGAAACTAACGACAGGGGGAAAACACAGGAAGAAGGACCAGACAACATACAAGGAGGAAAACACCCATAACCAGACATACAAAACTACAAACGTGACATAACATGAGAATCCTGACAAGTTCATTGAGTGTTTCACACACACAAATGTGTTACTTCACAGTGTTACGACACATTTTTATTTTTTTGACTTGCAAAATTATCTTTTAAATTGACAAACATCATATGTGTAATTTGTGGCACAATTCAAACGGGATCGAAAGATAATGTTTCTCTCTCCATTGACTTCAATACATAATTTTTCCGAAATAAGGTCTCATGGAGCTCCCCCGGAAGGGGAGGGACTTCGCCACTCTATAGATATCTCAGTAGGTGAATGCTCACATAGCATGGTTAAGAAGTAGTACCCATAGAGTCCAGTAGAGGCCAGAACCTGTGATATAACTATCACATATAAGATATAACTTAACTCTCTCAACTTGTAAGATAACGTTAAGTTAACTTACCCTTAAATAACCACATCACGTTTTTCATGGGAAACACAAACTGCAGAAAACGTTAGCTGCTAACTGTTGTTAGCTAAGACAGTTAGCTCTTGTTAAGGGAAGTAACAATAGCCTTCTAGCAAATGTAAGGTTAAGTTAACATTAACTTAACATTGTAAGGAATCAAAACGAACCTTCAAGAAAGCTTTTACTCTCAGACTTGGTGAAATTGTGTAGTGTTGCTTACCTCCAGAAGGACTTTTAGCGCGTTTCCCAGTAGACAGAGCTGTCAGAGCAGTGCCTCTCAGAAGAGCAGCCGCTGGGCGGAGTCACAGAAACGCTCAACTGATCTCCACTCCCCGACCGTTAGTGCCAGTCAAAACCATGTTTTGTACCGCTTTGTTTCAACCACTGCCGTCTTGCCGTTCCCCCGTGTCCCGCCCTCTCTCTCTGTCTGTCTCTGTTTCAGTTTCGCCAGCAAGACTGCTGGTAGACCAGCATAAATACCAGCTTCACCAGCATTGACCAGTTTACCACCTAAAATCAGCATAGCCCAGCATGACATCCATGTTGGGCTCTGCTGGTTTAGCTGACCAGGCTGGTCTTGAACCAGCAAGTCCAGCCTGGCCAGCTTGTCCAGCCTGGTAAACCAACTAAACCAGCCTAACACCAGCTAAAACCAGCTAAAACCAGCAACCATCTTAAGCTGGTCTATGCTGGTTTTTTCAGCAGGGTTGTAACTTCTTTGTTTATAGTTTCACTCTGTTTGAATATCAGTGGACTGCAACTAAGTCAATAAAGGAGCATGGCTGCTCATTCCCTGGCTCTTATAAGAGTGTGGTTGGCTGTTTAATCTATGTTCACACTAAGACATTACAACACATAGAGAGAACAGTACACCCAATTTGTAAGTACATACAAGAAGGTCACACAGCATCATCACAACAGGGTTTGCGCTAGGATTTTTTCTCGCAGGTCAAACGTTCAGACAGAATTAATTTTACCGGACAAATTTTAAACTTACCGGTAATGTTTCAATAATAATAATACGAATTTTGTAGCAGAGTTTCCATTAGCAGGTAATTACCGGACTAGGACCGGATATGCTGATGTTTAAAACTCAGTTAATGGGAGTCATTTTTATATTGCTTCAGTTTATAATCGTAACAGATCAAATTCAGATTCATTTTTCAATAAATGATTCCACAAGCAACAAATAAAATAATTATTACATTCAAAGAAACTACTTGTAGTAGATGAAGTACCTTATTCAAAAGTTTAAATTAACTTTGAATAATAACACGGGAGAAACGGATCCTCTCTTTTCCCTTCTCCCTCCCTCTCTCTCCTGACAGCCCGTCAGTTTCTCATGCAGCGCGCTAAACAGTGGGCGGGGCTTCAGGTGATTATGCAGCAGCTGATCTGATCCCTCTCTCCGTCCTGTTACACTTCACTCGCGTTTATGTCCATATTGATCAGATCCAGCTCTCCTGATCGGCCTTTATAGAGAGCACAGATTAAGATCTATTAAGAGTGAATATCGGCCAATCGATCGGAGCATCGGACATTTTGACCGGCAGGTTTTGAATTTACCGGTTTTTATTCAATTTTACCAGCTAAAAACGGAACGGCTAACGGATACCCTGGATCACAAATACATAAAATCTGTTAAAAATCTGTTTTTATTAAAAAGTACGGGCTGCATGTGTGTTCTCAGCCTTGGAGAAACTTGACATGTTTTGGGATGTGTCTGAACCTCTCTTTAGTGGTTCATTAATAAAACTGATATTTCAACGTGTGCCTACTACTTGTTCATGTACTGTAGAGGTTAATTTCAGTAGTTGTTTGCTATAATGCATTTACAAAGTGTGAAGAGGAGGCAACTTTAGAATAGGGAACCTGTTCAGGTCAATTAGAGTCAAACTATAGCTTATTGGTTATGAACAAGACTTCACTTTAAAATAGGGAACATATTATTAGATAGAAATACCTAATTAAAGTCAAACTACTAGCTTATTGGTTATGAACAAGACTTCACTTTAAAGTAAGGAACATGTTCTTACATATAAATACCGGATTTTGAGTTATTTAGACACAATTAACACTTATAGTTTCATGTCTTGTTACATAAGAATAGATCATAAAAGTATTATTATGGGAGAATTACTATTCTTGTTGTACTACTGCCTTATTAGGCCCATATTGAGCAGAACATATTAAGACCCAAAATCATATATAACAACTTCCTTACTTGCAATAAATAAGCACTAATTAGAGGGTTATTGAGGAAAAACTCTCAACTAATGGCTTATTACTTGTAGAATATGGTCATGTAGAATAAGGTATTAACCTGTTGAACCCCATCGACCAGCCCCCGGGCGGAAAAAACGCATCATCTGCAGGAAACAGCGTCTGAGGGCTTCTTAATATTTAATAAACTATGAATGTTTCATAGCCATGTAACGGGAAGAAACTCAGCTAACTGATCTTTTTTTTTTTCTTTGGCAAAAAAACCCACAAAGCCAGTGCCGAGCCTTTGAATTAGCCACGAGCTAAAACATCTTAAGGCCGTTAGCACAGAACTCTAGCACCGAGTAAACTTTATTTACTCATACCGAACAATATACTTATTGGATCTGCACAAGCAAGCTTAGCTAACATCCTGAGAGTCCACAGATTATAGAAATATAAGGATCATCACTGAGCGATCAGAGCTCGTGACAGGGGAAGCAAATACAGACAACACACTTAGCTTATAGCAAAACACGGAGATATGCTCACCTTAGCTGTTATTCTGATCAAAAGTCGTGTTCAATGGCATTAAAACGAGAAAAACGCGGCTGAAGGTTAATCCATAGGTTAATCCAATGTGTCTGTCACTTAATTTTTTTTATTGATAATCCATAATTCAATTTGTATGCAAAAATCGGAGAATAAAAATTAGCTGCTAATGGTAGCCACCAGAGTGTGTCACGACTCCGGTTTTGGCTACGCGTCACTCTCACTTCTTATTTGGTAACCTGTAGGGATGTAACGATATATTGAATATCGCGGTAAATAACCGTCCCAATACCGTCGTGAGACTGACAAAATATACCGCGATTTAAAAACAAAATTAATTTTTAAATCTTTTTTATTTTTTTTTAAACACTTTATTTTTTTTAAACCTTTATTTAACCAGGTGGTCCCATTGAGATCGTCAATCTCTTTTTCAAGAGAGACCTGTCCAACATGGCAGCAAGTAGGTTACAACATGAACATAAAACAACAGATAACACAAAAGGATATCGTATTTACAGGGCTACATTTACACACCTAGAGACATTGACAAGTACCAACAATATATTTATATTTTGCCCTGTCAATAAGCCTCACCTTCTTGGCAAAAACTGTATTGTTTTTGAAGTGGTGGAGAGACAGTGCACAGTTTGACCCACTGCTGTCACCCATGGCCGAAGCATATCTCTCCGTCCCACTGAGGTGGCGCTAGACTTTTTCGCTGTCCGTCATTTTGACAGACAGGATCGTAAAATATCCGTCATAATCCCTTATTACCCGTCAGGTCTGAACAGTTCACGAGAGAGCACACTCGTGAACTGTCAACGGGGGGGGGGGGGGGCGGAGTTATGGTTAAGTATGCCGTGTGCGCATGCACCTCGCGGGAGCGCGCATAGCGTAACGCAAAACCTCCCAGACATGTATTGATCTGTACGGCAAAGTACGGTTTGGAAACTATATCACTTCCTTTTGGAGGGCATGCATAACACGGCATAACACCAGAGCCTCGATGCGGGGAAACGTTGGCGCTGTTCCGAGTTTGTTCTAATCTGTCAAAATGACAGACTATTTTCAGACTTTTTCCGTCATTGTTAAATAAAATATCCGGTTAACGCGACCACTGCTGTCCCAGCAACATCAGTACCAAGCGAGAGAGTTTTTTCCAAAACAGGGGATATTGTAAATGCCCAAACATCCAAGCTTATAAATACCTGGAAATGTGGACATTCTCATATTCCTAAAAACCTGTCTGATGATGCTGAGTGAGTGACTAGTGAGTTTGAGTTGAGTTACTTGAAAAAATAAAGTGAAACTTGATTTATTTTATTGCAGGGTCTGATTATTAAATGTCCTTATTTATTTGTGAGATGCAGTGGCACAAAGAAAATGCCTACTTTGTTTGGTAGTACTAGTAGGTACAAAAACACTGGTTTTCTTGTTCCAGTTACTTTCACTTTGTTTTTGACACTTTAAAATGCTGCTATCCGACTAAAATGCTGTACAAATCAGATGCATTATGTAATAAAGAAACATTTTCAGAGTAAACATTTTTTTTATTGAAAATATATATTTTTTTCCCTTTATTATTCAATATCGCGATAAATACCGTACCGTGGACTTGTTATCGCGATATTATCGTCCCGTGAGTTTTTGGTATCGTTACATCCCTAGTAACCTGTGTGTGTATGTGGAACCTTCCCTCGATTCCATTGGCTCTAGCGGTTAAAAAGAGATCAGCAAAACCGACCAAGGGGAGCCAGAGATAGGTCAAATCCACCCAAATGACCCCAGAAGTGTTTCTTTTTTGCTAAACCTCTCTAAAAAGGTCAAATTTCGCTTGTTTTGCATCAATCTTGATACAGGGTACTTATCATATGTTGTACTTTGGATTCCTAAAGCTTTTAGTCTACCATCCCATCATTCAAGGGTGGTTTTCACTATAAGTAAAAAATAATATTTGTACAGACACTATCATTTACAGTTTTTTACTATGTTCAATCTGAATTTTCTTTAAAATAAGAAACATCTATATTGATTCTGACTTTTCTACATCCAACTCACAGGTTTATCATTACTTTGAGAAAGCTAATGTTACGTCTGGCAGCTGAATGTTACATCACATAAACATAATTCAGCAGCAGCTTTAGCGCTCCTCAGAGACCCGCAGCTCGTATAAGGAAAAGATAACAGCCTTTCGGTTTGTAGCAGGCAGCGCTCATCATTCAGAGTCGTTGCACCACTTTGCACCAGACAGACTAACTCCAACATCGTTCAGCACAGACAGTCCTGTTTCCCAGATAACAACACTAATGTCTCTGATGATCCTCACCATATAGTCTAGCTCAGGGGTAGCCAACACAGTGCCCCTGCGGGCACTTAGTCGCCCGCAGGGGCAATGTGAGTCGCCCGCGGGGCATGTTCTAAAAATAGCTCGCCAAGCAAATCCAAAATGTAAAAAATACACAATTAAAATGTAATTAAAAGAATCTACCCTATGCATAAACGAAACCTCAATCATAGCGAACCCTAACTACTTACTACAACTCTATATCTATCTAACACCCCTCCTCCCCCCACAATGAATATCAACCAATCACGTTCTTGCTTGATTTGCGGGTCCAGCGTTGCAGTCGGGAAGAAAAACAATGTGGAGCGGCAGCTCACCGCTTCATAAGGAGTTTGACCTTTCCTTCTGGCAGAATCTACACAACACATCAGCCCCATTGAACAGCCTATCATGCCAGCCTATTACAGCACATGAGGGGCAGAGTTTGACTCTGTGTGTGTTGCAACTTGCATAATTGATTGCACTTGATGCACACACACGCATGGCGTAATTTCCACTAGGGACAGGGGGGACATGTCCCCCCCACTTTTCGAAATCCTGTTTGTGTCCTCCCACTTTACCAATATGTTTATTATTATTTTTTAACGCAAGCCATCATCGCCACGGAGGAGCACACAGCCTCTGTGAGCGAGCGAGACAGAGAGAGAGACAGAGAGAGAGCGAGACAGAGGGCTAGAGAGAGAGAGAGAGAGAGAGAGAGAGAGAGAGAGAGCTAGTGAGAGTACACCTTTATCTATTTAATATAGATAAAGTAAGAAATAATTCCAATGTGTACTATAGGACAGTCAAAAAACTAAAAACAGTTTAAAAGGGGAGTGATTAGTAAAATATGCATAAATAGAAAGAAAGAATGCTAATTAGTAGGGATGTAACGATACCAAAAACTCACGGTACGGTAATACCGCGATAACAAGTCCACGGTACGATATTTATCGCGATATATTGAAGAAAAAAAAATTTCAAAAATAAAATACAAATATTTTTTTTTACTCCAAAATGTTTTCTTTATTAAATAATAAATCTGATTTGTACAGCATTTTAGTATAGTAGTACATTTAAAGTGTCAAAACAGTAACAGACTGGAACAAGAACAAGTACTACCAAACAAAAGTATGCATTTTCTTTGTGCAAATAAACAAGAACATTCAATAATCAGACCCTGCAATAAAATAGATCTCAAGTAACTCAACTCAAACTCTCTCTCACTCACTCGTCAGACAGGTTTTTTTTCAGGAAGATGAGCATGTCAACATTTCCAGGTAGAAGCTGGGATCTTTGGGCGTTTACAATTTCCCCTGCTGTGGAAAAAACTCTCTAACTCGGCACTGATGTGGCTGGGACAGAGAGATATGCTTTGGCCATGGGGGACAGCAGTGGGTAACACTTTGCATTGTCTCTCCACCACTTGAGAGGACAGTCAGAGAGTCGCTTTGCGGTACAAGTCAATTTCAGCCTCGATACCAATGTTGTGCTGTGCCACGTGCACTTCTTTACTGAAAGACTCCCCAAGGAGATCTTCGAGTGCTGTCTTTTTGGAAGGAGGAGATTGTTCCTCAGCGTCATGTGCTCTTTCCCCTTCTGTTTCACTAGGGTTCTATGCAAGCAAGCAGAGGTAGAAAAAACACATCTTATCTTTCTTTTCACAAAAACAACAGAGGCAAACACACCTTACGTTATCTGAAAAAGTTACACAGACACAAAAAGAATATTTAAATATGTACCTGGTTCTGCATCTGTGTGGCTTTCAACTTCAGCCTGTCGAAAACGTCCTCCCTCTGACTGTCGTTTAGCTTGTGCAAGCTCCGGAACCGGGGGTCCAACGCAGTGCTCTCTTGCAGAAACTTGTTTTGCTCCCCTTGGTATCTATCTGTAAAGTCCTTCAGTATGGCTCTCTTCATTTGGGCGATGGTGGAGGAGTCCTCATCGCACTGTGCCATGCTTTGCTCTATCATGTGCTTGAGGGGCACAATGAGAGAGACTGTAGGTCGAGACTAATCGCACAGCACGGTGGTTGCTTTTTTCAGCGGTGAGAGAAGCCGAACCATGTCCTCGGCGTACGTGATCTCAGCTGGTTCAAGAGTGTCTATCTCGTGTGCATTGCGCCTGACTTCAGCACTGAGTAGCGTTGCAGCGATAGCTTGTTGTTGCTCCAGGTAGCGCTCGAGCATGTCAAGCGAGCTGTTCCATCTTGTGACCACATCCATGATGAGTTTATGCGCAGGCAGGTTTAACATTCCCTGTTTGGTGGCCAGAACAGCTGTGGCAGTTGAACTGCGGTGAAATAACGCAGCTACACGCCTCACTCTACCAAGCAGACGGCTTGCCCGGTTTACGTTCAAACCCGCTTTTGAAGCGAGGTTTAAAGTGTGGGCAAAATACTTTATGTGTGGGGAAAGACCGGCCTCTCTCACCGCTACATCCATATTCCTTGCATTGTCTGTTACGACAGCAATGCCTTGATTATTGTCGAGTCCCCACTCCAAAACAGCAGATTTTTTAACACCTCAGCAATGTTTAGTCCAGTGTGTGATGTGAAAAGAGGCCGCGTCTGTAAAACAAAACTTTTAATTTCCCATTCGCTGGTCATAACATGAGCCGTGACTGTAATATAGCTCTGCGTAGCTCGTGAAGTCCACCCATCTGTTGTTATTGAGATGCACTCTGCTTCTTTGAGGCTCTGTGTCACTTTAGCTTTTGTCTCTTGGTACAGAGCGGGTAGCACTGTTCGACTAAAGTATGGCCGTGATGGAATGGCATATTTGGGCTCCAGCGTGTTTACTAACCTCCGAAATCCACTGTTGTCGACCACAGAAAACGGCCTTAAGTCTTTGGCCATGTACTCGCCGATGCACCTTGTTATTTCCTGAGCTCTTGGACTGTTAGGGGGAAGTGGCGCTCCAAATACTTCTGTCAGAGTCAGTTGGCCCGGCTTAGGCTTTTTCCTCACAGTAGGTTGTTGTGTTCGGAGCTTTTCTGGGTGGTGATGTGACAAATGACTTCTCATGTTCGATGTGTTTCCCGAATTGTAGGCGACTGTTAGGGGGAAGTGGCGCTCCAAATACTTCTGTCAGAGTCAGTTGGCCCGGCTTAGGCTTTTTCCTCACAGCAGGTTGTTGTGTTCGGAGCTTTTCTGGGTGGTGATGTGACAAATGACTTCTCATGTTCGATGTGTTTCCCGAATTGTAGGCGACCGTCGCCCGGCAGGATTTGCAAATAGTTTTGGCGTTTGACCTTTGTCATTTCCTGAAACGGGAAAACCAAAATGCTGCCACACAACAGCTTTAAAAGTCGATGGAGCATCCTCAATTTCACAATTTCTATTTAGTTGGTCAGCACGTTCGTCTACTCCGTTCGCCATTTTCTCGTTGGGTCTGAGTGTGAGGGCGGCCTTGCACGCAAAGGATGATGGGAGTATTCTTGACTAGTATTATGGCGTCCTCTGCTGTTCAAACAAAAACATTACAGTTTTTATTTACAGGGCGAGATATAAATGAATTAACGGTAATATCGCGGTAGATTTTTTCAGTCTCCCGACGGTATTGAGCCGTTTCATTACCGCGATACCGCGGTATTCGGTATATCATTACATCCCTACTAACTAGTTAACATAAGATAAGAATAAACAAGTTTAAATGATTTGTTATTCGTTGTGATCATATTCTAAAGATGTTTGGATCATCATACAGCTCCCTTTCATATGAGTGTTGAGAGCTGTATCCATCAATTCATGTTGTGCTCAAAGTGCACCAGATTGATGCTTTTAACTTCAACATTTAAAAAACAATCTTCCCGGGGTTGCATGCCCCCGGACACCCTAGAGCAGCGGTTCTCAAACTGTGATCCTGCAGGTGTTCCGTGGAAAAAAGCTAAATAAAATCCACTTTTTATCATCAAGGATTTTCGGGGACCACCTCATATGTGACCTGTTCCATCGAAATCAGTCGCATTGACCCGAAGATACATTTTGAGTTGTATACACTGTTGGAAAGAGGAGATTCCCCCGGGCCGCCATTTGCCCATCCCTGCACTAAAGCTTTGGATCTTAATCAGTTTGTCAGGTATTTTTCTGAACAGATGGTAATCACCGCATCATAACAGTGATTGACAGCTGTTAGGAATAATATGATTGTTAATATTATCTTATTAATTCAAACAAACATCGATGAGACATTTAATTAATGTACTTATTGCAGCAGTCCGCATATATTTGGCACCCCTGGTCTAAGAGTGAAACAAACTAATTCAGTTATTGTTCAGTTCAAATGCATTCAATTATGTCTGCCATCTTATATAGTTCTATTTAAGGATTCACTGTTGAGTCACAATAATGTCACCAAATGTTATTCAGTTAAAATATCAATATTTTGGCTTTCCAAGTTAACATTGATTGATATGACTGCGATTAAATCAGCATATACTTCTGCCAGGGGATGCCATCCCTCAAAATCTCTTACCACCCCATGATCCACCGCTGAGTAGGCTATATTTTTCGTTTCGTTTATTTAACAAGTACATTTCAGGTCAACTTTGCGAATTTTGTTTGTTTGTTTTGAGATTTAAATAGATTTTGAAAGTGGAGATAGAGAGAGAGAAGCAGCACTGTCTGCTTAGTTGCAATACTGTAGCTCAAGCCTTTATGCAACTTAGGCCTATACATTGTTTATGTTACTTATATGCCGGTGTGTCCATGGTTTTGAGTCTGTGTGTGTTGAGCGCAGCGCCGTCTGCTCTTTTGCAGTACAGTAACTAAAGTAGGACTAAGCATACCGGTAGTTTTTTGTTGACCTGTCTGCCCGTTTTGTGAGTGCACCGCGCGCGAGCATTGTTTGTTTCTAATTAAAATACCGTCCGCCGTCCCCTTTGAGAAACATACACAACGCAGACACACTCTGGTCACAAAAGCATCAGATAGGCTTCAATTTACTTTTGATTGTCCATAAGTAATTATAAAAAAATATCGGCGTTTTAACACTACGTTTATATATGTATTTATTTTTACGGTTTGCATAAGAGGTGGTCCGCGAAAATCCTTGATAATAAATAGTGGTCCTCATAAACAAAAAGTTTGAGAAACCCTGCCCAAGAGCAGTGGTTCTCAAACTTTTTCTGTCAGGCCCCCCCTTCGGAGAAAAAAAAAAGTCGGGCCCCCCTGACACAAATAGTCAGGCTCAGTGGCGGCGCCAGAGATTTCTTTTGGGGGTGCTGTGGGGTAGTTTGACGTTTCATAGAGGGTGCTCAAACATTTAGGGTTTCCCATTAATGTACCGGGCGCTACAGTGGAATTTTCTACTACAACAATCCCCACGCAAATACACAGTGTACTCGCGACTGTTACAATGAAGGCTCGATAATCAGCTCACGGCATATAGGTGTAAGCAGGGGTAAAGTGCTATTTTTATAGGTGGTGTGTGGACCTCACATAGGGGGGTCCGGGGGCAAGCTCCTCATGGAAGATTTATTTTTAAATATTGAAGTTAAATGCATCAATCTGGTGCACTTTGAGAGCAAAATTAAGAGATCTATGGATACATCTCTCAACACCAGTGTTGGGTAAGTTACTTTTAAAAAGTAACTAGTAACAGTTATAGTTACTGCCCTCAAAAAAGTAACTAGTTACTTTATTAGTTACTAAATTATAAAAGTAACTAGTAACACGTTACTTTACTTTAAAAATGATAACAATAAAAATACAAGTTTTTGTGTTGTTCTGTGGCACAGTAAGAGAAAATACAACTCCTCATCATTGTAGCAATTATCATTATGAAATGTAGTGGAACAATAAAACACAAAAGATATGTTTAGACATTGGTTGAGACGGTGGGGTCTTTGGCGACTAGTTTTATAGCCCCATGTACATTAGTTAGGTGCTTCAGGAGATTGGCATTGCTGTTATTTGATGTGGACAATGCTTTCTGTCCTGCACACAGTTTACATTTTACCGTAAAATGTTTTGCGTCCTTTATCCCCACAAATTGAAAATACTGGTTATATTTCCAAGTTGCAAATGCGCTGCTGCTCGCGCTGATACTTGCATCCTTCATTGTGTATGTGTGTGTGTGTGTGCTGGTGGTGAGCGTTGCAGTGTGTGTGTGTTAACATTAGCAAGTGTTTGTGTGTGTATTTTCCTCATAAGGCAAGACCCGCCCAACTCTGTCTCTGATTGGCTTACCCTGAAATGTTACCCCGCGTTAACCAATCATTACTCCTCTCTGGTTACTTTTACTTTTCCATGGTGCTGTGAGAAGACATCGCTGTATTCGCCTGTAAGTTACATCCGCAGGGAGATTCGGTTCAGTTCCACCGTTCCATCACATAATGTAACGCAGTAACGCACCCATTTAAATCACAGTAACTATAACGGCGTTACTTAATGGGAATAGGTAACTAGTAACGCTATTAGTTACTGCAAAAAGTAGTTGCGTTTGTAACGCTTTAGGCCCAACACTGCTCAACACCCATATGAAACAGAACTGTAAACAGATTTAATTTTCTTTATGGATATTTTACAAATCACCCTTTTAAACGTTATTCTTCTTTTACTGTCATATAGTATTTCATACCTGTTTTTCATTTATTCTTTTATAACTATAATGATCATATAAACTCGGAAATAATGTTTACATTAATGGTGACCACAACATTTGAGACCCACTGAGATAACACTCAGTCTTTTAGTTCACTGAGTCTCTCAGTCTGACAGGAGAGGACTCTCCTCCACTTTGTTGTTGAAAAACTCCTTAAATCCGTTAGCGTAGCTCGCTAGCACCGGAAGCTAACTACAACGATCTCCGGTACCGGTGCGCTTTCTCTCTCTCTCGCTCGCGCACACAAAATGGCTCTTTCCACACACGCACACAGACGAGCTTTAATGAAAAGCTGAAAAAAACACTGAAAACGGGTCCCACAGACCCAAACAGCACACAAAGGTTAAAGGTAAGCATACTATAATGTTAAAATGTGCTAAATATATACACTAAAAAAAGAAAAGAGGTGTAAAAATAGCCACGGACTTGTTTTATTTTTTTAACCTCCTAGGTCCTGGCGTACACATGCGTGGACATCACATTTTTGGTCATATGACCACAGTCGTTAATTCTGCTGAACTGGGGCCTCATAGCCACGTATATGGGAACTTACACTTCCATCTGGTGGTGTCAGAAGAGTACAACACACTACGGTAAAAATTCTAAATGGCGGCAAACACAAGGGATAATTCAAGTGGCAGCTCCAAATACAAACCTCGACAAGGTAAGAAGTCCTATCATATTTCAAGGCTTTTTCTGATTTAGATATTTATCAAAGCATTGTACGTTTGTCATGACATGCAAATCTGACAAAAAATGTGTAAAAATAACAATTTGGTATGCCGCTAAACATGATGTACACGTATGTGTACATAGGGACTTAGGTTGGTCGAAAATGCTAATATGTTAGTAAAAATGTGCACAAGGAAAATAGCTTATAGCTAACTCTGGTGCAGCTAAAAAGCTGTACATTGTCCCGAGAAATAAATAAGAAAGAAATACATAAATACATACATATATAAATGACATTGGTTTGTATATGATTTTTCATGTTTTTATTTCCAGAGCGTTTTTTCTGTGCAAAGAGTATTGGAGCTACTTGGGTTAATTCATGGAGACAAAGCCTTGAGAATCACTGACATCACTGACAGATTCACGCACGACAGATTCTTCACACTGAGGGGATCAATAAAAGTGTTAATTGATGATGATGTGCCAGAAGATCTGAGGAAGAGAAAATTCTGGAAGGTGAGGCCTTTTCTGGATCGGATTCTGCAAGGCTGCAAGTCTCAGAATCGACCTGAATGCGCATCTATTGATGAGCAGATGATTCCTTTCACAGGAGCCTGTCCATGCAGACAATATCTGCCAATGAAGCCAAACCCAGTTGGCATCAAGAACTTAGTTTGTGCTACAGCAGATGGCATTGTGCTGGAGTTTGATCTGTATCAAGGTAAAGGTGCACTGCTTGAGCAGGTCGAAGAAGAAGAGGTGGGCCTAGGGTTGGGAGGCTTAGTCTTGGCTCGTCTGTGTCAAACTCTGCATCGTGGCAAGAAAGTGTATTGTGACCAGTTCTTCACAAGCATCCGAGGTGTGGAACAAATGATGAAGAAGGAGATGTACATTACTGGGTACAATAATATAGAACCGACTCGCTTGCGCGAAGGAGAAGCTACCCTCTGACAAAACCATGACAAACACAGGAAGAGGTACCTCGTCAGAACTTTCCACTGAAGACGGAAAGTTGTGTGTAGTGAAGTGGTACGTCAACAAACCAGTATTGATGATGTCTGTTGTTCATGGCACAGAGCCTGAAGACACCTGACTTTCTCGCGACCCAGCATTGTCCGTGAGTACAACCTCAAGATGGGTGGAGTTGATTCGATCGATAGAATGATTAGCTACTATCGCATGAGTGCCCGTACTAAGAAGTGGATGATGCGGATGCTAATGCACTTCACGGATCTGGCTTTAGCCAACAGCTGGCTACTCTACCGCAAAGACCTCGCAATATTTGCTGCACCAAAGAAGAGCATCATGCAGTTCCTTGAGTTCCGTACGGAAATGGCTACGACCCTCTTGGCCCAGCATCACGGTCAAAGAAGCGATGCAGACCTCTCTGAACAGTCAGAGGAAGAAGACAACTCAAATCAAGGGAATAAACGCCCTGTGACGGCAGTGCCCCATGTCTCGGTCCGCAGGAGGGCGAATGCCCATCTCCCAGAGAGGATCAGCCTGAAGAACGCGGCGCGCTGCAGGGTAGCAGGCTGCACTGGAAGAACCAGAGTGCGTTGTGTGACCTGCAAAGTGTTCTTGTGCTAGCAAGGCGATCGCAACTGTTACACAGCCTTTCACAAATAGGTATGTACATGTTCCTAAAGAAAAGGGCATTCCTATTTTTTTTTTACATGACCAATGCAAAATTTCACATAAGCCATATTGTAACTGTGACTGTCCAAAGGGGGCAAAAATGTTTTTGTTTTTTCATTTATTTTTCATTTTTTTACCAATGATGTTCAAAACCCATACAATAGTAGCCCATGTGGTATTATTAGATGCAACAGTGACAATGCAAAATGCTTTGAATGTTTTATATTTTGTTACATGCATATGATGTCTTCCAGCTATTTTTTGTAGCATTTTAAATGAGCTGTACTGTAGTTGTGACAGTCCAAAAGGAGCAAAAATGCAGTGTTTTCATGTTGTTTTTACTCTCAGATGTTCAAAACGTGTTGCAAAACATGCAACATTATCTGTGTATAAGTTATTAATACATGCAAAAGCAGCCAGGAAAAAACTGCTGTGTTCAAGGTGGAAATAAAATAGTTTTTCACTCTATTACAAAAAGGTGACTTTAATGTGTTTTATGGAAATTCAGAAGGAGTGTCCACATATGTGGACATCATTTTTCTCTAAAAGTACATCATGTCAAAAGATGATACTTAGTTTTTATACTTATCAGGTTCCAATAAGCCCAAAAAGCAAAGAGAAATAAAAAATGCATATAAAAAAACAGCTTGGGTCTTAGGTTAAAGTATCTCTCATCCTAAAAAAGGTTGGTGACCCCTGGTCTATCTGCTAGCACTGTGGACCTGGAAATGTTGAGTACCCCAAAGTGTTATATTAGAAATGTATAGTAGGGGTCCCCAGAACATAGAAACTGCTGGTTGTTAACCTGATGGGCAATTTGCACGTTAATTAGGAATAAATTGCATTATAGCCACTCGGACAATAATACAAAATGGCTTGGCTGTTTTAGAGTGGTTTTGGGGTCGGTACGGGGGCTGGATCCATTTCTGACAATTCAGGGTCCGAAAATGAAGATTTAACCAGAAAGTGGCCATATATTGTACTCGCGGTCCGCTCAGTTCGAGAGGATGTTAGATCATTTTGATTGGACAGATAGCTTCTTTTTTTTTTTAATAGGAAACATGCACATTTTATTTTACAGACCAATACACTTTGAGTTGAAAATTGGACATTGGAGATAACAAAGGCAACCTAAATAATATGAGTGTGATCAAATAAGTCAAACTGTTCAATAATTAGAACACATGTATCCTGGAGCAGTCCTGCTGCCATTTCTGGTTGTCTTGCTCTCCTTGCTTTGAGTGTTGAGCAGTCTGAAATCTGATTGGCCATGGCATGTGTTGAGACCATTGGATATAGACAGCACAGGATTACAATTATGACCTATACAGTGGACTATTTAAAAAAGTGCATTAACTTAAGTCCAATAATAATTTCACAATTGTTCTAATACAGGTTAAGTGTCCCCATTGGTACTTTCATGTCCAGGTATGTTTCAGAATAATTTTTGGGAAATATGAGGCGTTATTGGAACACAAGCTGATTCTGAAATGAAATGTGAGTTTGAACACACAAACGCACAAACATTTCAGTTCAGAATCAGCTTGTGTTCCAATAACACCCCATATTTCCCAAAAATTATTCTCACTGTGAAGTGATCATCCCGTCTTCAGCAGAGTGCTCTGGTGTTACTCTCTATCTGTGGAGCTACTCAGCCCCACAACCTTCAACAACCTGTCACATAAAAAGTGGATGAATGTTCTTTCATTTTGAAATGGAAATGTGTCTGCAGGCTGCGTTCTGAAGCAACACTCATCTTGACATCTCCAGTTATTTCCTGTTGCTGTCACACAGCAAATAACCTGCACTGGTGATATTATTCAATGAGTTCCTCTGCAGCAATAAAGCTTCTCCACTGAGCTGGTGTCTGAGTCATCAACATATTATAATAACGGGTGTGTGTGTGTGTGTGTGTGTGTGTGTGTGTGTGTGTGTGTGTGTGTGTGTGTGTGTGTGTGTGTGTGTGTGTGTGTGTGTGTGTGTGTGTGTGTGTGTGTGTGTGTGTGTGTCAATGAGTCTCTCACCATCCCTCGACCGCAGTACCACTATCTATTATCAGGGGAGCTGTTTATTGAAACACAAATATCATAAATGTATATGGAGAGAATTTTTGATATGAACAGAATTGTAACGTTTCTTGATCAAATAATGCAAAGAATGTGAGTGGAGCATAGATCTTTATTGTGCTATGAGGTAAAATATGTGCTATATCTGGAGTGTATAACAGAAATGCTACCCACCATACACAGATTAGCAAGAAAGGTGGTCAGCAGAACATAATGATGTGTATCTTATGTGTGGAACAGCTCAGTGTCAGCATTAATGGCAGTGAGTTAATCAATTATACAATAATTAAATGTGTCTTAAAAACAATGGTTGCTATAACAAGAGGCTAAAGGATACGACTAAACACCATTATTATGTTCTACAATAATCTGAAATCAAACTGAGAAATCCATTCTTTTTTGTCAAGGTAGCTAAACTTCTGGAAGGATGACTCCACCCAAACTTCTGCAGATATTCACAGTGTGTAACATGTGGAACTTTATGAAAAATAATATCAAACATTTTCACCAAATATTGCCACTGAAAACTAATGGCGCATTTCCACTGCAGGCCTCGCTCGGCCTCGCTCGGTTTGGTTAGGCCTTATTAGGCCCGGCTCACTTTAATGCTGCGCTTCCATTACAGTTTAGGAGCTGGGGCAGTAACTATAGAAACGCAGTGTAGGCGGAGACGTGAAATCATCTTCAATGAGCACCCGTGAGCACCCCAGAAAAAACAACATCAGCTGTTAGCTGTTTGCACTCAAGCTCCTCATATCTGTTCAGAAACTAGACAAAAGTTAAACAAGTACAAACCACTGACTGTCTGTGTCATGGCGAATACAGTCGCTGGTTTATTTATGTCTGTATAGGCCGTTGTGAGTGTGGACGGTCGGAGCATATAGCCTATATTGCGTTTGCTTAGCCGATCTTCATTTAGAAAACAAATCAAATCAAGTTTTATTTATATAGCACAGCCTTTCCCAAACTCAGGGTCGCGACCCAAAATGGGTCGCGGACCCGTTTTGATTGGGTCGCCATGTTAAATGCATTGCTATACACACACGGCGTCAGAGCTGATGGCTGTGTTGCAAATACAATTTTTTTATAATTTTTGTATTTTATTTTTTATTTTGAAAATGAAATTATGCAATATAGCATTGTATATTGAATGATTTAATTTTCTAAATACAAATAAACTAAAAATAAAAGATAGTATTTGTATCAGCTCTGACGCGTCCCCCGCGAAAGTTTTCGCGCTGTCTGTTTATTGTCTGTTGATTAATCCCGATCGTACATGATGGCAAAAAGACGATACAAAGGGGAGTTTTTAAACGTTGGCTTCACAAAAGCTGTTAGAAATGGAGAGGAGCGGCCTCAGTGTGTTTTATGTGGAGAGGTGCTCAGTAACGAAAGCTTGAAAATGAATAAATTGGACCGGCATCTCCAAACAAAACATCCTCTGCATCGGGACAAATCAAAGCATTTTTTCATCTGCAAAGAAGAGTCTTTCAAGAAGCAGTGTTTTGACGGCGGGAAAGTAAGTCACTCATTTCAATCATTTGTTTTGTGTGTTTGTGAGTTTGTCAGGGTCTGTTGTGAAATTATTTCGTTAATGCAAAGTTGGATGAAATGCAGACTGAGCCCCGGAGCGGAGGGGGCCAGCTGCGCGCTCCCGCGAGTCCACTACATTCTGCAGCGGCACAGAGCAGTGTTTCAACTTTTACTAGCCTGAAATGTTTTTAAAACGGCCGGGAGAAAAACAATAACCACAGGAAGATTAGAGGGAAAGTGACAGGCAGTATGAGAAGGAAAGCGAGAGAAAGCTTTTTTCACTGCAGCCGCACGGACGTGACTGCTGCAGTGTGATGCACATAGGAATACATATTGGGGTTATTCCGTATCTTTATTCAAGAGCGTGGTCTTTAAATCTGAGAGCATACGTTATTGATTTCACGTTCAGAATATGTATTTCTTTCCCTCAAACCCTGTCCTCCCACTCAAATAGTGCCAGCTTGCACTTAGATTTGCTCTGCTTCTGCTCAAACTGTACGCTTGCACTCAGATATATTGCTGCCTACAGATTTCCTGTGTTCCAGCTTAAAACCTTCTCCTCGCACTCAGGCTGTTTCTGTGTGCTCGTGAAATGTCTACTCTCAGATTTCTTCTGTGCGCGCTTGGATCTTTTGTGCAACAAGCCTGTCAAAATCACTTTCTGGGGATTCCCCACAGTATTGAGTATGTAAGTCGCTTTGGATAAAAGCGTCTAACAAGTAACATGTAATGTAATGCGCTATAAATGCGGTTGCCAGGTCCACATTAGGTATACAGCGTACGCCGGCTGGTGTTAAAAATCACCCAATAACCCAGCAATGTTAATGATAATATCTTCTCTGTTATTTTCAGGCATTCAAAGGGAACAGAGGGGCACTGAGGGCATCATATCAAGTCCGCCTCCACATTGCCAAAGCAAAGAAGCCCCATTCCATCAGGGAGCAGCTGATAAAGCCTTGTCTTAAAGATGTGTGTCTCTCTGTCTTGGGTGAGGATGCAGCGAACAAAATTGAGTCTGTCCCACTCTCAAACAACACCGTTGCATCCAGAATCAAGGATATGTCAGCTGACATCCAAAAAACAGTCACAGAGGAAATACTGCAGCACAAATTATTTTCACTGCAGCTCGACAAGTCTGTGGATGTTGCTGGGATTCCCCAGTTAATGGTCTTTGCCAGATACATTAGTGGTAAAGATATCAAGGAGGAGTTCCTATTCTGTGACCAGCTGCACACAACAACAAGGGAAGAGGATATTTTCAGAGTGGTGGACACACATTTGAAAGAACTGAAATTAGAATGGGAAAACTGAATAGGGTTTTGCACTGATGGTGCAAGGAGCTTGACTGGGTGCAGGTCTGGTTTTGTGGCTCATGTATGTAAAGTGGTCCCAAATGTGAAGGTAACACACTGTATTATCCACAGGGAGGCTTTGGCTAGCAAAGCATTGCAACAGGACTTAGGGGAGGTTCTTGACGTGGTTGTTAGAGTGGTAAATCTAATAAAAAAGCGACCACTACAATCAAGGCTCTTCAGAGATCTCTGCAAGGACATGGGGGCAGAGCATGAGCACCTACTCTTCCACTGTGAGGTAAGGTGGCTCTCCAAGGGAAAAGTTATACAGAGAGTGTGGGAGCTGAGAGAGAAGGTCAGGGCTTACCTGAAAAATGAGGACGCTAACCTTGCCAAGCATTTTGAGGACAAGCGCTGATTGGCAAGATTTGCCTACCTTGTGGACATTTTTAACAAGCTCAACATGCTGAACACCAGCCTTCAAGGAAAAGAGAACAGCATATTGTATCTTGAAGATGGAATACAAGGATTCGAAGCACGCCTTGGTCTGTGGCATTCCCAGCTGGTTGCAGGAGAACTGGCAATGTTTCCTGTTCTCACTGCCTACCAAGTAAGCACTGGTCTTCCCTTGAGTGACTCTGTGAAGCAGAACATAGTCGAGCACTTGTCTCAACTACAGGAGAACTTCAAGCGGTATTTCCCTGACTCACAGAGAGCTCAACTCCTTCAGTGGGTGAAGTTTCCCTTCCAAGCTGTGCCATCACAAGACCTGGGTCTCAGTCAGGCAGAGTTAGAGGCACTGGTCACACTGCAGGTCAACAGGGGCAGTAAGATGCTGTTTGAAACAACCACTTTGGCACAGTTTTGGGTTGCTCATTTCCAGCAGGCTGAGTTCTCCTGCTTGGCTAAGATAGCTGTACAAGTATTGATACAGTTTGGCACCACATACTTGTGTGAATCTGGGTTTTCTACTTTAGCATACCTGAAAAATAAACACAGAAACAGGCTAAATCCGTAGCGTGACCTCAGATTGGCACCGTCAAAAACCCAGCCCAGAATAGATCTGCTGGTTGAAAACTTCAACCAGCCACATACCTCTCATTAGATGTAATTGTTATTATATTATATCATGTATCAATATATGATATAATACCCCTTCTAGCATGTCAGATGAGAACATATTGTAAATAAGTCAGTAAAGTTAATCAGTTGTGTTGGAGTTTCTTAGTCTCTCAGTGTTTTACAACAGCTCTGTTCATTTAAAATTGTTTAAAAAATGTGTGTACATAGTTTTTGATCTAGTGACAAACTTAATGTTGCACTTCTGATAATTTAAATGGGGTTTCACCTGTGATTAACTGAATACACTTGACTGCACTTCCTATAGTTAGTGTTTTGTCCCTTTCTGTTTACAACATGTGTGTTCTTTGTTCATTTAAAATAGTTTAAAATGGTGTGTACATAGTTTTTGAGCTAGTGACAAACTTAATATTGCACTTTTGTTCATTGTATCATTTAAATTTGATTTGTACTGTATATACTTGACTGCACTTCCCATGTTTCGTCTTTCTGCTTTGATCCTTATTTTTTCTGGGCAAGCTCAAAGGGAAGGTTGTTATGGTGAGAAACCTAATTGCTGCGAAGCACTTTTATAATTAAATAAACATTTTCATTTTAAATTCATTGTGTGTTGCATTCTTTGTTTATAAATGTAGGTATTATGGAAAATCATGAAATGTTTTGAGCTCGGGTCCCTTAGGACCACAACATTTCTTTTTTGGGTCTCATGCTGAAAAAGTTTGGGAACCCCTGATATAGGACATTTTTAAACGATTTTTGGTCGAGCCAAATACATACATAGAATACATAGAATAAAAATACCCTACAGTAAAGACACTTTACAGCAAATACAACAGCACAGTTTGTGCAGAGTATCAGTATGAGAAAACGAAACCCTCTGTCCTTAGACCCTCACATCGTACAATGAAAAATCTCCGGAGAAAAACCCACAGTTTAAAGGGGAAAATGGGTGAAACCTCAGGGAGAGCAACAGAGGAGGAATCCCTCTCCCAGGACGGACAGGCGTGCAATAGATGCCGTGTTTAAATCGAAGAGAAAATACATTTTACAGCGTAGGTAGACCAAATGTTTGGAAATGCATGTGTCTATAATAAGAAGATCACACATTTTAAAAGGTTTTTCGCCTGCCGTCTGTCTGCAGACTTGTCAAAGCATTAATTCATGTTTTTTACTAACCGGTAACGGGTATGCCCGGTATGTTGTTACTTCGGCATCATTTTGAAACGTGTATTACAATTAAATCACGGTCAAATATGTTCATCTTGTTGTAGTTGTAGCCCCCTTGACAGCGATTCTCTCTCTAGTTTAGCAAACTCAGCCCGACTCAGCCCTGTTTTTTGGCCTCGATAGAACCACGATTTAGTCGGGCCAGAAAAAAGGTGAGAAAGTAGCCCCGGGCCAAAACTAGGCCAAGTGGAAGCGCAACCAAAAACGGGCCCCGCACGGCTCGGCTCGCTTAAAGCGAGCTCCGCGCTGCAGTGGAAACACGCCATAAGTATATCCTATTCAACACATCAGGAACATGTTTAACATGCAATTGGCTCGGAGTCCATGTCATTACCTCGATCTACCATTCACAGACTGTACTCCTTAAACACAGTTAATGTCTTTGATTCTTTCTTCCCACTCTTCTTTCCTGCTTCGGCAGGATCAACACGTGTTTCTCCTGACACCCCCCCCCCTCTCCTCTGGGTTCATGTGTTGTCTTGTTTGTTTTCCTGCATGTTGTTCCTCTTGTCATTCAGATGCTTTATCAACCTCAGGCAAGTCTGCATAATTACATTTTTGTTCTGTAAATATTTTCGGCTTGAAGAAGTTGTGATTTTCATAATCCTTTTTGATGTTTAATTTATCTCAAGTTATATGCATCACCTCTCTCTGTTTTTTGTCTTTGTAGTTTATCACTTTTTAATCTCTTCATTTGTAAGGGAACAGACATTTAGCCCTTCCTGCCTGTGCTTTTCTACAGAATGACTTATGATGGATATGCAAAGAAACAGATCCAGTCAGATGAAAAACTTCTATTTCCCAAGCAGAAATACTGTGTGAAAAAATTGTTTTTATACCAACGTGGAGTTTGAAAATGCTAAAATATGGACCATGATGCTTGTTGTGAGCTGATGAGGTTGAAAACAAATGTTCATAAGCTTTAAGAGATAACATATGATGATGGTGAGGCTGAAAGTGTACTGTGAGTTGGGAACTGGGCTGGTGTCATAGTGAATTCGATTTATTTTGTTAAAGCAGCTTTAAGTCTCATTTTGACCAGAGAGGTACGTATTTATTTCTAGGGCATAAATCAATCAGCCTTAAACAAAATCATAATAAATTGACTCATCGACTAAGGACATATTTTTCAACTTGAGTCAACTTACCGACTAATAGCAGGTAGCCTTAACATTTTCAGAATAAAAGTGAAAAATATGGATAGGGGTGTTCATGCTTATGTACTTTGAAAATAAACAAACAACTGTGTACTTTGTCATTACAGGTCTCGTCAGAACCTCTTCAGTGGGGTGTGCATCATTACACATCATGCCACAGGTGTGAGCCCTCCAGGTTATTGCACAAACACCCATCAGACCCTCGGCCAATCAGCAACCAACCATCCTCCTCTGAGGTGCCATGGCAACAACATCAGTTCACAGACTCATCGGTCCCCGGTCGCTGCACTGAGGACAGGAATAAAACAGGAGAAAAGCATTCTGAGAGTTTTTAATAGACTTGGTTTTCCTGCCACAGAGCAGCAGAGAGGTTTCTCTGAATTGGAAAACAAGGATCACTCTTTTCCTGATCCTGGGAGCTGGGATGCAAATTAAATAAACCTGGAGCAAAGTTCAAGTGTTGAACAGGATGTAATGTAACAGAGAGAAACCTAACATTTTTTAACAAGATTTAGCAAAATGCGGGGTTACAGGAGGTGACATGCGACTCGTTCTGCCATGCAGCGCCACGACATGCAGAAACCTCAAAGAACTTTCCTCTGAACGCTTTTAACCACAAGCTGGATGTATCAACACCCACACACACGAAAACTGAAACCAAATCCAAGCTGAGCGAGGAATTCTAAAGTGCTCCAGGTTATTATCGGCCCCTGCGCTTCCTATTCTCCTCTTTAATCTTTGTATTCTGAGTAATCATCTTTTTATTCAATGGCGACAGCAGTGTGAAATCTTCCCCCCGCCCCTATACTCTAGTCCCCCACCGCCACCTGAAACCAATTAGCAACAGCACATCTAGATGGAGATTAGACACAGAAAGACGGATTAGATACAAACTAAAACGAGGAAGAGATAGGCGAGAGATCCAAAAAGGGGAGGGGTTATCGATAGGTGGGCGGGGCAGAGGGAGGAAATGGCAAGATCAGAGCGCCAGCAGGAATTGAAGATATTAACCAGCTGTGAGTCAGCTGACTGCCGGCATGAGTCCTGACCGCCCTGCTCTGAACTTGGTGGGGGAGCGAGTGAGAGAAGTTTATATAGAGGAGACCATCAGGGCCAATTAAGAGAGCCTGATTATACGCCTTCATCTCGGCAGTTAGGTGGAAAAGCAGAGAGGAAGAAAGAGGGGAGGCAGAGCAGGTGCCTCCGATACACCAAATTATCTCAGCCCGTCTCCAATTGAGTCTGTTTTTGCTGTTTCCCTCACCGTGTCCACACAGCACATCTGTCTTCCTGTTGAGACGAGGCGGGAAGCAAGGGTTCAGAAAAAACCCTTTACTTCTCTCATGGTTTTTTTCTCGCCAATTTGATTTGCTCAATCCGGAGGAACATTTTTCTTTTCTCTTTCATCCCCTTTCTCTTTCCTTCTTCAGATAACAGGGAAAGAGACTGATAGACAGAACAAGTGACAGCAAGGGGCTATATCTGGAGAGGACAGCAGACGTTATCCCCTCAGTCCCAAAGCTTCACTTTCTCTCCTTAAAGTTCCTCTTCTCCAAAGAGCTGTTCCCGGCTCTCCTCCTTGTGGATTGTAAACTCTGCTGCTCTGACCTGAGAGATTACTCTGGCTTCCGTTATCAGGAGGAGTCTTTGATATCGTCTCCTGCTGTTGTCATCTTCATTCTGTGAGTACTTCCGTCCCTTTTCTCTGTCTCTGTCCTACTACTCTCTATTTCCTTCTCCCTGTTCTGGTCTCCTTCTTTCTTTCGTTGTTCTTTTATTTCTCTAACAGAGTACAAGATTGATGCAGCTTTACGATACAAAGCCCTCGGTACAGGATGTTCATTTGCTGTTTGGAATGACCCATTTCTGAACTCTTAGACCGCAGTGTTCTTTAAGGCCTCCTGTTCCTCTGCAGAATACAGTAAAGCTCCTCCACCATGCTGTTACTCTGGCTGTTCTCCTAAATAATGGAATCTCAAGCCTCTTTGTACTTGCGTCAGTTTTGTAGCCTTAAACAACACGTAGATTGACTGAAGACTATGGAGCTAATTTCCTGCCATAACTCCACAAACAAACTAAACAGGTTTTACAAATGCCTCATGATTCACTAACAAACACAGTGTGGTTTGCAAATACAAAAAACCATCTACAAACTAATGCATTTAGTTTTGCAAAGAACACATAACATTTTTCTAATAAATCATGTTCCAGAGACAAATTCAGCATAGGTTTTACAAGTACAAACCTTTTTTTTACAAGTACAAAACTTTTTCTTCTCACGGCGGAATATTACTGTCAAAAGTCACGTGACTCACTCCCGTGACTTTTGGCATTAATATTCCTCTGAGGTTGTGCTCATACACACTCACACATGCTCCACGGCAGCAGGGGGCGCTACCGAGTCCATTGGGAAGACAGAAGGTTGAGCAGAGCATGGAACAGCCCTTGCCAGTCTGATGACAGCGGTGTTTCTAGTGATCCAGCGATCTGGGTCAGTGTTATAGTGATAATATTATAAGGTGAATTTAGCGATCACAACGAAAACAGCCAAGACATTGAGCCCAGAAAATGAATGTTATTAGGGCTGTAAATATAACAAGCCTTTGTCTAAAATGGACAACATTGTAACTAAGGAGATTGAAATTATACAGCGATTCTGCAATCGGTCAATCAGCTGCTCTTCATTTTCTTTCCTGCTATATTCAATGAGTGATACAAATATTTTGTATCCCAAGTTCTTAATAAAACTGACACTGTTGGACTCGGCACTAGTTGACTGCTACCAGCAATAAAATGAAGTACTTTACTGTGTACTTTGTGAGTAATCCTCTATCAGTGTCCCCTCCATAGTACATAATGCATGTTTTCTGCTATCTTTGATGAATGATAAAAATAACATTTTACCATTAGTTCTGAATGAAATGTATACTGTTTGACTTTGTATTAGTAAGCCTACTACTAACATTGAATTACTTTTACTGTGTATTGTTTTAGAAATACTCTGTCAAAGTCCTCTGCTGAGAACAAAATCAAGCCACTTCTGCTAAGTTTGATGAGGGAATTATTTTTTGTTGCCATTAGTTATTCGTGAGATTGATCCTGTTGGACTCAGTACTGAAACTACCCTCAACAGTACTATGAAGTACTTACTGTGTACTTTTCCAGTAATCCTCTGTCAATGTCCCCTCCTGAGTATAGAATGCATGTAGTATTTTAAAAGGATGGATGATATCAGCAATACTTCCAGTCTGTACTCCGGCAGCATTTTACACCTTGGAAAGTCTTTAGAGTCTGGCCTGGATAGCTGGTCTATCCTACAGCAAAGTGACACACCCTTGTGACTCTTGTTGGCCTCTTATGAAGCTGCTGTCTTTTAAATATGATTATTTATCTGCTCCTAGTTCATTCCTCCCAGATTCTTCCATCAGTCTCAGGCCAGACTCTAAAGACTCTATCTAAAGACTCTAAAGAAAAAAATACACAGTAAAAGTATTTCAATGTATTGTAAGTAGTAGGCTAACTAATACAAAGTCAAACAGTATACATTTCATTAAGAACTAATGGTAACATTTTATTTTTATCATTCATCAAAGACAGCAGAAAACATGCATCATGTACTAAGGAGGGGACTTTGACAGAGGATTACTCACAAAGTACACAGTAAAAGTACTTCATTTTATGTATGGTTGTCACGGCTGCTGCCTTCTTGGTCCTCTTAAGTGTGTTAACCTGTGTTATATGTAAATGGGCCCTGACGTCATTAGCGGCCATCTCCTGGTCCGCCTGCCGAAGATTGTGATTGGAGCACGCCGGGCCCGACGCACTCCAATCGCAGCACACAGCCGGCGCGCACCTGCTGGAGATGACTTCAAAGCCTGTGACTGACGATCACTCTGGAGGCTCTGCTGTGTGAGCGGATGCCTCTCGCTAGTTGCTAGTTTGTGTGCAAAGGTGTTAACAGTGGTTAACTCGTGTGGTCTGTGGTTGTCAGTATTGTTGTGATTAGATGTGCTTAGATTAGTTAAGTATTGTTTGCAGGGCTCGACATTAAGGACTGCCCGGGGCCATCTAGTATTTAGCTCGGGCAATGAAGCCTCACCTGCTGGTTGCCCGATCGGGCAATCTATTATGCCAGTATCATGCAGCTCGCGGATCCAGTAATGAGTGACCCGACAGCAAAACTAAACATATCTATAACTAGTTTAGGTAGTTTGTGAGGTAATTAAAATAGCTACATGTGATATTCTAACCTGAAGTGTGTGTTTTGTCCGCTCACTGCTGCATGTGATCATGCGGAGGTGCGTGTCGACTTGTCAGCAGCAGCTGATCTCTCTCTCCCGCCAGTTTAGACTTCACTCGCGTTTATGTCCATATTGATCAGATCTAGCTAGTTCTAGCTAATGATATGACTACCTGCTTATTAAAAGACACCTAAACAATAAGTGTCGCTATGCAACTGGGTGAGGCCACAAAGTATAGCGCAGCATTATGCATTTGTTTACATGCCCACCAGAACCCCGAGGCATTACCAACAGATCAACGCACAATCAACCCATACAGAACATCTCTTTCTCCACATTAAGTGTTAGACATTAGAATTTACTATTCTTGTCTGTCACATACTCTTCTTGTCTGTCACATAAATCGCGCTAAAGGGAAATTATTTTGACCGAAGAGATTTAGATTTGCCGGCTAAAGGGAACTCTGACTTCGCCATTTTGTGTGCTTCGCGGATGCGCTCGGCTCCTCTCACCTCCTCTCGACTGCTGCTCGGGTCTGCTTGGTCAGCTTCCGGATGAGGAGGCATTTGTTCGACCAACTTACAGTAGATAACATTACAAACATTTTTAACATGGGCCATAATAGTGTAAATAATGTTTGTTTTGGCAGTTGTAACTGATGTTAACTGTGTTCGTTATTCTCCCGTCCAGGAGAGAAGCTTTAAAAGGAGACTAAATGGAGTCTCTGTGAAAGTTAAATTGGGTACTTTAATTAAAAAAAGCGCGGGTTGGTCACAAGCATGATATTGTTCAGTCAGACAAACAGCTGTGATCCGCTCCTCGTTAGGGAAGAGAAGAGCCTCGATCTCTCCTCCGGTGCTGTTATATATCCTCTGCTGGCTCCTCCCCGCCAGCCGGCTCGCCTCGTCTCCAATGTCCGTTATTGCATTTAAACAGAGGATTGGTTCTTTTCACATTCAATATATGCTTAACACGCCTTTTCTCCTCATATTCTCTTTCATCACTTTTCATTTAACACATTCTAAACGCTGTAATCAATACTCTAAAAAATACTTATCGGCTCGTTTGGTTTCCGGTCATTCCGGATGTTGTCACATGCTACTCTCGTCTGTAAACAATAATGTATTCAAATAAACTGTACCTTCATTTAATATTCAGCATGGTAGTATCTCGACATCTATAGTTGTAGTGTTAAATCAGTAGGCTTCGGTTTGCACCACTCTATATCATTTCGCTACTAAATTCACCTCTTTAGGAAATCGTATATTAGCCACATGCTAAATGCTGACCGTAGATGAAGGATTTTCCGAATAAAAGCTTAACTGCTTGTGCACAAGAATTTCTGGTTTTTCAGTATAAAAGCATTAAAACTGACATCATGTTTAAACTACATTTCCCCATTAAAACATTGATTTTAATTTCTAACAGTCCCTCCTTACACACCTAAAAGGTGTGTATAATACTGAAATCAATGAGTTCTTCATCTGAACTTTGCATATTACGTATCTCATATTAACAAACATACAATCAAATGGAATGGTTTTACAGCCGGCTTTACAAAAATACAAAATAAATTCTTGTTTGTGTTCAAACATAAAAGTGTTCCCTTGTGCATAACTTCTAGTGTTTACATTCAATATCATTCTTCAAAATAGCAGCAATGGCTTGGTATCAGAACATTTCTTCGTCCCTCCTTTCACAGAAACCGTTCTCATACCACGCTCAGTGTTAAGGCACTTGTTTTTACAAAGTGAAAAGAAACAAACCATTTTAGAACAGCAATGATTTTTACAACATGAGATCCACCATATTAGAATAGTATAAAGTAATAAAGAATAAAATAAAATATCTTGGCAAAGTAAATTGAAAAATAGAAATAAACTATCTTGGAATAGTGTAAAGTAAATTGAAATGGATTCACTCCATTTTAGCATTTTATTTTGCTCACTTCTTCACATGATTTCATAATGTAAAGAATCACATCAGCTGGACATTCATTGATCAATCTCATCTCCGAACATCCATATCATTTAAACTAACTCATCATTGTCATCAACATCTGTATACGGGGGTTGGTCGTCTTGTTCTGCTAGCATTTGTAACTGTCTCTTCATGAGAAATTTACCCTCCCTCCTTTCATACCATTTAAGGTATGAAAGTAATATGTTCTCTAGAAGGGGCCGTCGTGATCAATCGGTACGTTCTACTCTGGGGTACGGCATTCTAGACAGTCATTTCTGGGAGAAGATTTTGGTCAGTTACAACAGTTGTAGAGTTTCATCACGTAAAAGTTCCTTCTCATTACCTTTGGGTGGTCTGTTCTAATGCAGTGATAAAGTCCCTGAAATGGTGTGAGAACCAGTGGAATATCAATAACTCATTATACTAATTTATTTTCAATTATGGTCTACTTAAATAGCTATGCTAACCCCTTTAACAGTGTGTGGAACCTTGGGTGCCCGAGCATGTGATAATTACTTCCTCCTTTAAGGATTTTAAAAACAGAAGTCATTTCATTAATGGTTTGTAGTTCAATTCAGGAATTTACACTTATGGCAGATGTGTTTCTCCTTTAAATAACATCTCTAAATGTCAGGTCATCACTGATTGAATGGATGACCTTTAGGAGCTGGTGGCGCTTGTCTTTTAAAACTCATACTCTGGTGCCGTGCGCTCCCTCTGAAGCTGCAAGTAAGATTTAAAACGTCTGCAGGGTGGGTCGAGCGACCCCTTCTCCCTGAACGATATTTGTTGTAAAATATGCACCATCACAATGAGTGATCCAAGGCCCCCCATGTATTACTCCCAATTATATTAGTTTTTTTTTTATTAAAATTTGCAATCTCTCTTTGCCCAGTGTCTTTTTTAAACTCTACATCTTGGACGAAAAACAAATGTTATTTCCACCTTAATCTTCCCTCCTGAGGTAATAACCATGCTACAATGGAGAAATCAATACTTTAGATTGGAATACTATCTTTGGCTTGGTACTAGCTCTACCTTTAACATTTTCCATACAAATAAAGATTTGTCTGCTTTTATAGAGTGGTTACTAAAACCATCCCTTTAAACTGTAGGTCTATACTGTAACAAATAAAATCTTACCCAAATTCACACATGAATACAAAAAACTCTTAAAGAATAATTTGTTCATATGGTGAAAAGATTGAATAATATGTTCTACCCTCAGTGTGTTTTTAGGGTTATTTAATAGTTTCCTCTTTATAAATTCACCAATTGATTAATTCATGGCTAATAAATCTTTTTCTTTTCGTATTTCTCGTTGGTGAATAAGTGTGTTTATGTGTAAACTCACTCACTCCCGTTTTCCTTCTCTCCCCCTCTGGTTGTCAAGCCACGACCCCCTCACGTTCTGCCGGACCATGCCAACTCCTCCGGCCTGTCTTCTCCTCCGTCGACCTTCTCCTCAGTCCATCTGCTCTTGGATCCTTCCGCTTTAACTCTTTTCAGTGTCCCATCTGCTTTGCTTTTCATCTCCTCCTTTACAGTCTCTACTTTGTTGCATGGAGGGCGTATTCCGCTCTCATGTCCCACACTCTGCTCTTGTGTCCAAATCTTGTGGCTCAGCTTGGAACTTCATGTCCTGTGGGGGACCGATGAGAGTGTGCCTTTTATGTCACCTGTAGTTCTGGATTCCTCAGGTGGAGATGGTTCAGCTCTGCTTCTCTGTCTGTTCGATGGAGGAGGAGGAGTCTTCCGTGGTGAGGTCTTTTGTCTGCTTGGAAGTTGGGGTCGTAGCGTTCTGACAGGCGGAGAGATAGAGAGAGAGAGATCTCGGGACGCATTATCTATAGTTAATTCTAACACACTGAGGTAAAATAAATCCAATCTTTCCCACTCTATTTTCCTAACCATACTATCTTTCTTTGATGTTAAATGTCATCTAAGCCCAGTTAATGTTTTCTAATAATTGTACCATATCCCTAAACATTGTTTTCACCCACTGTAACATGTTTACTCCAATTAACTCTTTCAGGAAACCACTTTCTTCCATACATTTAAATACCTAGATGCTTCAAGCACCACATATTTCACACACTATAAAGGAACGTCTCCATATTTTCTCCATCACTTTAAATCTCACTGTTATTTAGAACATAAGTAACTTTGGTGACTGGACATATCTGCAATGTCGCCACTGTCTGCTAGGAAATTTTGTTCATAGAGTTTGTACGTACAAAGCTGTACTTTTGGGTTAGTAGCCTGTTTCAACTGTAATCATTTTCAATAATTCTACTCAGGTCACCGGTCGGTTGTTCATAAACTTAACAGGGGTGTTTCTGGTACAGACTAAAACATGGATCCAGTGTATTTAGAGATTCCCCTAATCTGTAAATCCCCATCACTTACATATCCCGATCACTTAAACCCATCTCATCATTTGATACAATAACTGCATATAGGGGGGGTGAATCATCTTGATTATAACCGCCTCTTTTTTGGGACCGAGTATTTCTAACTACTCCTCTTGTTGCTCAGCTGATCTTTTGGCTCTGGGGCAGTGGCGGTTCTACCCCATTTGGCAGCTTTGTTTTGAAAGAAAAGTTGTAGCTCATCGGACATTTATGAGAGAAAATCTCTAATGTCCGAGTGCAAGTGAATGCAGCACAAGACGCAAGCCTTGTAACCCCTCCCCCCACCTGGCGCGAGCTTGGAAATATGATTGGCGGCGATTTCATTTGAACGGGAGGACAGGGCAAAACGAGAAGCATTTGGGATACAAGTAGACAGAAGCAGTGTTGTAGTGGGCGTTGGACGCGGGGGTACGCCGTACCCCCACTTATTTGAAGCATGATTTCTTTTTTTAATAGTCTAATACATCTAAAATCATTGCCAGTGTTATCAGTTGCAAGTGTGTGTTTGTTGTATTAATGACGAAAACATAATTGGCAGATTTCACAGTAATTATAATAAAAATGTAGCTCAAGCATTTATACAACTTGATTTGAAGCGTGTGTGTAGGGTGACCAGGTGTCCCGCACTGTGCGGGACTGCACACACAGCATTTGTATTATTTGTCCCGCGTCCCACACATTGAGACTATGTCCCGCATTTGAGTGATAGTCGCGCAGAAAGGCCGGATCGGTTCGCTGACAGCATCATGTAAGTTGCGCTGACAGGTGACACAGAGGTCCCCCAAGCCCCCCCCCTCCCCACGTTGACAGTTCACGAGCGCAAGTGTCTCCCGTCCACCCACCACCCCGTCCACCCAGTAAAAAAATCCCCACTACACCACTGGAGAGAAGGAATGAGGTATTTGCGGTCAGGGTATGACTGGGGTAGGCTACAGCCATACCAATAAATGGCTTAGCCCCACCATTTTTTTATTTACTATAACACAAATCTGCCTTTTTATTTCAAACAGTTCAATTTGGATTGAGACAGGGAAATAATCTAAACCTCACGCGTGGCGTTTCACTGTCAAGGGGAGCGTGTATGTAATTACATTGCAAATACTGACTTGAGCCCCACCACTGTATGGGTTAGCCCTACCATAGATTACCCAACACAAATACTCTGGCACCGCCACTGTTTGCGGTCTACTATGATAGAGAAGAGCCTGTCAAGTTTGGCTGTACTCAGCATTGAATCAAAACGCACCATAGCTTTAAATCTTAATAAGTTTGTGAGGCGTTTTGCTGATCAAGATGGTAATCGCCACATTCAGCTGTTATAGGCATGCCAACTTGATGCTCTGCTCACGGATGAGTCGATGAGAATAATAAACTGTTTAAGAAGATGACCTTACATGTGTAAATACATGTTTCTTCTTTGTGGGGGTCTGCCCCCAAAAAACAGTTTCAAGTCCTGAGAAAGTCAAATAAGACGGTGTGTAAAACTTCACTGCCCAGCCAAAAAAAAGTAACTACTTTGATTTAACTAGGCCAGTTGGTAAGGGCTTTCCACTGGATAATAACTTCAGGAATGTATATGTTTTAGCTGAATACACGTTTTTTAACCCTAACTGATGCAGTTAGTCATTTCTTTAATGTTTGTTCTTTCTGATGTAAAGTCAATGTTGTAACTGTTTGCAATGAAGTTGTGGGGCGCTGAACTGTTCCTTTGATTCTTTTGAATTATGATAGTAATTACTGGTCTTTCAAATTTGAAGGAGGGTGAGCAAGCATCTTGAGGAACGTTCATCATTAACTCCTCCAAAAAATATAGTTTATTTAATAATAACACTGAATATGTGAATCATAACAGTGATTGACAGCTGATAGGAATAATACGATTGTTAATATTATCATATTCATTCAGACAAACATCGATGAGACAGTTAATTAATGTACGTATTGCAGCAGTCTGCATATTTGGTACCCCTGCTGGTCTAAGAGTTAAACCAACTAATTCAGTTAAAATTCATTAAATTACGTGTGCCACCTTATATATTTATATTTAAGGCTTTACTGATGTGCCACAATAATGTCACCTAATGTTATTGAGTTAAAATATCAATATTGTGGCTTTCCAAGTTAACATTGATTGATATGACTGCGATTAAATCAGCATATACTTCTGCCAGGGGATGCCACCCCTGAAATTCTCCTGCCACCCTCTTGCCACCCCATGAATATTTGTCTAGATCCGCCCCTGCTCTGGGGATAAGTGAAAGTCTGTGAAACACAGCTGGAGTCTTGTTAGTGATGTGGGCATTCTCTATGAGTGAACTAATGGTTCCATGTTTTACTTGATATTGTACTCCCCATCCAACCAACAAGGTGCCAAGTGTAATGAGCACAATCAACAATGCTATTCTGACTCTTATGCCTAGGGGATCCCACAATTGGTTTGGCTTTGTTCTCGTCATCATCTCTATTTTATCCCTGGTTGTGTCCGTTACAGAATTTAAATAATGAGTCCAAAAATAACATACAAAAAATTGGACTCTTTTTCAGATGTAAAACAAAAAAAATAGGTTTTCACATTAATGTACAATCTATAAAAATCTATAGACAATTTGTCTTTTGAGCTGTTTCTATCTTTATCTTATTTCTATTTATTGTTTTGTTCCAGCTCTGCCAAATCAGTCCTAACTCCCAATAATGTTCTGGAAGTTGCCAGTGAAGGGTGACAATGTGTGAGGTGGTGTCAATTTGCTCCTTATTCTTTACCTTTAAACCGGAGCGCGTGGGAAGTTTGTTACAACTTTTCACGCTTCCGTCCACCGGGGATGAGCCCACTGTCTTTTGTGAACTTTCACCCTCACCCAATCACCTGGCCGAACAGGAGTCTCTTCTGGTGTCTCTGTAGTTTTCCTAGCCTGCTGTGTAGACAAAACTTGCATAATATTACTCAGAGTTCTGACATATTCATCCACTTCTATTTGTCTAATATCTAAAACTGGACCACTCCCTCCTTGGAGAAGGCCCAAGCTTCGGCATACCTCTTGTTGTTTTATGACTTATTGTTGACTACTGGTTCTTATTTATTAACTACAACGTCACTGAAATCAACATATCTGTATAATCATGACACTCCCTCCTTTGAGCATAAAATGCTCAATTAATATTGTAATGATTACCGTATTATGAACAGGACATGTAAAACCCATAACGTTGCATTAAATAAATATAAATTCTCCGTGTACCCACAAGGCGTACAAAAGTATCATATGATGTATGGCTTTCTGATGGCATAAATGCATATTCACAAAACATTTCCCATTAGCACTTCTAATAGTTTACTTGTTTCAATAATGGCTTTTGTCATGGTATTATGCATCATCGTTGCTGCGAAAAACAATAACCCTGGTGTCGCTAATGCGTCTCAATAACTCTAGGATTAGAGGATTGGTTGACACTGCTGAACTAACATATGATAAAATAATCTTTCTCCAAACTGGAGGGAAAATATGAACTATTCTCACAGAGAGTGACCTGCATGAAGGGCTGGTGCCCCTCACTCAAATGAGATATTGCCTTACGCACTACACTATAAATCAGTAAAGTTACTCAAGAATAAATAAATAAAGACTGATTCTTGAAACTGTTGTAAAAACCCTACAACTGCTTCATCCAAGCTCTTAATCAGTGTTATGTTATTTAATCTGCGGCTCATGCCTTAAAACAGATACTTCAGACCGATTATAAAATGGTGTTTATGAGAAAAATGTAATCTGACTCCATAAATCACATAATTGTTTGATTAAAAACTACACTTCTGGCTAACAATAAATGAAGTTCCCCTTTAAACACAGCCCCGGTCTTCTGACGGGGTCTATCTATGTACTGGCTGGAAAATGTTGGGCCAGTCTCTGTCGCTCCGTCACAGTTCTCCCACTAACGGTCACTCTCTAGTTCTGCTGGGTTCTTGTTGACTTCTTCACTGGTTTGAGACAAGCGACCCTATCGGACACCTCCCTTTGTAGCCAGACTTCACCACAGCAGAATCGAGTTTCTGTTTTCAGGTCTGGACAGCTTCACGTCAGGTGTATCGCCGCCCCTTGCATATTTTGCGTGGAAGCCCGTCTTCTTGACCTCACTAGTTGTGTGGACACAATAGTTTTCTGTGTGGGGGAACAACATCACTTGTAATCTGTATCCTTCTCATAATTACAAAAATAGTCTGCTAAATGTTCTACTCTGCTACTTCTAATTGGTGGATGCTCTGTGTAAATGCAATATTCTACTAATTATCTTTTAAATAACATTCAACCTCTCCCTCCTGTGGTGACATATGTGGCTCTATGTAGCTGGTTTTCTAAATACTCTAGTGCTGAAGATGCATCACCTGATGGTCCGGTCCTCTAAGCTTCCTCATTGTTGTGGATGATACCAGGCTGTCAGTGGCATTTGGTTCATGTTTGGAAATCCTGTACGTCTTTGACATCTCTGGGACCCCCTGCCTCCGTCGTCATCACTGCATGGTGGGCCGTTGTTTGGTGCATGTGGTGGGTATTTCATTTGTTGTTGTGGACAATCTCTAGCCCAATGGCCCAGCTGATTGCATATGTAGCATCCCTCGAACCGGAGAACTTTTCCTCTGCCTCTGCCTCCTCGGAAACCTCCTGGTTGTTGGTTCTCCATCTGATTCTCTGGCTGGTGAGGTTCAACTGTTTGAGAAGTCTGCACTGCATTCTCTGGTGTAGCTGCCATTTGTCTTGCCGCTTTCTTGTTTTTATTAGCTTCGGTATCTTTCTCAGCCATTTGTATCTTCAAGAGTCTTAGTTGTAATGTTTTAATTTCTTCGTCTTTTTCCCTCTGGGTTGCTTGGTATTTCATATCGTGGTAAATGAGATGTTGTCTCCATTCTTCAATGGGTATAGCATCTAATGCCACCACATCTCCCAGGCTTGCCTGTACTGATTGGGGAAGGGCGTTAATGACCGCGTTTTTCCACAGCATTACGACAGACGGTGAAACGTCATGTCGTTCTCCAGTGCAGTCCTCCCACACTCCTTCACATCTCTTCAGGAAGGCATACATGTCTTCCCCCGGTTCTTTTCTCAGGTAGTTGAGGGCCTGTAAACTCCGTGTTGTTGGGTAGATTTGACGAATGGCAGCCCAATACCTCGACCTGACTTTGTTGAAGAAAATGTAATCTGGAGAGTTGGTGCATTTGGCCTTGGAATCCACTGCTCTTGCCTCTAGTCTTCCTTCTATCCGTCCAAGCAGTGCCCTCATGTCTCCCAAGCACAGGTGGTCTTGGACTGTGTATTTCTCCAGATCATTCACCCACTTCTGACCTCCTTGTGTAAGTGGAGGTAGTTTTGCCGCTAATGCTTCCATGTCTCTGTGAGTCCATGATTTGTATTGAAATCCTCCTCTTCCAGCCGCTATCAATGGCATGGAGGTATGTGCACCGGTTCTTCGTTCTTCTTGTTCTCTCCGTTGTCTATCTGCCATCATGTCCTGGAATCTTACATCTTCTTGTCGTCTTTCGGCCAGAAGTTGTTGGTATTTATCTTCCTCCCTTTGTCTTTCTGCAACAATGTCATTATGGGCTTCAACTGACTTTCGTCTCTCTTCAATAATGTCATTATGGGCTTCAACTGCCTTTCGTCTCTCTTCCATTCCTCTGTTGAGCTGCTCTTCCATTCTTCTGTTGAGTTCCTTTTCCATTATTCTGCCGAGTTCTTCCATTCTTCTGTTGGATTCTTCCTCTCTTCTGCAGAGTTCTGCTTCCATTCTTCTGCTGAGTTCTTCCATTCTTCTGTTGGTCTCCTCTTCCATTCTTCTGCTGAGTTCTTCCACATGTAAGCTGTTTGTCAATCCTTGGCTGGCATCTTCCAGATGGAATACCAGACTTGCAACCATAACTTTTCTTTTTTCAGCTCTGTTCATAGCAATGTTTTCAGGTCCATACCAAGAGGGTTGTCCAGCTTTGATCCATGCTTTTTCTTGTTGTAGGTATTCAGCATTCTCATGTTCAACTACAGCTTTTCTATGGGCTTTCGTTGGTCCAGGCTGATCATCTGCTGGAAACAGTCCTCTCGTTTGCCACTGTTCCAACAGTTTCTCATATTGGGTCCATGTCTTCCGTCTAAGATTTGGAACTGTTGTAGCATCTGATCTGATTTTTACCCTTTCCTTAATATCTGCAGTTGTGCATGGCTCTACGTCTGGTCTCAACTTAGTGTCTATAAGTGGCATGTTCTCTTCCTATTCGAATGAAATTATGATGTTATCAAAGATTGAAGCATTAATCCTCCGACTAGCACCTTTGTTCCTGATAAATATCCTATGTCATCCGATCTTAACTTTAAATCAGGTTAGGTTCGGTTTTTTTTGTTGTTTTTTTTTAGTTTGGGGTTAATATTATTAAAGTAAATTAAAATATAAAATTTGTGCAAATTTTAAATTGTTAAAAATAAAAATTGTACAGTGTACAGTATGGTTTTGACTTTGAAATATGAAAATATAAATCTGCGGTAAAAATCTAAATCCACTGTGTACAGTGCATACCGAAGTGTATGAAATTATGCAAATGTCTCAACTTGTGTTAGCTTCAATAAAGTGGTGTTTGAATATTCTACAGTCTAGGTTATGTTATTATGTAAAGTTTCTCATCTTATAATTAGAAACCACTTTGCAATTCTATTCTGGCGATCAAGCTTATGTTTATTTATAACACTTAAAATTATACTTCACATGGTATGGTGTTTCTTCTATTTGTGTAATAATTCTGTACTACCACCAGAGTGCACTATTTTAATTTCCTAGCTTAATCCACTAGGGAATAGCTGTTGCAAAACTGAGTTGTTTTTAAAAAGGAGAAACTTATTTTCCTTAAAAGTATCTTTAAAATAGGAAGAACATTACACAGTGGTTAAACAACACAGCACGTAACCGCCAAAACACATTTGCAACCAGGAATATTTCAAAAACCGCCAAAACACATTTGCAAGCAGAATTAGATCAATAATCCGCCAATACACTTTTGCCAGCAGCAATACTTCAAAACTTTGAAAATACAACAATCCTTCCCTTTAATATCCAAAAATTGATTCAGCCTTCTAGTTCCAACTGTGACAAGAAGTATTATTCGTTCTTCACAAGATGGAGGTCAGGAAAATGCCTCATTGGAGTGAAACCAACTGTATGAGAACAAAGAAAGGAGTGCTTTGAATTTGCATTTCACGAAATGGCGATTGACCTGTCTTTGTTTTTCCACATGTGGGGTGTAAACAAGATGGCACCCGATTATTTCGCACTCTGACCTGTAGACAAAGAGATTTGTCCATGCGGCTCTCAGGTGGGAGTTTAAACAATGGCGAGGTGATCTTTAAACGAACCGTATCAAAGTAAACCACTGGTGTGGTATTATAAACCCTGAAATACAAGCCAAAACAACACTTAGTTTAAAATAACAACATTTCTATCTAGTTTACTATGAACAAAATGGGCTTTATCTTATTGATATCATCACTTAAAGTTAGGGACCCTTACGCACTAGCTATAAACCTGTTCACGTAATATTTGACTTTATAGTCGACTATGGGCTTTATCTTATTGATATCATCACTTAAAGTTAGGAACCCTTACGCACTAGCTATAAACCTGTTCACGTAATATTTGACTTTATAGTCGACTATGGGCTTTATCTTATTGATATCATCACTTAAAGTTAGGAACCCTTACGCACTAGCTATAAACCTGTTCACGTAATATTTGACTTTATAGTCGACTATGGTTAACTGTTGCTATTTGGACACGCCAAACCGGGACCAATATGGAGACCTATCAGCAACTAATAATAGACCGTTGTCTTATTACTGCACTGCTGTTGTAATTCCGATTACCGTAACCCACCCGCAATATCTTGTTTAAAACAGAACAGTTTTAACCACTGATAAAGGCTTAGACCTTAACCAAGCCTTTCTTGAAAAGGACTTTCTTTAAATCACTGACTTCGGTCTTAACCCTGAGTTGATTCACTATGCCCTGCTGGTTTTCACTTACTCGGCCCTTAACCGATTCGCTATGTCTCCAGATCTTAACAAAAATCGTCAAATGGGCTATATACCCTTACGTCATAGGCTAAAAAACTATTAATGTAACAAGAGACACCCATGTGAAAACAGCAAGGCACCTATCCGAAGTACAATGTCCACACACTATATATTTAAAATTCAACACCCACATGTGGTTAATAGCATGCAGGGTTAATGGAACAAAAGAAAGTGTGAACTCACCCTGCTTGTGACAAAACAACGCCTCGTGGTTTTAGAGTGATTATTTTATCAATTTGGGTTGTTTTAACATTAAAATGCACAGCTATTTTCAGGATCCGCCGGCTGCCGTTAAACACACAAATCTAACTTTGCCTAGTTTAACTAGTGAAGAATCTTTGTCATAACAGGCATCTTCTTACCGATTGATTTGAGCTCTTGTGTGTCGAATGGCTGCAAGCGTCTCCAGGAAACAGCCGGTTGGTTTTCTCTCCTCGGTCAGCGGGATCACGTCAGGGAACTCACCAGATTGTTAACTGTGTTCGTTATTCTCCCGTCCAGGAGAGAAGCTTTAAAAGGAGACTAAATGGAGTCTCTGTGAAAGTTCAATTGGGTACTTTAATTTAAAAAAGCGCGGGTTGGTCACAAGCATGATATTGTTCAGTCAGACAAACAGCTGTGATCCGCTCGTCGATAGGGAAGAGAAGAGAATGGATCTCTCCTCCGGTGCTGTTATATATCCTCTGCTGGCTCCTCCCCGCCAGCCGGCTCGCCTCGTCTCCAATGTCCGTTATTGCATGTAAACAGAGGATTGGTTCTTTTCACATTAACACGCCTTTTCTCCTCATATTCTCTTTCATCACTTTTCATTTAACACATTCTAAACGCTGTAATCAATACTCTAAAAAATACTTATCGGCTCGTTTGGTTTCCGGTCATTCCGGATGTTGTCACATGCTACTCTCGTCTGTAAACAATAATGTATTCAAATAAACTGTACCTTCATTTAATATTCAGCATGGTAGTATCTCGACATCTATAGTTGTAGTGTTAAATCAGTAGGCTTCGGTTTGCACCACTCCATATCATTTCGCTACTAAATTCACCTCTTTAGGAAATCGTATATTAGCCACATGCTAAATGCTAACCGTAGATGAAGGATTTTCAGAATAAAAGCTTAACTGCTTGTGCACAAGAATTTCTGGTTTTTCAGTATAAAAGCATTCAAACTGACAGCATGTTTAAACTACATTTCCCCATTAAAACATTGATTTTAATTTCTAACACTGAATATAATGTTTTCTACTTGTTTACATCTGGGAAGGCATTTCCCTTCATCAGATGGAAAGTGTCTTGACCAACAACTTAAGTATTTCTTATAGCTATGCAGGGCATGCAAGAGAGCAAACACAAACAAGAACAAACAAACAAGTGAAATTAAGAATAAAATTGAAATTGGACAATATAATATTGTGGTGGTTCATCTTATAATTCAGTCTAGAGAATGCACCAGACAGCATCTACAGTAAGGCCTGCAAAAATCTAAATGTTCTAGGGGGAGGCCCCCCAAAACCTTCCTGCCATTTCGTCCGCGCGCATTTTTCAGGGCAATCTCTATTGGGCTTAGGGCCATCTGTAAATTAGCTTAAATGGCCCAAAGGGCCATCTCCCAAAATCCTTAATGTCATGCACTGGTTTGACTGTTCTCCTCTACCTTAGCTGTGTTTTCTTACAGCCTTCCTTTGTTAGTTGTACGACTTTTAAAGTGAGGTTTTGTTTTGTTCTTTATTTTGTGTGTCAGTATTTATTTTCCCTGTATGCGATTAGACTATTTTTTGGAGTCCTCCTTTTGTTGGTTATTTATCAACCTGTGCCCTTTTGGCCTTTTTGTTTGTTCCAAGCTGCATGCCTGCAATTTTGTTTACCCGGCTATTTAGAATAAACCCTTTATAATTATACCAATTCCAACTGGTATGTGTTGTTTTCCTCTACCCCTAGAGGGGGACATAACATACATGGGGGTTCGTCCGGGATAAATAACTTAATTCCTGGGGTTATAAGTGGTTTTTTATTGCTAAAAACTATTTGGTAAGGTTGCGTGCAGTTTTAGCTGAGTATGGCACTTTTCGATTTTGAGTCTTTTTTAGTCTGTCCTTCATATGGACAGTTGGATCAGTGTCCTAAAGACGACTTATTTCAAATTGCACAACATTTCAGTCTCGAAGTGAACAAGCAACGGTAAAAAAATAGTCAAAGGCTCTGGTAGTGGATGAGTTGGTAGAAAGGGGTTTTCTGGTGCTGCCTGCACAAGCTGAGCTCACTGTGTCTAATGTCCTGGCTAAAGGAGAAGGTGGTGACGTCGAGGGCGGCGGGCAGTTTAAAGCACCGTCTACGCCTCCTCGTTACAATCCACCGTCTGCTGGCAGCTCAGATTCTCAGGAGGGGAGTAAACTGAAGGTCCGTCTCACCCGTCTCCAGTTGGAGGCGGCGGATAAAGAGCAGAGTAGGCAGACACAGTTCCAGCTAGAGGTGCGGAGGCTAGAAATAGAGGCAGACCAGGAAGTCAGAATGTGTCAGCTGGAGCTAGACTCACAATTGTGCGATTTCGGTGCTTTTGACCATGCCGGAGGAAGCCTATCATCTCCTTCTCATTCATCTGCCTTTGGCGTGAGTAAAACATTTCGATAGTGCCAACTTTCTGGGAGACTGAAGTGGATGTGTATTTTGGTGCCTTCGAGCGCATTGCAACAGCGTTGCGGTGGCCGGCTGAAGTTTGGGCTCTGATGGTAACGTGTAAATTATATGGAAAAGCTCAGGAAGCAGTTGCAGCTCTCACGTTAGAGGACAGCCTGCAGTATGACTAGGGTGGCCATCCGTCCGGTTTTAGGTCGGACAGTCCGGTTTTCAATGTCTGTGTCCGTCTGCCGGCGCAGCCTTGAGCCGGACGCTCATTTGTCCTCCTTTTGAGGTGATCCCCATTTTATACTTTTAGGGTATAAAAAAAAAATAGACAATTATACAAAGAAATACAAAAAATAAGTTATGTGTAAGTATATATCCCTGTAAGACTTGTGGTCTTACAAATTATTGGCTGAATGTGATAATCAAATAAATATCTTGTATTTCATTGGTTAATAAACGTAAACAATTAGCCATGTGCTTATTGACGTCACGTTCATGGCATGGCACTGTGGATAGGGGGTGACGTTAGCGCTAGCAGACTAGCTCATGAGCCAACTCCGCCTAGTTAGCGGTAGGTTAAACCGCAGAAATGCCGAAACGAAAGACTTCATTTAATCCTGAATGGTCGAAAGAGCATGGATTCCTCACAAAAAGCCGAAAGGACGACTTCCATGCTTTTTGCACGTTGTGTCGTTACGATGTGGAGGTAAGTAGCAAAGGAAAAGGTGCTGTCGACAGACATGCTAACACAGATAAGCACAAAAGCAACGATCAAAGCGCAGGTGCCTCTTCACTTTTATCGTTTTTCCGTGAAGCTTCATCGCCTCAAGATGACAAAATCTCCGCAGCAGAACTTTGTAAAGTTTATCATGCCGTCAAGCATCACCAGTCATACAGGAGTGTAGACTGTGGAATAAAAGTTGATCGCACAATCTACAACGACTCATCAATAGCAAAAGGGATGACCTGTGGAAAAACAAAAGCCAAAGCTTTGTGCGAAAATATCCTAGCACCCTACTCTGTCCAGACGCATGTGGATTACATAAAAGAAAATGAACTGCATTATTCAGTGGCAAGTGATGCATCAAACAAAGGTACGATCAAGTGTTTCCCCATTGTACTGAGATATTTTCACTTTGAGGAGGGCGTGCAACATGCACTGTTGGATTTTTACAGTGATAGCAACGAAAAGTCGGAAGCTATAACAAATCAGCTGCTATCTAAACTGGAGATGTCTGGACTAGATGTGAAAAAAATGTCAGCATATGCAGCAGACAACGCCAGCGTTAACTATGGAAAACACAACAGTGTTTATCAGAAACTGAAACAGGCTCAAAAAGACGTGCTCGCTGCAAACTGTTTAGCCCATATTCTGCACAATGCAACAAGATATGCAGCAAGCAACTTGGATATTGACATTGAAAATGTTGTGCTTAAGGTGTATAGCCATTTTAGCATCTCAGCTAGCAGAACGGCGCAGTTGAAGGAATTCTGCGAGTTTGTGGAAGTGGAGGAATGCAATCTGCTGCGGCACGTTGTCACGCGATGGTTGTCTCTGCTGCCATCTATTGACAGAATCCTGAAGTGTTGGAGACCCCTGACCAGCTACTTTCAGAGTCTAGGTGAGGAGGAATGCTCCAAGATTTTGTGGAAATGCTTTGGAGAGGATGGCAACGAAGTATCTGAGATGTATTTTCTCTTCCTCAGTCACATTCTGAAAGTGTTTTCAGACTGCATTGAAGCACTCGAGGCCAAATCATTCAGCATAACCTCTGTGTTTAAGGTAATGACTGAACTGAAAGGGAAACTTGAGAGAAGGTTAAAGGACACATTTTTTGGCTTTGCTGTGAACAACAAACTCAAGCAGCTAACCCCTGATCTGGCTAAGAAATGTGAGGCTGATTTTCTTGTTTTCTATGAAAGAGCCAAGAAATACGTGAGTGAAAGGTATGACTTCTCTGAGAACAGCTTTCATAGTAAAGTGTCAAAGCTTGGCCTCACAACTGCTGTGTCCTATGGAGAATACAGTGATGCAGTCCAAGCCTGCAGCCTGAAAGACATTGACATGGATGGACTCTATGAGGAATATGGCATGGTGGAAGCTATTCTCAGCTCTTCAGAAATGGAAGGATGCCACAGTGAGGAGTGGTATCTGAAACTGTTTTCCAAAGCAGAAGTCCCACTTGTGAATCTGAGGAAGATCAGCGCCTACATCTTCTCCATCCCATGTAGCAATGCACATACAGAACGTGTGTTCTCAATGATGACCTCAGCATGGAGAAATGAGAGAAATCGTCTGGATGTGGACAGTGTCAAGGCAGAGTTGCAAATTTGTGTCAACTTCACATTTGAGTGCACAGACATGTACCAGAGACTCCTTACAAACAAAAAACTCTTGGAAGCAGCCAGGAAAGGGCAAAAGTATCGTAAATAGACATTCAACTTGTGGTTAGTACACTAGAGTCTTATTGTGTTTTGAGTGTGAAGGATTCAGTGAAGCCAGGATAAAAACTAAAAGATAATCCCAAAGTGTCCTCCTTTTTGGTGTTATGGAAATGGCCACCCTAAGTATGACTCAGTGAATGTGGCCATCCTAAGAGTGTATGAGTTAGTCCATGAAGCTTACCGGCAAAAGTTTAGACACCATAGGAAGGTTCCTGATTAAACGCACGTAGAGTTCGCTAGGAAAAAGGGAATGTTGTTCACTAAGTGGATTGCCTCATGTAATGCTACTGATTATTCTTATCTGAGGGAATTGATCATGTTGGAGGAGTTTAAGAAATGTTTGCCTGATCGCATTGTTATGTATGTGAATGAACAAAAGGTAAACTCTCCCTCTGCTGCTGCTGTGTTAGCTGACGAATATGTCCTCACGCATAAATCTGTGTTTTCCCCTGTTTCTACTGAGAGGTCCCGCCGTGTGACAGCCGCCCCGTTTACTCAGCCGTTAGATGTGACTAACGTGAACAGAGAAGAGACAGTGTTTCTATTGTCATCAACCTGGACATGTCATTGCCAACTGTATGATTCTGAAGCGTAAAGAACAGCGGCAGAATATGTCCCTGCCAAAAGGCATTGGCCTGGTTACACACACACGCGCACAGGCAAGTAAAAGTGACCCTGATTTCTCATTGTCTGAGCCTGTGTTCGTGCCGGTGCTTCCAGATAAAGCTGTGTTCAAGGAGAAGCCAGATATTGTGGCTCCCTCTCATGAGGATGTTGTGAGACCAGCTCAACGCGCCGATACGGAGACAAGCCTCTCGACTTTTCGACTCTCCCGGTAACCCGAGAGCGTCAGCTCGTTTATCGGATCCTAGTGTTGGTGTTAGCTCTGCAACATTTTAAGATTTATGTTGGACCCAGCCTTTGGCCAATTGTGGTGTTTACTTGTTACGATCCCTTCATATTCTGCTGTAGCGTGTTCAAGCACAATCAGCGTCTCATGCAATGGGCTCTGATTGTGCGGGACTACAACATTAGACACCCGTCATTAAAGGGCTCAAAGAATGTGTTGGCCGATGCTTTGTCCAGGTTGAGTTTGTGATGTTAGTGTGTGTTATTAGGTAGGTTTGTTTTGTGATGTTAGTGTGTGATATGTTGGAGATTTGGAGGATGTTTAAAACCAACCTCGTCTCCGCGTGTCGTTTGATAAGCTGGGTGAATTCGTAAAAAGGAAGGGATTAAGAAACACCAGAATACAAGTTAAACAATAATCTTGCTTTAATGATAAAGAGTAACAATACAAAATACAAATACAAACACAAAGACAAAGGAAGTACTTCCTGCTCTCTCTCCTGTCCTACCCTCCTGGTCAGCCTGAAGAAAAAGAGGTCGAACCCCTGGAAAACACAGTGTTTCATACTAAAAACACAGGAGGGGGTGTGTGCGGGCTTTCCCCCCGAGGTCATCTTATTGGCAGAGACCAACACATGGCCTGTCGCACCCAATCAGTGCGACACAGCAGAAGAAACCTGGTTCACATCTTGTAGCCAGCACACACCTCCTTTATGGCCCTTTGTCCCTGAGTCCATCTTCCCCCCTTCAGGTTACCACACACAAGTTAAAAGTATGTTTTAAGATATAGTTGTTATAGTTGGCTAAATATACGTAATACATGTTAATTACTTTCATATCAATAATAACGAGGAACACATTACCTATGCTCTTAAGCAGTATTAGAGATGCTTTTCAAATAGTCAAACTTCACACAGGCCTAATATAGAGAACACACTCATTTGTCTTACAGCCTTTCCATTTGTTTGAGCTATTGTTCACATCTTTACTTCAAATAAAAGGTTTCACATTGTATATTTCCAGCTTCCTTTACACATACTGTTATTATTAATACAAAGTAACCAACCACACATATCTATTGAAAACAAGTCGATTCCCCTGATAATTGACATGCTGAAACTCTTCGGAATGTGTCCCCTCCCCCAACTCTCTCGTCCCTGTCATAAAAAACTGCTTCCATTTCATATAGAGTAATAAAAGATGTTTAAGCTAATTTCTCCACAATGTTTGTAGCCATTTAGTACCCACACATGAAAGAATAAGAACATAGGTATAGTTGACCAGTAATCATGTTAGCACATATATTTACTGCAATGAAAACACACACACATCTGCTCCAAGAATGTGTAACGCACACCCTTCTTTTACGAGGGAAACATTCCAGCGTCTTGGGACTATCTCCAAATAAGGATGTCCCCTGCTCACATCTCTTCTCTAAACACAAGGACTTCACCTCAATATATTTGGGGAGGGAAAAGATACTTTGTCCCTTCTAATTTAACACACATGAATATATATAAGGTGACATTAAAAGGAATATACCAGATTGAACTTTCCTGCCATACCACGTTACTTTAATACTTCAAATATTCCTTCATTTCCCCCTTTTGGTCTCGCATTAACGAGACCAACACACATAAGACATTTGAAACAAAACTACTGTCCTTCTTTAATACTGTGTCTGTCCCCCTTCATTAAACTTTTGGGAACATAAAACAACCTCCAATGACAGTTAAGAAAGACCAAACTATGTTAAAAAATTGTGTCCTTGTCTGCCGAATCATCATACTCGTCCTCTCCCTCCGCATATGCCAACAAGGGCATTTGGTACAGTGGGGGAGGAGCAGCTTTTCCTTCAATGGTGGAAATGATAAGTTTGACACACAAGGAGCGGATGCACGGCACACAACAACAACCACATGTTATTAAAATGGCCACAAAAGTAGCTACAGAAATAAAGAGAGACATTATTAAACCTTTCCATTGACCAAACATGTTAGCAAACCACTCCTCTAAGAAATGTTGTACCCCTGATTGTTCATGCATAGTTTTAGATAGGGTGCGAAGGCCTTCCAAAGCCCTTGTGACGGAACCGTCTGGAGCCGTGTTATTGGGAATAAATGTGCAGCACATCTCCCCAAACATTGCACAAACTCCACCCTTCTCTGCAAGAAGCATATCCAACGCCATCCTATTTTGCACAGCCATAAGGGATGTTGGACCCAATTGTTCAGCCAGGCCCTCTACCGCGTCCCTAGTGAGATTGGCCAATCGGAGTATGTTGTAATGTACATAGTTGATCCTTTCTACATTTTTGATAGGGGTCACAGGGAAGAAGGCAGAGATAATTGGCAAACTTTCAAACCCTGCAGCTATTTGATCAGCTAGTTTGTAGTCGTTAGGGACCCCTCGTGGGATTCCGATGGAATCGATGTAGGTGGGAGAGTCGACAGACAAATCGAAGGAGCCCGGGGCGTGGCGTTTGGACAGCGCGTGTCTCCTACGTCGAGTGATTAGGTTGGTATTAAGTGTGTCTTTAGGGTCCGTGAGCCCCAGTTTTTTGCCTAATAACATTAGGGGTGCCTGGAGGCGCACCATAGCACACAATCCTACAGATAGTTCGGGAATACGGGTGAACAGGCGGTGACCCCCACAATAATAGTAGAGCCCAGCTCTGGCCCAATGTCCTATATTAGTGCTAGACAGGGTGAGGTTACACCAATCCGGAGAGACATTTCCTAGGTCAAAACGTGGGGATTTTTGAACCATGGAAAAACATGTGTACCCACCGGCGCCTTTGTCAGGCGTAAATGGGCCTGTCCTAGTGTCATTATCAATTGGAGGGAAAAGTTTGGCTAGGGTGGTACAGTTAGGAGGGCTGGCCATCCTAGTCAGTTGTAACATACAGTTGTACCCCCAGGTATCTGTGGGAAACAGGGGCGCAGGGTCAGTGGCTAATTGCGGGCGGGCCGTAGCACAGGCTAGACAATCCCCGGCCATTTGTTCTTGGGCTGTTTGGGCAACCCATTTTAACCATAGGTTGTCATCTGTGTATCCTGTGGCCATTTGGATGACGTCTAGAGGTTGAAGTTGGCTATAATCCCCCGTGCATTTATCCGTACATGTAATTTTAGACAGGTATTTAATATTAGATGCTGCCCGAGGAAGGTTTCGTTCCACCTTTGGTTTAACTTTAATTTCGAAGAGGCCTTGTGGCGAACCCCCCCCTGCATGTACCGCGAGGACATAAAGTCCAGCGTCGGAGAGCACTACATTTTTTAGTCTTATGCGTACGGGATTACAAAACCTGACAACGCATGGGATGTTTGGGTTTCTCCTAATCACTTTCATTCTATGTTTGAGGGATCTAACGATTTCCGCCGATCGGTAAGGTGGCATGTATCCCCAGTCATCAGGACCCGAATTTGCTAGGACACCGGACCAGGACTCGCAGGTGCACCCGTATGTGTATGTGACGGACACAGAAGGGTCGCCTTTGGTCCTGTATGTACTGCCTCTGTAAATGTAAGGAGCACCTTTAACCGTATCTGTGATGGTTTTGTTACATACCGCAGGGGCTAAGCAGACATATTTGGCTAGGTAGGAATAGGTACGGTCGAGGCTTCTGCAGGGGGCAATTTTGCACAAGTCGAGTTGTATTATTCCATCACTACCTGCATGGAGAGTGAAGGTTTGTCTAGGAGACATTGGGGTAACTACTGTCTCATAATGGCCCCGTTTGACTCTAGTTACGGATTCATTTGGCGGAGGAGTGGAGTCTGGGTGGTCAATGGAATCACATAAGATTAAAATAATGGTAACAATCACAGTAGAAACCAGGGCTAATCCTGCCAACCATTTCCAGTTACCATACATAGTTATACTGTGAGCTCCAACCCTTCTACGTCTATTCTAACCCCCAAGTTATTAAAAAATGCTGTGAACCACTGGGTCACTCAACCATGATTTTAAAGGTTACAATGTACATACAGCAGGGCGAACAAGTAGATTATTACTCCTAACACTAGTAGTGACCAACAGGTTATCAGGAAATTCAGGGCTCCTTCAGACATGTTCTATTGTTCTCTGAGAGGTTTTGGTCCCTGTGTCAGTATCACATGAGGTAAAAAGAAAGACAAATCCCTTAAATATAGATTTTTTAGAAAACAACTCCCTAAATTTGGGTTTATAAATGGGGTCTTCTTATAGGTTAATAAATGACTTTAACCTGTGGATTAAGATACCACTTCCCTCAAAAATGAGTTATTAAAAGAACTTTAAACTGTGGGTTAAGATACCACTTCCCTCAAAAAATGGGTTAGTAAATGAGGTGCTATGTGTAGCTTATAGCAACCTGATCAGAGGGGAGCAGGTTCCTCTGTCTTCCCGTGAAGTCCTGTGTCTTCGTGCTCCGGCCCGCTGATGGCGACTTCTGGGCTGTCGGTTGTAGGGATGTCCTTGTTGTCCTTCTCCTCCAGTCCGCTGATGCCTGCTTCCAAGTCGTCTGCTGTAGGGATGTCCGCGAGGTCCTTCTCCTCCAGTCCGCTGATGCCTGCTTCCAAGTCGTCTGCTGTAGGGATGTCCGTGTTGATGATAGCCAGGTCCGTCCGGATGTCGTCGAGGGTCCTTCCAGGTGATTTCCCCGCTGCACACTGGCTCCAGTAGTACCAGATGTCCCCCTTTCCTTCTAGGCGGACAGCATGGGATGTCCGCTGGGTCACTCTGTAGGGGCCGGTGAACCTGGGGTTGAGCCACTTGGGCCGGATGACCTTCAGCCAGACGAACTCCGCTGTGTTGGCCTCGTGTTTTTCGGGTCCCCCTTTGGCATCAGCAACCTGTGTGGAGAAATCTGATACCCACCCCTCAAGTCTACGCTCAGTGCTTCTGGGCCCTCAGGTGTTTGACCCACCACTGGTAGGCCGCTTCAGAATTCTAATACTTGGCCTGTGTCAACAAAATAAACCCCAACATCTTCAGGTGAACTAAATAACATATCTCAATAGCTCTGAATTCCTGACAAGCATCTGTGTTATTATAAATGAAATCCTTGAGATCCCATTTAAAATCTAAATATAATATGAACTGCTAATGTCTCTGGTAATGGAACACACTAATGTTATGGATTAAAAACAACTAAAATCATGATACTGACAAAGTGAATAATTTCCAGGCGAGACTGCTTCTACCTGTCAGTGCTTAGATATTATCAAGCTGAAAAATGAATACAGAAATCCAACATACTGTCATCAAATGTCTTTCTATTATGACTTTAAATTAAATGTACATCCCCATAATGATCTAAACAGTCTATGGCTTTTACTTCTTTACCAGGCTAGTTACAAGATGTTGTCTAAATTAAATTCTATCTCATTACATTACTATGTTTTAACTTAGCTGTAATATGTTCTTTCTACATTTCAAACCTCAGTTACTTTAATACCTGTTGAAATATTACAAAATTGTTTTCATTATCACAGTTCACCTTCTCTGGTATTCCCATTCTGGAATTACCTCTCTCAGTAGCCCCTTGGCCACTGATTCTGCATCTGTGTTACCTGTTATAACTCAATCAATATTAGAAACATGTCAACATTAATCAAACATTATCTTATCCCCAGATATGGAGCAGGTTAAATCTAAAACTGTCAATCAATGGTCAGATTGAACATCTGAGTTGGGGCGGCAGGTTTCTTCCAGTCCCTAAATGAAAATATCCCACACTCCCCCTTTTTACACATGTATACATGTGTAACAAACTGCTGTATGGGAAGAAAACCTTCAGGTAACCAGTGGTTATAAGAAAATACCAAACATCATTCACAAAAGTATATCCATCATCTTTCACAGTAAACACTCCAGGGAAAATAAGTGTTCATTTCCAGCTGGCAGTCCTAAAAGAAACAGAATCTTTAGATTTTAGTTTGAGTTCTACATTTGCAAACCGCCAACTCCTGTGGGAATTAGAAACGGGTCCCATGTGCATTTTTCCAAATGTGTGGAATTGTAGGAAACCTGTGTTTCCCATGGAGCTCCAAAATAATGTATTAGTCCAAAGACATGCTCGGTTAGTTATTGTTTTAGAATCATGCAGTTACACTGATCACATGCAGAAATTCATTCACACCCACACTGTCAGGTTGTAAAGTCAAGTTTGGTCAGCCCCAGAGTCAGTCATTGATAGTGCTTTTCTCAAGTCACACTGTCAGTCAGGGTCAAAGGTCATTTGGTCTCAGTTTCATTGGCCATGTGTCGTGCTCTGCAGAGACTTTGATATTTCAGCATAGGCCAGTATCCTCTGTCTACAAAAATCAGTCATATATGGAGCGCCATCATTTATCAATTCACGATTACCACCTTAAGTCAGATATCTCTAACTTGTCATCGGGACGGCTGCTTCCCACATTTCCTGCAACTTGGTACAAAACTCCCTTCATAATAGTACTACTACTACTGCAATTTATTTACAACTAAGTAGTACTAAAATGTGTAATAAATCTAATTCAGAAACTTGTGTACATAACTATTATCTTAAGTCAAAACATCACTAGGATCTGTGTAGCCCTGCATTTCATAGCTCATTATACTCATTTATCTTCAATTCCGGTCTACTTAAAAACAATGTTAAACTCTTTAGCAGTGTGTGGAACCTTGGGTGTCCGAACATGCAACCATCACCCTTTACTCTATCAAGGATTAAAAACAGTTTCCATCCTAAAGCCCTCCTATGGTAATAACTATGCCACAATGGTGAAATCAATATTGTAACAAATGAGATCACTGCTTTATTCACACATGAATAAAAATCTCTTGAAGAATAATTTATTAATATGATGGAAAGATTGAAGAATATGGTTCTACACCGTGCTACTCCAAAACACCCCCTGCTTAAAGTGTAGTGCATATTTCCCTCATGTCTCCCCCTTTAACCCTCAGTGTGTTTTTAGGATGATTTTCTCATTTTACATTAATAGTTTCCTCTTTACTGCTATTTTGAATTTACCAATAGATTAATTCATGGTTAATACCTCTTTTTATCTTTACTTATTTATCAAGTCAATTCAAGTTCTTTAAATGTGGTGTCTTCTATGTGCGTTTTGTGAATAAGTGTGTTTATGTGTAAACTCACTCATTCCCGTTCTCCTTTTCTCCTCCCCTGGTTGTCTCAAGCCGTGACCCCGACCTCCTCACTTCAAATCGACCATGCCAACTCCTCTGATTCTGTCTTCTCTTCAGTCCATCAGCTCTTGAATCCATCCGCTGTAACTATTTTAGGCAGCCTTTGGCCCAGTCACATCGGCAGCCCACATCATGCCACTGTTCTTTGCACTGCTTTGCATTTCATCTTCTCCTTTACAGTCTCTCTGCTGCTTCATGGAGGGCGGATTCTGCTCTCATGTCCCCCACTCTGCTCCTGTGCCAAATCTCGTGGCTCAGCTTCATGTCCTGTCTGAGGGACTGATGAGAGTATTTCTGTATGTCAGCAAGCGGTTTGGTTCTGGATGCCTCAGGTGGAGACGGTTCAGCTCCGGTTCTCTGTCTGTTTGATGGAGAAGGATGAGCCTCCTTTTGGGTTGGGTCTTTTGTCTGCTTGGAGGGACGGGGTCGTAGCCTTTCTAACTCAGAGGGGGAGTCCAGGTCCCGGGACGCATTATCCATAAGAAATCTAGCACACTGAGATTGAATCAATCCAACCCTTCCCACTCTGTCTCTTTCTAATCATACTATCTGTCTTAGTTGCTAAATGCCATCTAAACAACACCATTAATGTCTACTAATGATATTACAAAAACTCCCTCTATAAATCGTTTCATCCATTGTTACATATCTACCCAACCTGACTCTTTCAGGAAACCATTTTCTTCCATAAATTGAAATACCTGTTTCAAGCATCACATATTTCACACACTACGAAAGAACATCTCCATACTTTCTCCAATATTTTAAATCCCATTGTTACTTAGAACAATAGTAAACCTGCAGAGCACACTGATCAGATCACAGTAATATACTTTGACTCAAGTGTAGGCCTATGTCTACTTTCCATTTTACTTATTACTTTTGGTGAATATTTATTTATATTGTCTAAATTCCTTGTCTATGATGTGCAAAAAGTTAGAGTATAAAAATGTGTTTTTCTCAATGTATTTACACTCCACGGATTCTTGAGTTTACTCATCTCCTGGTGTTGTCGTTCCTAAAAATGTTAGCAAACACAAAACTCCCACTACAACATTTATAGATAAATTGATCTAGCAAAATGAACTCTTTTCTAATTCAAAATGTGACAAAAGAACAATGATTTGTCTTTCACAAGATGGTGGTCTAACAGAATGACTCTTGACCTCATGGGGTCAAATAGATTTAGCCATGAGGCGGCTGACTTTAAAATGAACTGGGACAAAGAAACCACATGCATGTGGGTACATTATAGTTTAGAAATATAACACAAAACAACACGACTTAAAAATAATAACAATTCAAATGACTTCTGGTGAAAAGCATGAAGAACAAAACAACTTAATCTACTCTCAATGTTCATGTACACCATCACTGTGTATTTAATCAGTAGTTACCGGTTGTATCCTTAATCAAACTATTTCACCATCTTCACTTATTTTAGGTTACTCATTCAACAATATGACATTCTCCCGAATAGTAGTTAACTTTATATAACTTTTACTCTCTATATTTTAGCAACAACCTTACTTTTCTCTCTCTCTCTGTCTACTTTCCAAAACATCTCATTTCTCCTGACCACAAGTTTCTCATAAATCACCCCTTTGTGTAACCGTGTGAGATGGCTGGAGCAAAACCTCGTGCAGGACCTCTGTCATGCTTAAACATTAACAGATTCCCTCTGACAAACTTACAAAAACCTTCTCTTTACTTTCTACTCTTTTGTTCCTGTATTTAATATAATTTTCCCCTTGGAATATAATTAAGTACAATCCTTAGTTAATGACAAATACCATGAGATTCACAACACAATGCAACGGTATCAATCAGTTCTCAAAGACTATATTTAAATAGCAGCAAATCATTGTTTCTTATTTATTTCAATATATCTACCACTTCAAATCACACCTTGATCTGTTAATTTTCTATGTATTTCACTCCAACTTCAGATCACTAGAGAAAAAAGCAAGCAGACACACTCCGGGCTGCTGCTGCTGCTCTCGAGAGGAAAAAGGGTGGGGGGAACTCTCACAGACAAATACTGACACCCCCTTCTCTCTCCCCTGCTGTAGCTCTCAGCCTCCTTTGGAAAAGGGGGGCTTCTTTCAACAATTAACACTTCTGCTATCCTTTTATTCAATTTTTCTGCTTGAACCCACTGTTCTCGTAAGCTCTTAACTCACGCTCCTCTCGTTAAAATTCTCCTTTCATTATGACTTCGTATCTATTCATCTGACTTAGGCTGTTTCTGTTACCAGTAAATATTCACAGACTTCATATCTATTGATCTGACTTACTGTCCTTGTTACCAGTAAATATTCACAACACACCAAAGGATATAGTGAGGCCCGGTCACTTCAGAATGACTTTCTGAAGTTTGCGTTACTCTCCTTTGGATCACTTATAAAAAATAACTCATCTCCAGCCCCGTCGAGCTGTGGATTCGTTATTTAGAGTCAGTCTTATATGGAGACTTAATACAACCAACTGACTACTCTAGACAGTCTAACTGTGGGGACTCAATACCTCCACTTTCAAGCCCGGGACTTTAATACCCTTCTGGCCTGCCGGAACTCAATATACGATTTTAACTGTGGGGACTCAATACCTCCACTTTCAAGCCAGGGACTTTAATACCCTTCTGGCCTGCCGGAACTCAATATCCGATTTTAACTGTGGGGACTCAATACCTCCACTTTCAAGCCCGGGACTTCAATACCCTTCTGGCCTGCCGGAACTCAATATCCGATTTTAACAACTAAAACACGCATTTGCATTGTTACTATAAAAAACACTGTAAACTTCGTCTGACAACCCTAAAATTTGGAATATGGTCAAATCACAGATTTCGAATTAAACTGGCATCTGTTTACCTGTTATTGTCAGAGCTCTGTTGTTAGTTGTCAGAAGAAGCCGAGATGTTTAGCCCTGGACTATTCCGTCCGCTTGCTGCTGGTGGTCTCTTCCCCGAAAACACCCCACTCAGACACGTCGGGTTCACCACTTGTTGGAGATTTGGAGGATGTTTAAAACCAACCTCGTCTCCGCGTGTCGTTTGATAAGCTGGGTGAATTCGTAAAAAGGAAGGGATTAAGAAACACCAGAATACAAGTTAAACAATAATCTTGCTTTAATGATAAAGAGTAACAATACAAAATACAAATATAAACACAAAGACAAAGGAAGTACTTCCTGCTCTCTCTCCTGTCCTACCCTCCTGGTCAGCCTGAAGAAAAAGAGGTCGAACCCCTGGAAAACACAGTGTTTCATACTAAAAACACAGGAGGGGGTGTGTGCGGGCTTTCCCCCCGAGGTCATCTTATTGGCAGAGACCAACACATGGCCTGTCGCACCCAATCAGTGCGACACAGCAGAAGAAACCTGGTTCACATCTTGTAGCCAGCACACACCTCCTTTATGGCCCTTTGTCCCTGAGTCCATCTTCCCCCCTTCAGGTTACCACACACAAGTTAAAAGTATGTTTTAAGATATAGTTGTTATAGTTGGCTAAATATACGTAATACATGTTAATTACTTTCATATCAATAATAACGAGGAACACATTACCTATGCTCTTAAGCAGTATTAGAGATGCTTTTCAAATAGTCAAACTTCACACAGGCCTAATATAGAGAACACACTCATTTGTCCTATGGCCCTTCCATTTGTTTGAGCTATTGTTCACATCTTTACTTCAAATAAAAGGTTTCACATTGTATATTTCCAGCTTCCTTTACACATACTGTTATTATTAATACAAAGTAACCAACCACACATATCTATTGAAAACAAGTCGATTCCCCTGATAATTGACATGCTGAAACTCTTCGGAATGTGTCCCCTCCCCCAACTCTCTCGTCCCTGTCATAAAAAACTGCTTCCATTTCATATAGAGTAATAAAACATGTTTAAGCTAATTTCTCCACAATGTTTGTAGCCATTTAGTACCCACACATGAAAGAATAAGAACAGAGGTATAGTTGACCAGTAATCATGTTAGCACATATATTTACTGCAATGAAAACACACACACATCGGCTCCAAGAATGTGTAACGCACACCCTTCTTTTACGAGGGAAACATTCCAGCGTCTTGGGACTATCTCCAAATAAGGATGTCCCCTGCTCACATCTCTTCTCTAAACACAAGGACTTCACCTCAATATATTGGGGGAGGGAAAAGATACTTTGTCCCTTCTAATTTAACACACATGAATATATATAAGGTGACATTAAAAGGAATATACCAGATTGAACTTTCCTGCCATACCACGTTACTTTAATACTTCAAATATTCCTTCAGATATTAGGTAGCTTCGTTAGTGTGTTTAGTTTCACAAAACCTGTGGGTTTGTGTCTTAACGGGGGGAGTGCCTCTACCTTAGCTGTGTTTTCTTACAGCCTTCCTTTGTTATTTGTAGCCTACCACTTTTAAAGTGAGGTTTTGTTTTGTTCTTTTTTTATTGTGTGAGTATTTATTTTCCCTGTATGCGATTAGACTCCTTTTTTAGAGTCCTCCTTTTGTTGGTTATTTATCAACCTGTGCCCTTTTGGCCTTTTGGTTTGTTCCAAGCTGCATGCCTGCCATTTTGTTTACCCGGCTATTTAAAATAAACCCTTTATAATTATACCAATTCCAACTGGTGTGTGTTGTTTTCCTCTACCCCTAGAGGGGGACGTAACAATGGTAGAAGTGAAATTAGTACCAACTCCAACAGTGTCAGTTTTCTTAAGAACTTGTGGTAAAAAATGTTTGTATCACTCGTCAAATATAGCAGGAATAATGAAGAGCAGCTGATTTGAAAAAACAAACTTGAGAGGCGGCGGAGTGACCGCAGTACAGAATCGCTGTATAGTTTAAATGTCCTAACAAGGTTGTCCATTTTAGACAGAGGCTTATTATATTTACAGCCCTTAATAACATCCATTTTCTGGGCTCAAAGTGTGTCTTGGCCGTTTTCATTGTGATCGCTAAATTCCCCTTGTTCATAATAATCACCGTTCCTTCAGCAGGATACTGTAGTGATTCAAAGTGTGATTTTAGCAAACAAGTGCTTTTGTTTTGAAATCACTTCCGTGAGTTTCGTCTGCGCTCTTATTTTGTAAGGTAACTTCCGGTAGCAGAATATGAAAAAACTGTCGTTTTTTTGTTTCTATTTTCTAGTGATTTAATTTTTTGTTTTGAGAACTAGAACATGAAAATCATCCCGTGTTTTAAGTTTAGTAAATCCCTTTTTTGCCATGATAAAGAAAAAAGCCTTGTATTTCAATTTCGTTTTTTCAATTTTAAAACGAAAATTCCAGTAGTTTTTTGTTTTTGAATATCCTTTTGTGAAAAGAAAATCCAATGACCAAGACATACACTGACCCAGATTGCTCTTTTGAAGGACAAAAGGTCATTCTTTTCATATATCTAAATAAGGTTCAGTAATATAGCATATTAGGTCAATTGTGGAAGTGATTATTAGAAGTTAGGAATAAACTAATAAACTCTATTAAGGACATGTACAATTGTGTTTTTTTAGAGCCATGCGAACACAATCACTAGGTTCCTGTTTTGCCTCCGGTTATTTACTGAGCAGATGATATGCTCAATACATTTAATGTGTTCTTGCTGTTATTGTAATGTTTGGCTTCAAACAACATTTGGAGCCAAATTGTGACTTTTTGATTAAAGCTTGAGTTGGTGAGACAGCTGGCTGCTGTAAGTTGAGAAGTAAAAGGAGCTGTTGGCCTTCATCAGGTTACTGGTGATGTAGTGCTTTGATTATATACAACTGCAGATGTATGTTGTTTCTGCATGGCTTCGTTGTTGGTCAACAAATAATCCTGGTACATTTTTCCTCTGAGTTTGTATGGTGTAACTTCCATAAATTCTTTAGAAATAGTGTTGTTTTTATCATGATGACAAGTCAGGAGACAACATGCACTGATCAATTTTGAGTTGTCAGGCTACACCAAAAGTAAAGATTAGATAATGGCAAACTTGCATATTTAGACATATTCATCAATTTCAGAAAACCTCAAATATAAACAATTATTGTATTAATATATACAATCAAATGGGTGCCAGTTTCACGATGATATGATTTAGTTGGGAATAGGATGCCCATTTCTTCTGTAGCGTATTTCGTATTTTATTTATATGTATTGATTATTACAATGCATATATTTAAAGGCTGTTTTCTAAATCTTTACTTCCTCTCTGTAATATAAATGTTTTGTGCAAGATTTGTTCATAAATCTTTAATTTTCCCAAAGTGTTATATAGAAAAACAATTGCCTTTTAACCTTTTTAAATAACGTTTTAGCTAAAAAGTTAATATTGTCTCCCCTTGGGTTTTCTTTCATATATATCCATTTCTGCAACAACAGCAGTTGATAATTGCTAATTTTGCATACTTATAATGGGGATAATTTGTTATAATGTTAACATATATAGCTGAAGCTGACATTAGTTAGTTAGAGGCGGAGGCGAGGCGGAGGCGAGGCGGGACCTCCTGCCACCGAGCTCTAAGTTCCAGAGCTAGCTGAAGCTACCAAGCTAAGCTAACATGCTCCCCATCTGCACACTGCCGTGGCATTTTCTAAGGTAAGCAGACATGAAACTATTCAGCAAAACTATAAATAATAATCTAAGTTATTGAGTTTTTAGCATAATACTTCAGAATCTTAAAATCCCTTAACGTTTGTATGCAATTGTGCTAAATTCAACACTGGAATCAAGCAAATATTAATATGTTTGCATGACATTAGTTATTTATAGTTTGATATCACTTAATTATACGTTTAATACATTTAAGTCAAGCTAAGGTACATGTGATGGTAGCTAGTTAGTGCTCTTACCTGTGAGTCCTCCTCCAAACAGCATAATAACCAGACTGTATCATTAAAACTAAGTACCAGTTCTAGATCCTTGACTTTAGACAAACAATTCAAAAGACAACATGTATTAAAAGACCAATCTTTATTTGAATGTGCCTCTTAACCTGATATATTAGTTATACAGTAATAGTATTGACAATCTAAAAAGAACTGAGCAACTCAACAGTCAACTTTATGTTTCTTATTGTCTAAAGCATTTATTATTTTCATTTTCCCCCTCTCATATTCAGTGTGGACGGATTGAGACAGCGTGGTGTCCAGAAAGCTGCAGAGACTTCAGGGAGAAACCTCCGTGTGATGGACGTCCTGTCTGTTTGTTTGGCCCGGAGAGGACTGAGGGTCTTTCCTCTGCAAGGAGGACCTGGTCTGATGGAGGAGCCCATGCTAGGCAAAGCTGATCCCAACTGCACAGGCCTAGTCTGTCACGTTATTTGACTAAATGTGTTTACTTATACATTTAATAGGTTTACACCTTCTGTCCATATGTGCTTTTTATTTAAAACATGTTTGATTAACTTTTGGTTCACATTTCAATAAATTGTATTTGTATTTGCACTCCTTTTGTCCATTATTCTTACTGAAAATGTTAGATTACACATTCACATCTGACTGAAGATTGGCCCCATTTATTTGTGACGTTGCAAACTCTGCGGTACAAGGCACAAATGATGTGAAGCTCATAAAGCGAGCCAAATACAAATAATCAGCTGATGGAGTGTGGATGTGGAAATAAGTGCATTCGATCAGCTGACTGTTTTTACAATAAAAGTAATTTCTTAGTGTACTGGTCTTAAAATCTCATAGCATCAGCTTTTAATTTTCCTCTTGGATGTTCTTCTTGACCCTCAGAGAAGGAGAACATGTCGTGTCTTTCAGGCATGTCCTTTCCTAACAAAAATTACAGGAAACATAAAACATATTTTTGAAGAACAAGTGTGTTGTTTATGAAAGCGGTGTGTTTGTGTGTTTAGGGGCTGTAGATATAATTATTTTGTAATTGTAATGTTTTTTTTTATTTCAACAGTGAGCTACAAAGACAATCAGATTATGAATGAAAAGTATGAAGTTCATCAACATTGAAATGTATGTTATTATCAAAATAATATTTAACTTATCAAAATGTAGTGCAACTGTAGAAGCTTGCTCTGTTGTCTCACTGAAAGAATAACTTTTACCACGTTTTTTACAGACAATATTGGAGATAAATAGTAGCAGTTCTCACTGTGTTAAATATCTTTGCCTTCATTACATTACATTAGAAAGCTGACAAAATCATATTGCTTGTTAACATCTAAATGTAACTTTTTGCACAGAAAAAACCCTCAACTTCACTGGTGTGTAGGTGATCTAGTATTGTTTAATGGAATGTATATCAGTGTATTAAAGTCAATACTTCATTCATTTAAACCAATATTTTTTCTTGATTCTTTGTACAGTATGAAAAATAGAGTCTTTATACCTGAGCTGAAGTTCACTGCTGTGAGGAGTCCAGTTCTGTCTCTCACTCTCTGGTCCAGCCTGTCTGCATCACCTGGACACCTTAAACAAACAGATATATAGATATGTAAATTACCATGTGTACAAACAATATAACTGATTCTCTTGTGTTGAACATGTTGGATTGTGTATTGTCCGAGTCAGGGTCCTTTTTATTTTACTGTAACTTTCGAAGTTGTGTTACCAATGCTTACCGTTTATTTGATACCCATTTGGTAATGCAATTAATAAAAACAACATGGTTTGGGTTCGTTCTTCAGATGACTGTGACGTTAACGTGTAAACTCAATAATGAACTCCAGATCAACCAACCATATTGTAATATCTAAGTAATCATCTTGAAATATGACATTAATAATTGTAATATACACACATCTTATTGTGAGGTTGATTTCACATACACTACTTCGACATTAGCTTGTCTACATACTTGAGCACAGCCAATTTGAATTAACCTTAGCGATGCATACAGTTCCTACCTACATAATAAAATATCTCTCTTAAGTTACAAGGATGACCTTATTTTATCAACCTCAAACGGAAGCCATTTGGTGTACAGTATTATCCCACTTAACGCTCAACACTTGTCTATTTCGTTTTAACCTTTATATATAGTCTATGATTTTAACTTGGAGGCTACTATTAGCATCGTTAGTACTGATGTAGCTACCACTCGCTTACACGCTAACCCAAGCCTTAACATTCATTACGTAGCTGATTAAAATCATTAACACATAAATAAAGTACTCAAATTTCACTTTCCGCAAAACCGCATTAATGCACCGTCTGTTTTAATCGCAGAGCGAGTCACAATAGTCCGATATATAAACATGAAGAACAAACAACCACGGCCGGATCAAGTTGTGTTCCCTTGATGAACTGAGCAGGCAGAGTCCCTGTAGCTAGCTTCACGGAGCAGCTAGCAGAGAGACAAGAAGCTAGCAGCAGCAGTGATTGAACGGAGCTGTCACTCAATGTGACCACGCCCTAATATATGCATAACTTTAAGGCTTAATATTAATTAAACAGATGAGTTGAGAAATAATTCACCCCCCCAATCCATATTCATGAAGGGGGGATCTAACTAAACAGAGAATATTGTTTTTTGAACCACGATGTAAACATGTTTATTTCTGCTTTAAATTTGGGCATTTTAACATGGGGGTCTATGGAAATTGCTCCCTTCTGCAGACTGCTCCTACTGGCCACTAGATGAACTGCAGTGTGTTGCACTTCCGTATTGGCGTCCCGGCCCTTCCCCAGGGTTTTGATATGTCAATAAACCTTAGAAAATCTTGAAATCTTGAAAGGGATGTGCAAAATAGTCATTATATACAGTCTTTAATTAACTATTAGTAGAGAATAACGAGTAATGAATATACTTTATAGGGATCCTATTAATATCTAATAATACAAATAATGAAATTGCATGCTTTAACCACCAGGTGTCCCTTTCTATCAGCTGTGCACATTTATGGTGTAAATACAGCCTATCTAACAATTGGATCAAATATAAAAGTCAGCCGAATTAGTGTTGATCCTGCAAAGAGACATATTGTGTGAAAAGAAATGTAAGATGTTGTTTAATTGCTGATATATTTATGATCCACGTCACGTTTTCAGTGTTGGCGGCAGTTCCTCATGTTTGTCTCCAAGTCTTCTCAATGGGGTTTTATAAATAGAGAACTATGGCAGATATGTAATATTCAATGCAGCCGAACCGTTTATTACAATGCCGTTATGTGATTACTTTCAAAGAGAAAGCAAGCACACTCGGGATAAAGTATTATTTTATTTTTAAAAAATGTTTTCGGTCTGTTTCCGGTATTTGTTAATGACGATGTGATGTGAGATGTGAGACTGGAATTGCAAAGGGGAAAATAACGTATCTTTAGATGCGGATTTTGTTAAACTAATAAGTTTGCGCTGTGGACCAACACTATACATTGACGGGGAAGGGGGTAGCAATAAAGATAACACCATTAAACAGTTAGAAAACATAACAGAAATAATATCGATAGCAGCGTCCCTAGCAACCACCTTGGTAACAATGAAAACATTCTATGGACGCAATTTCCTGAAGTAATCGTCGTAATAACTAGCAAACTAAAGATCATGTACATCGACTGCACACATAATCTGAAATAACAACTCATATTTCTCGAATCAAATGACATCAAAACGCATTTTAATGGCCAAACTAACTTTAAAATAGGCATTTTCCACCGAGAATAAAACAAAGTTTGGCCATGTTTTTTTTTTCTGCAGGGATTGGAATGAATGGTGAAGAAAAACGGGGTTTGTCAAACAGAGCACATGGTGTAGTCCTAATCGATAGCTGGGGATTCTGGGTAGTGTAGTGTCTTCTGCCATCCTTTACTCCGAAAAAATATTTGTTTCTCCGAATCGAAGGGGAAAAATACAAAAGCATTGCACACAATTTAAAGCAATAAATGTTGTGTAATTAACAAGGATAATCTTGTGTTTTTTAGTCGATGAGTAGTGCAGATATCACTTTAAAATCAATCGACAGTAAGGGGAATACTTACTTCCGGGTGTACAATTCTCCGTTATCCAATGGGAATGGACGCTCACATTGCCTTTAAGGGCAGCCGACACAAACGCCGTGCTTCCATGAGCGTCAAATCCCGCCGCAGATGGGAATACATTGCAATCAGTTGAAAGCTGAAGGAGCCTAGGAGCGTCACAACTGCACGCCACGGGACCATACTTGTCAACCCTCCCGATTTTCGCGGGAGACTCCCGATTTCATTGCCCTCTCCCGGTTTCCTCCCGGGGTCATATTTCTCCCGTAATTCTCCCGATTTCTGACAAAATCTGATTTACTCAGGACTGTTTGCACTCGGACTTTAATACAGCTACACCATTGTTTGGTTTCCATGGTAACACGTCTCTTATGAGCACGCGCAACTGAAAGTCTGAGAGGGTGAAGCGGATTAGTCACAGAAAACAGAACAAGAATCGACAACTACTCTACTCTCTGCTCACTCATTTCCTGTAAAATACAGGTCCAGCCCACACATATGCATTAATCTAACAGCTCCGGCGATCCACTAGCAGCCACCCCCCCCCCCTATTTTGCTCCAGATTTCTGAGGTCTCAAGGTTGGCAAGTATGCACGGGACCCTTACCAAACGTCGCTCCTGGACGATTATGGAGTGAGAGTGTGTTGTGAGGGAAGTGTTTCCTACCCTCCAGTTTTCAATATGACGTTTACCCATCACTCTTCTTTAACCTCCTCCTCTAGCTCCTCTCAGCTTCTTCCTCCCTCATCCTTCCTTTTCCTCCAAATCATTTCCTCTCTTTCTTTACCACTTCCTCTGTGTCCTTCTTTCTAAATCTCTGAGCTGAATCTGTTTTGTATCCTGAATCTTCCTCCATCTCTTCCTCCCCTCAGCGTGTGCCAGAGTTTGTGTTCGGTCAGGCTCCCTGCATTCGTTAATATTTTATGTATGATAATCACACGAGCCGTGGACGGTGTGTCCTGCGTGGGAGGAGGAAACGATAAGGCTTCATTCCGCTGGAGCATCCCAGAGCCTGTGTGTTTAGGACTGCGAATGTGTGTGCGTGTGATTTGAATTTTGATTTGTAACATCGGGGCGATGCAGGTTGAGATGAGCTCCTGCAGGACTTGTTTTGTTGATTGTAGGGATGTAACAATATACCGATATACATTTTTTTAATACGCAGTGTTATGCATGCCTACCGAGATATGCATGCACCTCGCGAGATATGCAAAAAACCTGTCTGATGATGCTGAGTGAGTGAGTTAGTGAGTTTGAGTTGAGTTACTTAAATAAAGTGAAACTTCATTTATTTTATTGCGGGGTCTGATTATTCAATTTCCTTGTTTATTTGTGAGATGCAGTGGCACAAAGAAAAGGCCTACTTTGTGTGGTAGTACTAGTAGGTAAAAAAACTGGTTGTTCTTGTTCCAGTCTGTTAGTCATTTAGTTTTTCACACTTTAAAATACTACTATCCTACTAAAATGCTGTACAATCAGATTTATTATTTAATAAAGAACATTTTTTCAAGTAAAAAAAAAAAAAGGTTTCCCAAAAGAAATGTCCCCAATTTAATTTTTTACCTTTTTTTTCTTTATTTTTCAATATCGCGATAAACACCGTACCGTGGACTTGTTATCGCGATATTATCGTACCGTGAGTTTTTGATATCGTTACATCCCTATTGATTGTGAAGGATTCTGTTTCAGTACGCAGCATGTTTATTAAACCACACAGCTCCTGATGAACAATATCAGTTTAATGGGTTATTATGGTTAATTATCCTTTTGTTGCTTCAGCGGAGGGATAGTAATCAGGGCAGCGTAACCATTTTATTTCCAAGGTTGTGATTTTGTTGAGAGACAAACCTTTTACTCGACCTGCAGCAGCTGAACCAAAATCCAACAAAAAGTCTCATTGTCATATTTTGAATAATATAATATGCTTATGTATAGTTTTTGTTGAGACGTGGATTTTTTCTTACCTTGACAGAATCCAACCAAGCACATTATAGAAAAAAGCTGACATAAGCATAATGTCGGTGTTACGTTCCCTATTGGGCTAGGGGAACCAAAGGGAAATAACACGACCAGAGTGGAATTGGTATTAATTATAAGCGTTTATTTAAAAACAGCTGTAAACAAAATGGCAGGCAAGCAGCCTGAAACAAACAAAAGGGCCAAAAGGGCACCGGTTGAAAAATAACCAAACAAAAGGAGGACTCTAAGAAAGGAGTCTAAAGACATACAGGGAAAATAAATACTATACAAAATAAAGACCGAAACAAAACCTCACTTTAAAAGTGGTACAACTAACCGAGGGAGTCTACACAAAACACAGCTAAACTAAAGGCAACAGTCACAAAATCCTAACTACTCTAAACACTAACTAAGCTACTCTACACTCTAACTAATCACACACGTTTAACCCCAGAACACAGAGCAAGTAGCGAGAGGCATCTGTCCACATACAGAGCCTCCAGAATGATGATTGTCCCCAAGCTTTGTAATAATCTCCAGCAGGTGTGCGCCGGCTGTGCGCTGCGATTGGAGTGCGGCGGGCCCGGCGTGCTCCAATCGCAATCTTCAGGGGCGGACCAGGAGATGGGAGCCAATGCCGGGAGGGCAACCGCACAGCTCATTTACATAGAACACACACAGCTGAAAACACTCAGACGACCAGGAAGGCAGCAGCCGTAACACTCCCCCCCTTAGGACACAAACCCACAGGTTTTGTGAACCTAAGCACACTAACGAAATTCCTAATAACACACATTCATCACAAACTCAACCTGACAAATTAACATCTCAAACTCAACCTGACACACCAACATCTCAAACTCAACCTGACACACCAACATCTCAAACTCAACCTGACACACTAACATCTCAAACTCAATCTGACACACTAACATCACAAACTCAACCTGACACACTAACAAACTCAACCTGGCACACTAACATCTCAAACTCAACCTGGACAAGCATCGGCCAACACATTCTCTGAACCCTTTAATGACGGGTGTCTACTGTTGTAGTCCCGCACAATCAGAGCCCATTGCATGAGCCGCTGGTTGTGCTTGGACACGCTGGGGCAGAATATGAATGGATCGTAACATGTACACATCACAATTGGCCAAAGGCTGGGTCCAACGTCAATCTTAACATGTTGTAGAGCCAACACTAACACTAAGATTCGATACACGAGCTGACGCTCTCGGGTTACCGGGAGTGTCGAGAAGTCTAGAGGCTTGTCTGAGCCGGCGTGTTGTGCTGGTCTCATGACATCCTCACGAGGGGGAGCCACAATTTCTGGCTTCTCCTCAGACACAGCTTTATCTGAAGGCACAGGCACAATCACAGGATCAGACAATGGGACATCAGGGTCACGTTTACTTGCCTGTGCGCGTGCGCGTGTAGCCAGACCAATGCCTTTAGGCGGAGATATTTTCTGCCGCTGTTCCTTACGTTTCAGAGCTGCACAGTTGGCAATGACATGTCCAGGTTTATGACAGTAAAAACACTCTCTCTTTTCTCTGCTTACGTTATACACATCTGCTGGCTGAGTAAATGGTGCGGCTGACACACGGCACGATCTCTCAGGAAAGACAGGGGAAAACACAGTTTTATGCATCAGCACATACTCATCAGCTAACACAGCGGCAGCAGAGAGAGTATTTACTTTTTGCACATTTAAGTAAACAACAATGTGATCAGGCAAACTTTTTTTAAACTCCTCCAACATGATCAATTCCCTCAGAGCAGAATAATCGGTAGCATTACATGAAGCAATCCACTTAGCAAAACACATTCCCTTTTTCCTAGCAAACTCTACGTGCGTTTGATCAGGACTCTTCCTATAGTGTCTAAACTTTTGCCGGTAAGCTTCAGGAACTAATTCGTACACTCTGAGGATGGCAACCTTTACTGAGTCATACTGCAGGCTGTCCTCTAACGTGAGAGCCACAACTGCTTCCCGAGCTTTTCCATGTAATTTGCACGTTACCATCAGAGCCCAAACTTCAACCGGCCACCGCAATGCTGTAGCAATGATCTCGAATGCGCTAAAATAGGCATCCACCTCAGTCTCACAGAATGTTGGCACTAGCGAAATGTTGTTACTCACGTCAAAGGCAGGTGGAGGAGGTGGAGATGGCAAGTTTCTTCCGGCAGAGTCAAAAGCACCGGATGCGCGCAGTTGGGAGTCCAGTTCCAGCCGACGCATCCGGATCTGGTCTTCCTTATCTGCCTCGATTTTCTTTACCTCCAACTGAAACTGCCTGTCTTGCTCCCTGTCTTTTGCTTCCAACTGAAGTCGGGCGAGGCGGACTTTAAGTGTATTCCCTTCCCGGGAATCTGTACTACCAACCGGAGAGGGTGGACATTTACGAGGCGGCCTGAGCAGTGCTTCACACGGCTCGCCCCCCTCGCTGCCACTACCCTCTGGTTTAGCACGGTCATTTGGCACAGTGAGCTCAGCTTGTGCAGGCAGCACCAGAAAACCCCTTTCCACCAACTCATCCACCACCAGAGCCTTTAACTCTTTTTGTAATACTTGTTTTGCCACTGGGAGACCAAAATGTTGCGCTATCTCATATAAGTCATCTCTACGACACTGAACTAACTGCTCATGAGAAGGACAGACCAAAAACGACTCTAAATCAAAAGTTGCCATACTCAGCTAAAACTGCACACAACCTTACCCAATTGTTTTTAGCTGTACACAACCACTTATAACCCCAGGAAAGTAGTTAATATCCCGGACGAGCCCCCATGTGTTACGTTCCCTATTGGGCTAGGGGAACCAAAGGGAAATAACACGACCAGAGTGGAATTGGTATTAATTATAAGCGTTTATTTAAAAACAGCTGTAAACAAAATGGCAGGCAAGCAGCCTGAAACAAACAAAAGGGCCAAAAGGGCACCGGTTGACAAATAACCAAACAAAAGGAGGACTCTAAGAAAGGAGTCTAAAGACATACAGGGAAAATAAATACTATACTAAATAAAGACCGAAACAAAACCTCACTTTGAAAGTGGTACAACTAACCGAGGGAGTCTACACAAAACACAGCTAAACTAAAGGCAACAGTCACAAAATCCTAACTACTCTAAACACTAACTAAGCTACTCTACACTCTAACTAATCACACACGTTTAACCCTAGAACACAGAGCAAGTAGCGAGAGGTATCTGTCCACATACAGAGCCTCCAGAATGATGATTGTCCCCAAGCTTTGTAATAATCTCCAGCGGGTGTGCGCCGGCTGTGCGCTGCGATTGGAGTGCGTCGGGCCCGGCGTGCTCCATCGCAATCTTCAGGGGCGGACCAGGAGATGGGAGCCAATGCCGGGAGGGCAACCGCACAGCTCATTTACATAGAACACACACAGTTGAAAACACTCAGACGACCAGGAAGGCAGCAGCCGTAACAGTCGGAATGATGAAACAAAAGGACAGTTCAGTTATCAGGGATCATTGTACTTCTACTTTGTGACTAAACACCTTGTATAACAAAATCACAACAGTCTCTTCACCTGCTCTTTTACACTTCTTATGTCATCATCAAACTCATCCGACCTGATTCAAATTATGTTCAGAGAAAATTAATTGTGTCCTGCTGTGGATATTTCAAAAACAAGATCTTCAACAAGTCAATCAACAGAAAAGTAACCGCAAAATATGAATATTCAAGCAATTTTTTCATGTAAGAGTAGCAGACAATTGTGTTGTCAAAATCCTAAATATGTAAAATTACCTTCTCTTCGGGTTTTGGACTGACATTAAAGGTCCCATGTCTTGCTTTTCCGGTTATTACCCGTCCCCTTGTGTGTTATGAAGGTTTTTATGCACTAACGGTCTGCCGAGTCACAAACCCTCAAAGTACACCCTGTAAGGAGTAAAACTCTAACACAGAAAAGACCTGTCTATGCTGCCCCAGAACGCCTTGTTGGACATTTCTCTTTTTCTTTCTGGGTATGGTGACGTGCCCATACCCAAATGGACCAATCCGTGGAGCTCCTCACCAGTGTTGGGACTAAAGCGTTACAAACTAACGCGTTACTGTAACGCAACTGCATTTTGCGGTAACTAATAACGTTACTAGTTACCTATTCACATTCAGTAACGCCGTTATAGTTACTGTGATTTAAATGGGTGCGTTACTGCCAGTGGCAGCGCCAGGGTATGGCTGGGGTAGGCTACAGCCATACCAAGAAATGGCTTAGCCCTACCTTAGCCCGACCATGAAAAAGTATGTTAAAGTAAGCATGTTGAGAACACGGATTGCGAAAATCTACCGGTGGTGTCCACAACACACAAACTGATCCTGCTGTAACAACAAGTGCCCGTTACTGACGCAATATGGTTGAGACCATTAGGGCTTATGCTAGAGGGGTGCAAGGAATAGTCTAAGTTGTGGAGCAGTTTTATACACTAAAGGTGTGAAAATTCTCCCGCGTTATAATATCAGCGCGGCCGCGGTCAGATCAAAATGCCTCCGAGTCCTTATGCAATTTGAATAGACCTACAGCCAATCCGAGCAATGAAACGTTGGGTCTGCTGCGTCACAGCAGGGATGATAGCTCATACAATAGAGATTTCAAAGGTCTTCTATTTTGAAACTCTACATCAGAATGTCCTGATTTTTTCTGAGTGACTAGGTGGGGTGTCCTGCTATCACCCTGGAGTGAGATGAGTCTTTGATACTGGACAGTTTTTGTTTTATTCTCATCTAAACACAGAGGGATGATAGCTCATATATGAGGCAGTGTTTCCAGGACTCTACCGTTATGCATAGGATATTCGCGCACCGCAATATCACGTGCGGGCTGGCTTGACTAGGTTTTCCCGAGTGGAGGATGGCTTGACTGCAGTGTAATTTAGCTGATAAGATGAGACTAATAAAAGCTAATAAAAGCCAGAGAGGAGTGATGATTGGTTAACGCGGGGTAACATTTCAGGGTAAGCCAATCAGAGACAGAGTTGGGCGGGTCTTGTCTTATGGGGAAAATACACAGAAACACACATACACGGAAACGCCCACCACCAACACACACACACACATAACAGTGTAATATTTAATGTACAAAATAGCAATAAATTAATTTTCCAAAATATTTATATGTGAATGCTCATTTAACTTGTTTAAAGTGACTTCCTTTTTAATTGAATTGCTGCTTGCTTGGATGTACAGCTGTGCCCAGGATTTAGTCAGACACACACACACACACACACACACACACACACACACACACACACACACACACACACACACATACATACACACACACACACACACACACACACACACACACACACACACTATGTGCATGCAAGTATCAGCGAGAGCAGCAGCGCATTTACAACTTCGAGGTATAACCACTATTTAAATAGTGTAGTTGTTGTTAATGTGTACGCTGCCAAAAGAGTGTAGTTGTTTTTATTTCATATTGCACTAGAAGTGCACTACTTAGCACTTGATTGTTGAGGCTACAATAAAGATGCCTGTCAAAATGTCTAAACATATATTTTGTGTTTTATTGTTCCACAACATTTCATAATGATAATTGTTACAATGATGGGGAGTTGTCTTTTCTCTTACTGTGCCACAGAACAACACAAAAACTTGTATTTGAATTGTTATTATTTTTAAAGTAAAGTAACTTGTTACTAATTACTTTTATAATTTAGTAACTAATAAAATAACGAGTTACTTTTTTGAGAGCAGTAACTATAACTATTACTAGTTAATTTGTAAAAGTAACTTGCCCAACACTGCTCCTCACACACACACTCTCTCTCCGGCAAAACTGTGACGCGCTGGGGGGGGGGGGGGGGGTGGGGGGTGCTAGTGGAGCCTTGCAGAAGGGGGTGCTGCAGCCCCTTCAGCAACCCCCCCCCTGCCCCTTCCTGCGTCCATTCGCGATGTCTCGCTTTCTCGCAGACCCCACGCCGCAAACAGGAAATGAACGTCCCGCCAACACTGCACCCAGACCCCACGCAGCATTCTCATCTGTTTGTCATTACTGGGTTGCGTTCGAATAGGAGGAGCAGGAGCTCCAACAAGCCGTGTAGGACAGAGTGAATACACATACTTCACAGAAATGCTGTATGAGAAACCAATGTAAGTTTGGAACATTGCACAATGTAAATCTATTCTAGTAGACCTCAACAATGGAATTATGATCAGTAGAAATGGCCATGACATGGGACCTTTAAATTACAATACATAGATGGTTAATTCATTACATGGACCTAAAAGTAGAACCACACCAGTATGAAGGTTTTTATATGAAGACATTTAGCGGATTATATAAAAGTTATATTAATAACTTTGGAATGGAATGTGGAATAATAATGGAAATAATTTACATCATACAATATCAAGATATATTATATTTCCATACCTTTTCATGACTTCCAGAGGGCATTTTCAATTTCCATTTAATTGCAATATAGCTAAAGAAAAGTGATTAAGTTGTATACTGAATACATATTAAATAAACTGACATTGTAATATTGTAATATAAAAGTCACAGCAGTAATTACAGATAGAAATCAACCAACATATTACATAAGATTTAAATGCACCGATCTCGTGTAACTTTACAATAAGGAAAATGTACTTAGAGTACAAGGAGTAAACGTACTTATTAAATAACAAATATTTGAAAGCAAAAGCAGCAAATCCTCACATTTGAATGTCGAATAATGAACATTTGTACACAATAATATGTATTAATATAATGAAACCTGAAGGACTAACTTCACTGGTCAGCGTGTGTGCTTGTTTGTTAAATGTACGTTTTAATAAGACTTTCAGGAAACATTTTTGGGAGAGCCATCAGTGAGTTTGTATTTATTTATTCACTAAGTATGGATGTATTTAAATGTGTTTGCCTATTTTATTAACTTTGTATTCATCGCAGCAGAGCAATGTGCCTCCTTGTACAGAATGTAGAGCCATTTAATAACTTCTCTCTAAAAATACCAGTAAATCATTCCTTTCTACAAAGCTCTCACGGGAATAAGATCAGGATGGACTCACATGCAGGAGACCAGTAAATGTAACAGAAAATATCTCATATTAAGAAATCCAGGCGGAGCAAGGCAAACAGGCGTTCCAAAGGTTGGCGACTCAGCTCCACTGTCAGGTTATGTATTGTTACCCGTAGGTCCATTTGGTTGGCAGATAAAAAGACAAGGGATCTATCATGGCACACATTCTAAAAACAACACAGAAAAACCTCTAATAAAAGTACACCCTGATCCGTCACATCTAAAAACATTCAAAAACCACTAGTACAAACATGGGCATTCCAAGTGTATGACTCATTCCTTTGTGCAATAGCTGTCGGAATAAAGCAGTTGTTATACTGTATACCTCCGGCCCGAAGGAAGAAGCTTAAACTCAGTGTGCAGAGGCAATAGTTTTGTCAAAGGTCAAATAGGACAGTTTAGACCAGGGGTCGGCAACCCCTGGCACGCGTGCCAGCATTGGCACGCGGCACCGTAACCAGTGGCACACTAGGAATAAGTGTGCAAAATATTTAAATTGTATTTTCGGATCCTGAACGAGACCGCCGCCAGAGCGCGTCTCCCCGTTACCTGCAGAAGGAAGCCATGCACGCAACGCAGCCCCGTTCTCTTTATCTCCAGGTGACTTTCTGCCGCTTTCCTCCGTGGTGCAGTGCTGATCGTTTCATCACGGAGGAAAGCACTTCACTAATTGCAGTACCCATAAGGAGCTGTACAAATGCCGCAGTTTTTGCTTGGCTGTGTATTTAGTTGAAAGCCCAGTGGCGATCTGCTCATCTCTCATCGAAATAATATGCTACAAAGGGCCATCTGTGTGTTGAACTTTCCTGTCGGCTCCCAAACCGTAGTCGAGGAGGGAAGAAGCAACAAGCTTCAGGTTCAATAACCCACTTTAGCTTAAATGACTGGAGAGAGGCGAGCTCTTCTTAGGAGGCCTTGCATTTATTTAGCTGTTCTTCTGTTTCACAAAATACATCACAGACCTCTGTTTTTCTGCTGCCTCGTTTCACTTCCAGAAACAAACACACGTTCCCTCACTGTTGCTCTACCATCCACAAACACACATGCACAAGCCACACCCCTCTTTCTCTGTCTCTTAAAGGGACAGCGATCTCATCTCACTCTGCATGACCCTAATATCATAACATGTGTGTTCTGGAGAATCACAGAACGGAAGATCGTCCTTATTATTATGTGCCGTTTAAACCAATTATTGAAATGTGTTTGTTAAATGTATGTAAGTTGCGCTGACAGGTCCACACACTGCGGCTCCCCGCCCTCCTGCTGATAGTTCACGAGCGTCAAGCTCCTCTACCCCCCCCCCCCCCCCCCCCCCCCCCCCCCCCCCCCGTTGATAATTCTCGATCGTTGGCACGCTGATAATTTTTTTTTAAATGGCACTCCATATTAAAAAGGTTGCCGACCCCTGGTTTAGACCAAGGGTGTCCAACCTTTTTGACCAAAAGAGCCATTTTGCCCCCTTTTCCAGCAATTTTATTTGTCTGGAACCGCAAAACATATCTGATAGCTTGATAGCCTATAACGTTGTATATATTGTTACATCATAGACAGAAACTACAGTTTTTCTGCATTTATTATTTATTACATTATAGAAAACTGTTTACCTCTAATAATAAACAAAGAACTCGTATAAGGAGAATAAAAAAAAATACACTGGCCTACTTTAAAATAAATCCACACAGCACTTGGGGAGTCCTCTGCACATTTGAAGAAAATTAATATAATTAAAATGGGCCCACTTTCAAATAAATAAAACATATAGCTGCACCTTAAAAATAGTTAACTGATTGAATTATGACTGAAGATCATCAGCTGTCTTCCTCTTCCGTGTTTTTCCTCCAATACGTAAAGGCTGCAGCACCTTTGACAACTTCTCTCCACATATCAAACCGGTAAGCCAGCATCGTTTGCTTTGAAAGCAGATAACCCAGCCATATCAATACTCATATTGCTCGAGTCACAGGCCGAGGAGGTGGAGTTGCAGCCATCTTTGACTCAAATGTACTTATCAATACTAAACCAAAATTAAATTATCAAAATTAGACTCTGTTGCTCCTTTGAAAAAGAAGAAAATAAAACAACATAGATTATTAGCTCCATGGCATAATGCCGAAACCCGCAAAATAAAGCAAAAGTCGAGACAACTTGAAAGGATATGGCATTCCACTAAACTTGAAGAATCTCATTTAATTTGGCATATTACTCTCAATGAATATAAGAAAGCACTGCATAAAGCGAAAGCAGCTTACTACTCTTCATTAATAGATAAGAATAAGAATAATGCAAGATTTCTTTTCACGCTGACAGAGAGCCACAGCTCGATTGAGCCTTCTATTCCCATAGCACTCAGTAACAATGATTTTATGTGCTTTTTTAATGATAAAATTGTTACTCTTAGAAACAAAATCAATGAACTCTTGCCTTTGACCAGTATAGTGTTATCAACAGCTCCCGGAAACGTAAGTTCTAATATTACACTAGATATTAAACTAGAATGCTTTTCAGCCATAAACCTTGAACAATTAAATTCAATGATTCTTTCTTCTAAACCATCAACATTTATCTTAGACCCAATTCCAACTAAGCTGTTAAAGGAAGTTTTTCCATTAATTAGCACTTCTTTATAAAATATTATGAATATATCTTTATTATCAGGATATGTTCCACAATCATTTAAAGTAGCAGTGATAAAACCGCTTCTTAAAAAGCACAACCTCGATCCAGAGGTTTTAGCCAATTATAGACCTATTACTAATCTTCCGTCCTTCTCAAAAATTATTGAGAAAGCAGTCTCAAAACAGCTGTGTGATTACTTAAAAAACAGTGATTTGTTGGAAGATTTTCTGTCTGGCTTTAGAACACATCATAGAACAGAGACAGCTCTGGTTAAAGTCACAAATGATATTCTAATAGCCTCTGACAAGGGACTTGTCTCTATTCTTGTTTTGCTCGATCTCAGTGCTGCATTTGATACTATCGACCATGATATCCTATTGCAAAGACTAGAGCAGAGGTGCCCAGTACGTCGACCGCGGTCGACCGGTCGACCGCGGGGGCAATGCTGATAGATCGCGAGTCATTCATAAATTAAAAAAAATCCAGCTCCGTTAAAATAGACAAAACAGGTTTTGATCCCTCCTCCCTTGGCCTCCCTGCCACTTAATTCAGGAGTTGACTTGATTGACAGAAAAAGCGACCTATTGCTTTCCAGTCTGTTAACCCAGAATGCAAAGCGATACAAAATCAGTCAAGTGCCGGGAGAGACAAACAACAAAATGAGTGCGGGAACGAGCAAAAAGCTAAAGACATACCACTTCCACACAGAATGGGAGGGAGAATCTTTTTTTGTGATGTCACATTCAAAGGTTATTTGCCTTATTTGTAAAGCAAGCGTCGCTCTGCCAAAGAAAGGTAACGTGGAGAGGCATTATCGGAGTGTACAAGGCATATGACAGCGACTTCCCTCCGAGTAGCGAGTTGAGAAAGGTCATGTATTATTGCTACACAAACATTATCTCTTAGTCTTAGTGTCGCCAACTCGTTTCTAACATGCAAAAAGACAAACAAATGCGTCTATGGTCGGTGTATTTTCTATCTTTCCAATCCAGAAGAGATCTCTCTCTCCCCCGTCTGTTTGCAAGGGGGCGGGGCAGTTTACACACACGCATCTGCTACATGCAGCAACACACGGAGGAGATGGTGGAGAGAAGCGCTCCAAGGTGTGGTTACATGTTACCCGTCTTGAGGTGGACAATGCTCGTCACCAAAAGTGTTTAGCATGTAAGGGCGGTAACACGAGCAATTTGTCTAAACATTTAGCAAAAGTGCACCACATTCAGACGGAGGAATGCACCGGGTTCGACTGTCTTTCTAGTAGCTCTGTAGCCCCATCCACGAGTAACGTTTCCACGTCAGGTGTTATGTATGCTAGCAGCAACACATGGGGTTAACTACATTATACAAACATGGGTTAATGATTAGAGGTAACTGAGTTATTTATTTTGTTAAAGTTTCAGCTATTCTGTTTCCAGTTCTGTCATCAGATTATTTAATAAGATTTGTTAAAACATTGTTGTTTCTTTTGATGTGAAATATTATTTATTTAATTCAAATAAAAAGCAATGTTAATTTTGTTCACAATTTGTTAAGTTAATTTAATAATATATGTATTTTTGAATCAAGTATTCATCTTTATTGTCTTCATTGTTAGTTTCCACATGCCTAAAACAACCTCAAACTAAATCTAAAAGTTGACGGCTAAATAAGAGCGTTTGAGAAATTGTGCAAGGCACACAGTGGTAGTCCGAATATTCGATTAATCGTTTCATTATTCTATAGATTAATCGATAATCAAATTAGTCATTTGTTGCAGCCCTATTGTAGTTATCCCATGTAAAAATAAAACGTGTTATTCAGCAACCCTTGCAATTTGGGATTTTATTTTTGGTTGGTAGACCTCGGTTAGCTGGTCATTTCAAAAGTAGCTCACCAGCCAAAAAAATGTGGGCACCCCTGGACTAGAGCACTTAGTTGGCATAAAGGGAACGGCTTTAGGCTGGTTTAGGTCCAACTGTATTTGTCTGAACGCTCTCAGTTTGTACGTGTCAACGATGAATCTTCCATGCAAACCAAAGTTAGCCATGGAGTGCCACAGGGCTCAGTGCTTGGACCTATTTTGTTCACATTATATATGCAAAAAAACATTGCAAAAATCAGGCATATCTTGCCTCAAAACGATGCAGAGAAACTAGTCCATGCATTGTTACTTCAAGGCTGGATTATTGTAACTCTTTATTATCAGGGTGTACCAAGAAGTCTGCTAAGTCGCTTCAGCTGATTCAAAATGCTGCAGCACGTGTACTAACTAGAGTTAGGAAAAGGGATCACATTACTCTTGTTCAGGCTGCCTATAGAACACAGGAAATAATTTTAAATTCAAATTTAAATTCTTCTTCTCGCCTACAAAGCCCTTAATGGGCAGGCGCCATCTTACCTTAAAGAACTCATTATACCCTACTGTCCTACTAGGGCATTGCGTTCCAAGAATGCAGGGTTGTTGGTTGTTCCTAGAGTCTCTAAAAGTACAATGGGAGCCAGAGCCTATTCTTTTTAGTTTTTTATTTTAGTTTTTTTATAAACAAACAGCCAGACAGATAGCCAATAGCAGTTGGCAAACAAATTAGGATGACAACAATGTGATTCGAGTTCGACAGGATAAAAAAACAAGAAAAAAAAAAAAAAATGAAACAAAACAACAACAAAATGGACAAAAAAAAATCTAAATCTAAAGGCTCTGAGTCTAAGTCCATTATTAATAACTTAATGCAAGAGTAGAGATCAAAGAATGTGCATCAATGGAACAAAAAGACCAAATATATCAAAAAATAAATAAAATATGATACAAAAATTCTAAAAAATTAAAAAATAGCCCTTGTTGGTCAGTCAGCCACACACTAATTACAGTTTAACACCAGAGGTCCACCACCCTGTTGTACAAAGACATCCAGCATGTACAGCTCCCGTATATACTTGTAGAAGGGGTTCCACATCTTGTGGAATTTCCCCAAGGAGCCCCTCAGTATGCACCTTATTTTCTCGAGTTTGGCTGAATTTAGGACTTCTTTTAACCACAAGGTGTGTGAAGGGGATGTTGGAGACTTCCACATGAGCAATATCAGGCATCTGGCTAGTAAGGTAACAAAGGCTATGAAGGCTGTCTCCAGAGAAGAGAGTGGCCATGTGGGTGGGGTTATACCAAACAGTGCGGTCATGGCATTAGGAGCAATCGGTTTTCCAGTGATTTCTGACAGTGATCTAAAGATGTCAGTCCCATAAGAGTGTAAGACCGGACAAGACCAGAACATGTGTGCGTGACTCGCCGGTGCTTGGCTACATCTGTCACAAGTTGGGTCCACCTCCTTATATATTTTAGAGAGGCTGAGCTTAGTAAAGTGTGTATGATGCACTACTTTGTACTGAATCAGTCCATGTCTAGCACAAATAGAAGATTTATGTACATTAGCGAGTGCTTTTTCCCAAAGTTCTTCAGAAATCTCCTCCCCAAGATCTGTTTCCCAAAGAGATTTAATGGAGTTCAGGGTAACCAACGAAGAGAATAAATCTGAGCTTAAATACACGTCATCATTCCCTTCAGAGTAGGTAACGGCCTAAGGAGTGTGTCTAGAAGTCCACTGAGACAAAGGTAACATTTGTGATATTGGGCTATATAAATAAACATTGATTGATTTGTATAACTGTCCACACAGAATTAAACCCTCTGTGTTCCTCCGATACTTTTATTTTCTTTGATTTATCCATACTTCGCTCATCGAGCCGGGGGTCAGGTTATTCACCTTCAAGAAAAGGCGCTGGTGCGGGACCGTAGCAGGATATGACGCATATTTGAGTTGACCTAATTAAAACGTTGGGTTTTTTTTATGTGTCACAGTATCACCTCAAAATGCAAGATACGAAACATTTTCAACCATGCAACAAAATAAAAATAGTCCTACAAATATTTGTATTTTATTTCCTTCTTATTTTTGTCTAAACTCAAGGGAGCCAGAGCAGAAGGCCTAAAGAGCTGCATGCAGCTCCGGAGCCGCGGTTTGCAGACCCCTGGTTTAGACAATACAAATGCTCGTCACCCCTTTAGCACAAAGCTCCACAATTTGCTTCAGAGATTAGTTTTGAGTCAGTTGTCGCTCAACTAACAAGAGCACTGCTATTGGTTCCTGAAATACTGGTCGTTGTGAATGATCACTGGCAGTGTCGGTTCTACGGGGTGGCACGGGGTGGCAGCTGCCACCTCAGAAAAATGCCTTGCCACCCCAGCTGCCACCCCAGTTGGCAGCTTTGTTTTGAAAGAAAAGTTGTGGCTCATCGGACATTTATGAGAGAAAAGCTCTAATGTCCGAGTGCAAGTGAATGCAGCACAAGACGCGAGCCTTGTAACCCCTCCCCCAGCCCTGGCGCGATCCTGGAAATACGATTGGTGGCGATTTCATTTGAACGGGGGGACAGCGCAAAACGAGAAGCATTTCGGATCCAAGTAGACGGAAGGAACAGTGGTGGTTCTACGGGGTGGCACGGGGTGGCAGCTACCACCTCAGAAAAATGCCTTGCAACCCCAGCTGCCAACTGGGGTTACAAGGCTCGCGACTTGTGCTGCATTCACTTGCACTCGGACATTAGAGCTTTTCTCTCATAAATGTCCGATGAGCCACAGCTTTTCTTTCAAAACAAAGCTGCCAACTGGGGGAGAAGCATTTTGGATCCAAGGAGACGGAAGGATTGAGGTATTTGCGGTCTACAGTGACAGAGAAGAGCATGTCAGGTTTGGCTGCAAGGCAAGTTTATTTATATAGCACTTTTCTGTACGCGACAATTCAAAGTGCTTTACAAAACAAATTAAAAGACTTTTTAGGAATACATACAGTAAAAACACATATATAATGGCATTTTACAACAGACATTACAAAGCAAAGATAATAAAATAATACAAATAGGGAGAGTGGGGTAAGTCGTGCCAATTTTCACTTAAAGTGCCTTTAAAGCAAGGGGATTACAGTAATGCCTCCAACTAAAATATTTACATATAGTCTAGGATGTTGTGCATCCCTGGGAACAATCGCTTCGGATCTTAAATAAACTGTTTGAGAAATATAGCTTTAGAAAAAAAAGTGGTTTTGTGGCAGTGTATTGTCTCTAATGGCACAACTTGCCCGCGGTGCGGGGTAAGTTGTGCCATTAGAGACAATACACTGGGGTAAATTGTGCCATTGATAATTGAAGTAAAACAGATCATTTTAATCTCACAAACAATAATGCTATATAAAAGCAAGACAAGTTCAATACAAAATTATTTATTTAATGTTTATTTAAAATTTTAACAACAGCAAAGGCCACTTTTCTATAACAAGGCCTATGAATACCTAACATCCTACTTGTCCAATGCTGCAGGGAAATATGAACTTCTGTTCCCTTCTGGCTGTACCACCAAGTTTTGTGGTGTGGCCAATTTGCTTAAACAAGGCCTAGCGCCACATGAACACATACTCAGAACAAAATTAAAATTCCAAAATGAGCACCTAATCATCTGCAAATCATCAGCATCTGAATATCTTCACAGATTTGGCCTACTACTGAACATCCCACTTGTCAATGCTGCAGGGGAATGTGGACTTATACTCCCTTCTGGTTGTACTACCGGGTTTTTGTGGTGTGGGTAGTTTCTTGAGCACATCACCTCTAGGGATGACTCCTTCATCATTCTCTCTAAATGTGAAGATGGGGTTTCCATCAACAGACCTCTTACAACTTTGCTTCAGAAACCTTGCACTGATCTCGTCACCTTCAACATTCTCCACCAATCCAACATAGTTATAGGATTTTGATTTTTTACCTGCAAACTTCACAATGACAAAGTCACCAGCAGACAGATCCTTGTCACCATCATCATCATCACTCCGGACATCTGAACTCTCATAATGAGTGGCATCGCTAAGTGGAATCGGAAAGTCACTCTCTTCTGAGCTACTGGAGAGCACTTTCTTTTTGGGCTTGGTTGGTTTTGACCCTTTTAGAGCCCCCTTCTTATTTCCACTCCTTTTCTTCTTTTCAGCCCGTTCCTTTTCTCTGCTGTGTGTCTTCTCCAGGCCATCTTCTGCCTCATCATTGGTGGTGGAGCTTTCTTCTGAGCTACTGTACACAGCTGTTTTCTTCTTGGTTTTGGTTTGATTTGCAGCTTTCAGAGCCCTTTTCTTCTCTCTTTCATTCTTTTTCTTTTCCTGTTCAGCCTTTTTATTTTATTTTTCTTTGTGAGCCTTCTCCAACTCCATCTTCTCAGGTGTGTCGGTCACGATTCTTGTTTTCACTTTCTTTCTTACAATTTTTTTTTTCTTTCTGTGGCTTTTGGCAAGGGAGAATGACTTCTGGAGACACATAACCCAAGTGAGCAGAAGAACCAGATTTGTCACGTGATAAGTGCTCAGGATTTGTCAGATTGGCAGGTGGCTCTCCTGGGTCTGGATCTGCTTCAAGGAAAGGAAAGGAACTTTATTGTCATTGAACACAGGGAACAACAAGATTACGTCGTCAGGTGGAGGGTAAGCCTGAGCCATGCCACTATGCGCACCGCCACTATTGGCCTACCAGACTTTTTTTTTAAATACCTGTGACATGTGTTGGCTCATGAGATGGCAGGCAGGTGAGCAGCTGCACTGGTGGAGGGCTCTTCTCCAGGCAGGTCAGCAGTGGCACTGGGTTCATCTTCTTGATTTGCCCTGTCTGTCACCATTGATGGTGCATAGTCTTCTTCCGGGAAGATGTCCCTGTTGAAAGGGTATATGCCTGTTGCTCTGAAACCTGAGGTTATGTTTGTTGGTGACATTGCAGAGAGGAACGCTTGCTTCACAAGTTCCGAGACCTCATAGATCGATACGGTTCGCCCAGCATGTGATCGCATCCACCCATCCATCGCTCGGTTATAGTAGGTTTTGAGTGGTCCATAGACAGTTTTTTCTAATGGTTGCAAGCGGTGTGAGGTGTGAGGTGGCAGGGTGAGCATAATGACCCCATTCTCTTTAGCAATTGTCACTGACTTGAGTGAGATGTGAGACTCATGGTTGTCCAGAATGAGCAGGACTGGGTGATCGGTGGAGCAGTTGGTGTGGCGGATGAAGTGCTTCGGGAAGATGAGGAAGGCATCTTCATTCATCCATCCAGACTTTGTACAATGACCAATGGAACCTGCTGGTGATCCATTGAGGAGGCTGTCCTTGAAGCGGACACGCGGGAAAATGAACATGGGTGGGACTGCATTTCCAGTGGCGTTTACTGCACAGGCCACAGTGACGAGCTCTCCTCTTTCAGCAGATGTTACTGAACCCACTTGTTTCTTCCCTTTCTCTGTGACAACCTGCTTTGGTGTCTGCACTGTCGTCACACCAGTTTCATCCATGTTGTACATCATGTGTGGAGGGAAGTTGTACCTGAAATGAAATAAAAGGTAGTGCTGATGATCAGAGACGTTTAAAGCAGTTTTAACATACTTGGATGTGGTTGTGTGTGTAAATGTCAACTCTGCTGCCGAGGACAGAAGACCCTCTAGAGATGCTGTGCCCTCTCGCCAGGCTGCCAGGCTACCTAGTCAGGGTGTGGGTGGGTGGGTGTGTGTTTGAAAGAGAGAGAGAGAGAGAGAGAGAGAGAGAGAGAGAGAGAGAGAGAGAGAGAGAGAGAGAGAGAGAGAGAGAGAGAGAGAGAGAGAGAGAGAGTGTGTGTGTGTGTGTGTGTGTGTGTGTGTGTGTGTGTGTGTGTGTGTGTGTGTGTGTGTGTGTGTGTGTGTGTGTGTGTGTGTGTGTGTGTGTGTGTGTGTGTGTGTGTGTGTGTGTGTGTGTGTGTGTGAAAGAGAGAGAGGGGGGGGGTGGAGTGTTCATTTGATCATATCATTATGTCAAAGACAGATGATTATTAAGTTACCTGTCCATCACTTTAGAGAGGTTATCAAAGAACTCCCCCACGTTGTGCTTATTAAAGGCAGTAGCTCTTCCAAGAGAGGTTGCTTCAGGAACGCGGCATGCCAAATGGTAGCGTGCTTTAAAGGCGTTGAACCAATCAGGTCCTAGAAAAGGTTAAAAGTTTATCAGCACATTGCAGTTTACATTCAGATAAGTTGAAGCTATCCGCTCCAAATAACTATCCAATAGCCTATACTTGATCTAACCTGCTTTTTCGTCTCTGGTCCAGCTGGCAGGCATGTCAATGCTATTTCAAATAAAAAAAACTTGATCATAGACATTTTACTTTGGAGGGCAACAAATTGTTTTTTTAACTTAAATGTACTTACCTCTCAAGCCATGTGTCTCCCTTCTTTGCAGGATGATTGAAATGGATGCCTCTTCAAAAATATGTGGTCACATGACCAACTTCTTCTATGGTTTTCTAGATAACAGGGGTGGCAATACTTGCCCCTTGGCACAAATTACTCCACTCTCCCCTAAACACCACAGGTATACAGTACATGTTTAAAAGGCATACTGTAGTGCGATAATGAGCAGCTCAATTAAAAGCAGCCAAAGAGATATGTTTTTAGTCTCCATTTAAAAATAGTAAGCGTTTCTGCGGACGTGCATGATTTGGGTAGTTTGTTCCAGATTGTCGGGGCATAATAGCTAAATGCTGCCTCTCCATGTTTTGTTTTTACTCTCGGAACCGATAGCAGACCTGTCCCAGAAGACGTGAGGCATCTTGATGGCTCGTAATTATGCAGGACTTCAACAATATACTTTGGTCCTAAACCATGTAATGATTTAAAAACTAGCAATAGTATTTTAAAATCAATTCTTTGGCCGACTGGAAGCCAATGTAAAGATGTCAGAACCGGACTGATGTGATCCACTGTTTTAGTGTTAGTGAGGACACGTGCAGCCGCGTTCTGAATCAGCTGCAGCTTTCTGATGGATTTTGTTGTCAGCCCTGTGAATACACTATTGCAGCAGTCAAGTCTACTGTAAATAAAAGCATGGACAAGCTTTTCTAAGTCCTGTTGTGACATTAGTTTTGTAATCCTCGATATGTTCTTCAGGCTGTACTCAGCATTGAATCAAAACGCACCATAGCTTTAAATCTTAATAAGTTTGTGAGGCGTTTTGCTGAACAAGATGGTAATCGCCACATTCAGCTGTTATAGGCATGCCAACTTGATGCTCTGCTCACGGATGACTCGATGAGCATAATAAACTGTTAAGATGATGACCTTACTTGTGTAAATATATTTTTTTCTTTGTGGGGGTCTGCCCCCAAAAAACTGTTTTAAGTCCTGAGAAAGTTAAATAAGATGTAAAACTTCACTGTCCAGCCAAACAAAAGTAACCACTTTGACTTTACTAGGCCAGTAGGTAAGGGCTTTCCACTGGATAATAACTGCAGTGATGTATAGGTTTTAGCTGAATACACGTTTTGTAACCCTAACTGATGCAGTTAGTCACTTCTTTAATGTTTGTTCTTTCTGATGTAAAGTCAAGGTTGTAACTGTTTGTAAAGTCGTGGGGCGCTAAACTGTTCCTTTGAATCTTTTGATATATGATAGTAATTACTTGTCTTTCAAATTTGAAGGAGGGTGAGCAAGCATCTTGAGGAACATTCATCATTAACTCCTCCAAAAAATATAGTTTATTCAATAATAACACTGAATATGTGAATCATAAAAGGGATTGACAGCTGATAGCAGGGCCGTATTCATGGAGTCAACATTGGGGGGGACCAAACATTCCATAAAAATTTGAATACTAATTTCCTGCCATTCTAAAGGAAAATACATAAAAAATCACTAACACATTGGATACTTTAAAACCTGTTAAACCCCATGCCCCTGCCCATGGGGGCAAAACACAACAATAGTCACGAAACTGTGTCTCAGGCATGGGTGTAGGAAGCATCCTCAATGTGGGTGGGACAATTTGACGGGGGGTGTGGGGGGGCAGGGGACCTAGCCTCCTCTAGTGGGGTCCAGGGGCATGCTCCCCCGGGAAGATTTTTTTTTAAATGTTGAAGTTAAAAGCATCAATCTGGTGCACTTTGAGAGCAACATTAGGGACTAAATCTATGGATACATCTCAGCAACACCCATGTGAAACAGAACTGAACAGATTTACTTTTTCTTTATGCATATTTTACAAATCACTCCCTTTTTAAACTGTAGTAACTGTAGTGAGTTGGAATGATTTCATACCTAGTATTCTGTTATTTTCTTATTTTGTATAACTATAATGAACATATAAAGGTGTGCCTTGGAAATACTTGTTTTGCATCAATCTTGATACAGGGTACTTATTATATGTTATAGTTTGGATTCCTAAAGCTTTTAGTCTACTATCCCATCATTCAAGGGTGGTTTTCACAATAAGTAATGGTTTATTTTTTGCACGGACACTATCATTTACATTTTTTTACTATGTTCAATCTGAATTTACTTTAAAAACATCTATATTGATTCTGACTTTTTCTACATCCAACTCACAGGTTTATCATTGCTTTGAGAAAAAAGATTATTCATTTAACCATTTTTAGAAGTGAAGATATAGTCAATTGTTCTGGGAATGTCATTTTCAAACCTGAGACCTGAAAAACAGGCTTGGGGCTTAACTGGTTAAAATGTTTTACCATAATGTCTAATTGTGCATTGTATTACATCGCCCTATTTTATCTAGTTTAGCTTTTCTTGTTTTGTTGTTTGTAATGGCAGAGATTAGGGATGAATAAAGTACAACTATAACCATAATCACATTAAAGCATTTCAATCCATAGAAAGGTCTGTGCCACGTAATTTCAGAAGAAACAGGAACACTTTATTGCCCTTTTGTTTTACAGCCACGACTCGCACTAGCTGCTTGCCGCTCATTCAAAATCAAAAAGAACCCCCAACTGAATTGGTTGTAGGCCCAACTTTGTCGCCACAGCAGTTGCTTTCGAGAACAATACATCAAAATGCTCCTTCGTTCGTTTGACCTGCATGCTTATTTTGACATGGTCTACAGCCTCCAACATGTCTGAAACTGTCTGTTTCCTAAGCTGCAGGGAGGTGTTCAAGCACTCCAAATCCCCCATCAGGTCTTCAGCCATTAAAAGGCCGAGCACATAGTTCCCTTTAAGAAATGTTCCATGAAGACCATTGGCCTTGGCTGAAATTTCAGGTGAGCTGCATGATGCCATTTCTTCAAGGACCATCAGCACTGACTCATACTGCTTGAGAACTGAGCGGATGGCAGGGGTACGTACAGTCCACCTGGTGGGACAGAGAGGCTTCAATGAGGTGAAAGTTGAACCATGCTCTGATTTTGCAATATTCTGGAAAATCAACTTGAACTTGCCAAATTGATTAAAGAAGCCCCCCAATTCATGGACCAGACCCATTGGTTCTCTCACTAGTGGAGAGGCTCCACAGGCAGCCTGCGTAATTAAGTTCACGCAGTGGGGACCACAGTGACAATACACAGCCAGCGGTTATTCTTTCCTTAAAATGGCTTGTACTCCCTGCAATCGTCCAGCCATGTTTGCGGCACCATCATAAGTTTGTCCTCGGAGTTGAGACAGAGGAAGCTGTAGGCGCGTCATCACATCACATGCCATCTTGGCTATATTTTGCCCTGTTGTTGATGACACTTGGTAAATTCCCAGGAATTCTTCCTTTGGTTGTAGATCTGCATCTACAGAGCGCACACATATTGACTCCTGCTCAACTCCTGATATATCTTGGGTGCCATCAATGATAATTGCGAACTGGGCCACTGGCATTGATGTTATTTCCGACACAATTTCTTTGATGATTGTATTGTGCCATCACCTTCAACAGTTCGTTCTGCAATTCCGGACTGGTGAAATCGAGGGGACCTTTTAGCCAGGAGGTCAATTCTGCATCGCCCGTTGCCTTGTACTTTAGAAGCTGGCTTAAATTCCCACTCTCCTTCTGATCGCCTCGAAAAGCCAGACCTTGCCGCGCCAAGTACCTCACACCCTCAACAATCTTCATCAGATTTCTTCTTGCTTGTTGCTGCCGTCTTTCAAGCTCACGTAAAAGTTGCACATTAACAGGCTCTGGCTCCTGAATCCTAGTCATCACAGCTAATTTGTGACACTGGCTGTGTTTATGCACACCAAATTTCTCCAGTGCCTTCTTCCAATTGTTAAAACCAGTCTTGACAAACGCTGAATCTGCTTTTGATGCAAGCTTAGACTTTTGTGCTGCAAAGTATTTAGCACAATAGAAACAGAGGACCCCTTTTACAGAGGGGCTGTAATGGAGCCATGTATGACCTTCAAACCACTTCTCCTGAAAGTAAAGTATTCTATTTGATAGGGTTTGACTGGGTATGACTTTCACATTTGGATGATTTGGGCAAAGTCCAAGCTCCTCCCCTTCCTTTCCTGTACCTTCATTTTCGCCTGCCTGGCTGCTCTCTCTCTCATTGTCAAACTCACTCTCCCTGCTTGATGGTATTATCTGAAATACATATGAGGATGATCTCATCTTAAATTAACATTAACATTAGACTGCTATGTTGTCATTATTCTGTCTTAACCATCAATATAGCTCCTTTCTGTCTTACCTCCATGTCACCAGCGCACACTCTCCCTGTCTGGTCGCCATGCTCACATTCTCTCTCTCCCTCTCTCTCTTTACTCTGAACACACCAGAGTGAACATGGAAGAAATATCAGTAAACTATTGACTAGAAAGACTGTTGATACACATTATACATATGGGGGGACACAGGAGTCTGTAAATTAAGATTAGACTGCTATGTTGTCATTATTCTGTCTTAACCATCAATATAGCTCCTTTCTGACTTACCTCCATGTCACCAGAGCACACTCTTCCTGTCTGGTCGCCAGGCTCACATTCTCTCTCTCCCTCTCTCTCTTTACTCTGAACACACCAGAGTGAACATGGAAGAAATATTATCTGTAAACAAGCTATCTGACTGGTAACAATACTCACTTTCTCACTGCTCTTAACTTCCTTTTTTTCTTTTCAGAGGCTGCCCAAAAAACTGTCTAATGTCATTGCCACCCTTCCTCTTGCTCATGTTTACAGCTAGACCTCGGCGATCTGCAGTTGCTGATGTGATGAATACGGGTCAGCAGCGCTGGATATAAGATAATTAAACATGTTTATTAGCAATTCTGAGCGTTCTAAACCCAGCACAAGCTATTATGCACACTGCAAACCTCCTGCGTGTGAGTATCTTTTAAATGCTTCTGACGATTATGAAATACTATTTCATAATAATTGTAGAGTATTTATTATTTAATTAATTCTGGCACCTTTGGTATTCCATAGGTGTCACACATCACAGTTTTAAATCTTTTCACACCCTACAAATTACAAAATAAAATAGAAATAATCCACATGAATAAATATCTATTGGATTACATCCAAAACGACACCGATACCAAAATAATATAGATTACTTTAGGGCTAACTAGAAAAAGATACCAGAACTGATGTAGGGCAAATTAAAACATGACTGACCTGCTTGGAGCATCAAGCTAACTGAAGGTGGACTCAGAAGTGCAACAGCGAAATACACCCCTGGGCACAAAATAAGGAACCAATTTACATATGAAAAGAAATATCATTTTGGTGAAGTTCACAATAACAGAAAATATAGATTTTCAAGTATACAAATAACCAAAATAAAGAAGTCATAGAATAGCAATTTTATTTTTAATTAAAAACTCAAAAAACTAAAAAAAACTAAAACTTTTTTTTTTTTTTGCTATTTATTGGGGGGGGACATTTTGAGGGATGTGTCCCCCCCAATGTATATGGTGAATACGGCCCTGGCTGATAGGAATAATATGATTGTTAATATGATCATATTCATACAGACACACATCAATGAGACAGTTAATTAATGTACTTATTGCGGCAGTCTGCATAGATTTGGTACCCCTGCTGGTCTAAGAGTGAGACAAACTCATTCAGTTAAAATTCATTCAATTAAGCCTGCCACCTTATATATTAATATTTAAGGCTTTACTGATGTGCCACAATAATGTCACCAAATGTTATTGAGTTAAAATATTAATATTGTGGCTTTCCAAGTTAACATTGATTGATATGGCTGCGATTAAATCAGCATATACTTCTGCCAGGGGATGCCAGCCCTCAAAATCTCCAGCCACCCTCTTGCCACCCCATGAATATTTTTCTAGATCCGCCCCTGATCACTGGGGAAAGCAAATGTAGAAACACAGCAGAAGAAGCCCCATGCCTGAACAAAAAGTACTTGTGAAAGTGACTCAGATTCTTTGTAATGTCTAGCATGGTGTTAACCCACTACAAAACAAGTCTGACTGTAAAGAAGTCTATGAGAAATTGAGGTAATCTATAGTCTATTGTCTATTCATTAACTCAGTAAACATTTTCCTTACAAGTCTCAATTGCTAGTATTGAATCGTTTTCAATCCAGCTTGATGTTAATTTAATAAATTAGGCTCCCATTTAGAGTAAAGCTCCACAATTGTTGGTTTCTTCAGGAGAATGATGGGACTCATTTCCAAACGGCAGCAGATGACATCAGGGTGGATTGAAAGTGCTTTGAAGTGCTCCACATTGGCGTTTCCGTGATAAACATAATGCTGCATGCAGAAGAGGCCTTGTGCCTTTGAGTGTGTGACTGAATTCAAAAGAGTTGTATGCTTAGAGTGTCAATATGAGAGTGTGTGTGAATGTGAATGATTCATCTCTATTTCCAAAAACACTGCTGAATACATTATATGGCATTCAGAGCAGACGAAGCTCTTTTTACGACTTTCATCTTGTTTGAATTCATTAAAGAAAAGGAGAAAGATCTACAAACTGATTAGGTATTGACAAGTGTCATGGAGAGCGCACAATAGATCATCATCCCAAAAATACTTATGCCGCACTCTGCAGGAAAACATGATTAAATAGGGAAAGGATAGATAAGAGTATGTTACAGCAGAGAGGAAGATCAGCGAACTAAAGAAGAAGGAACATTTAGATAAGTTGGCAGCGACAGCGACGACTTTCAATATCTAAATAACAGAATCAGAATGTCTTTATCGGTCCTGGATCAGGGAAATGTAAATTTTTTCAGCAGGTAGAAAGTGTGGTAGAGCTAGATCACAGAGGTAGGATTATATATTGCAGTTACTTACAGATTCTTGTTAAATGTCCCCTATTATACTGTTTTTCCACAATATATTATAGGTCTCAGATCTATACAAAACATGTCTCTGAAGTGTTTGGCTGAAACACCAAACAGATCATTGCAGCGTCCCATAAACCCTTCTGTTTCAGCCCTGTTCCAAAAGTGCTGATTCTGGGTCTGCAGCTTTAAATGATAATGAGCTGCTGCTGGCCACGCCCCCACATGTTTATTGGAGAATTACCAACATCAGAAAACTTTGGAGCATTTCTTGCTTATTTCCATTTCCTCATCCTGGTCAAATATGTTTCAAAATAACTTTTCTCAGATCTGATTCATCAAAATATCCCATCTTATTTAAAATGTTCACTGGCAGATTTGTTTACTTATTAAAAGAGAAAACACCTTGTTTTCATTATTCTTTTACTTGTTTTTGGAGCAGCCTTTATTTCCATTGTAATAATTTAACTAGGTTCATATTGCAAAGTGTTATTGCACAGCAGTGGTGCACAGCGCTCCATCCTCTTCTGATGGTGGTGTGTTTTATACAGGTCACATGTTCCACCTAGGGTCAGATCGGCATAGGTGTCCAACAATAGTTAATAGTTAATTTCACTCCGCCTCCTCCTCCTCTGCCCCCCCAGCCGACCTCAGCTGACCTCCTCCGCCTCCATGCCATCGGCAGATAATGAAAAAGTATACGGTGTGCATAAAGGCCCTGGATCAGATTCATAGGCTCCCCTCTGAGGATTTAGGGCTACATGCTGCTGTAGCCAGGGGCGGACTGGCCATTGGGAATACCGGGAGTTTTCCCGGTGGGCTGGTGTCGGTATACGATGTGTACGGGGTACAGGATGTGTTCGGGGTCCGTCTCTTACCAGTGACGTCACGACGTACGACGTCACGACGTTATTACGTCAATGACGTCACGCATTGTGATTGGCTGTACGGTAATTTACCCACACTGTCTAGACGTATAGAGGGGTTTTTTGATCATTACATTACATTGCATTTAGCTGACGCTTAAGTGCATTCGACCAACAAGATAAAAACTTGAAGAACTACAATACAAACTTGAAGAAAAACACAGACGAATGAGGAGAAGAACAAGAGAAATCGAAGGTAAGAAGTATATAACGTAATATGGTAGGTAATATGTAATATGTTCAGTGCCGTTGGTACGTTAGTTCAAACAGTAAAAACTGACTATTTTTCTTTGCGGATGCATCTCAATTTAAATCAATACATGCAACTATTTCACATGTACAATATTTTCTTAGCCCTAATACTTAATACTACTTATTTCATTTTGATTGTTATATTTGATTATATTATATATGATCAAGAAATTATATATTATATATCAATATGATATACTTTTCTATATAATAGATTATCAAAAAAAGTATTTATTAAGTAAGGGATAATGTGCAGCAATCACAATCAAGTCCACAATCGAATCCATAAAGACAAAGTAAATCTGTTTACAGTTGTTTCATATGGATGTTGAGAGGTATCCATATATCTCTTCATTTTGCTCTCAAAGTGCACCAGATTGATGCATTTAACTTCAATATTTAAAAAAAATCACTCCAAAGGGAGTGCTTGTTCTTCCTTCTGTCTGTCTGTATCTGTGTATTCTCATGTTCCGATTAACCCGGCCACATTTTTCTTCTTTTGTGTCTATATTGACGCCGGGATCTTGAGTCGAGGCTGATCCTCTTGCTGTGGTCCCGCATCCTGGATCCTCTATCCTGAGTTCTGGATTAAGTCGTGGACTTCGGGTCGTGGTCTCGTCGTGCTGCCTCCGTGAAGGCTCCCACTGGATTGTTGACATATTCGTGGATTCATCCTCTTATTATAGACACATGCATTTCCTAACATTTGGTCTACCTATGTTGTCAAATGTATTATCTCTTCGATTTACACACGGCATCTATTGCACACGCCTGTCCGTCCTGGGAGAGGGATCCCTCTTCTGTTGCTCTCCCCGAGGTTTATCCCATTTTTCCCTTTAACTGTGGGTTTTCTCTGGAAGTTTTTCCTTGTACGATGTGAGGGTCTAAGGACAGAGGGTGTCATTTTCTTCTCATACTGATATGCTGAATAAACTGCTGTTGTATTAGCTGTAAAATGTCTTTACTGTAGGGTATTTTTATTATTTGTACAACACTTTGGCTCGACCAAAAATCGTTTATAAATGTGCTATATAAATAAAACTTGATTTGATTGATTTGATTTGAAAGGGTGTGCGCCAAGGTTCCATATTAGGACCAATAATTTCACCATATATGTAAATAATCTCTAATATTTTTTCAAATGCTGCTTTCCATTTTTATGCAGATGATACTGTTATTTGTTGTTCATCCTCTTCTAGAGAGCAAAGTCTTGATTTCCTCCAGTCTGCCTTTGATGTCATTCCATCCCATTTATCTCAACTCAAGTTAGTATTAAATGCAGACAACTCCAAACTCATGATATTCTCAAATGGCAAAAAGTGAACTTCTTTTCTCCCCAACATTTGTACTGTTCAAGGGACTGACATTGACATTGAAAGGGTCACTACATACACATATCTAGGTTTTATTATTGATCAGAACTTATCTTTCAAGTCACACACTGAAAATGTTGTTTTAAAATTAGGTTTCTCCTTTCAGTCAAGGAAACATTTGATCTCTGCAACGTTTTTACCAGTATTGGATTCTGGTGATCTGCTTTACATGAATGCCTCTGACCAGTGCCTAAAGAGTTTGGATACTGTGTACAATTGTACATTATGTTTTATTACATATATATATATATATATATATATATATTGTGAGTTTGGAATAAATATGCACTTTATGAAAATTATTAGTTGGTTACTGTTACTGTTTTTTACACTTGGATATTTTTTCTGTAATACTTGTAACATAATTATTCTCCAGTTTATGCATTTGAGTGACTTGCAGTTAATGCTCGACATTCAATTCAAAAACTTTATTTATCCAGGTTAAATCCCATTGAGATCAATGATCTATTTTTCAAGGGAGACCATAAAGACATAAACAACAGAACAACAAAAGGACATCATACAGCAAAGATTACAGGGATTACAATTTACATATCTATCCACATGTACAGGTAATTTTCCATTCTTTTTGCAGACTGTTCCAAGTTAGTGGAGCTGCACATCTAAAAGCTTTCTTCCCTAAGACAGTCCTAGCACTTGGCACATTTAATAAAACCACAGCATGAGATCTCAGGCAATAAGTACTTTCAATTTGCCGAGAGATCAGGGAGCAGATATAAGATGGTACTTTATCCAACATGGCTTTGTAAATGAAAATGTACCAGTGACTGAGCCTCAGTACAGTAAGTGATGGCAAAACCGCCTTGGTTTACAGTGTACAGTGATGCGTAAGTGCTTTACAGTTTCTCACAAATCTCAGTCCAATGTGATAGTAAAACCTTATTGTGGTGTAATTATATATCCAAAGCAGTCAGAAGTCAGAAAATCATTAGTGATGTTTAACCACTCAGAAGACAGCCCATCAAAATGAACACATTGAGACCTTTCAGAGAGGTAGTTCATCTTCTACATATAATAACGGACAAAGTAAAGAATGAAGGGTGTAGGCTATGTTTAAATGTTCGGAATTTGACCGTGTATAATGGTCCTCTTGAGTTGCCGTACAGCCAATGGCGTACAGCCATTGTTCCGTTTTCATGTTTTTTTAACTTGTTTTTCACAAACATTTTCACACGCTAGGAGTATAGGAATACTTCAATTCGGCTCGTCATGATCTGAAGATGTGATTTGCCCCCGAGCACCGCTGGGTAAATTACCGTACAGCCAATCACAATGCGTACAATGCGTGACTTCATTGGTAAGAGACGGACCCCGAACACATCGTGTATCCCGTACACATCGTGTACCGACACCGGCGCTGTGCGTGGGACGGAGGGCCAAAAAAGAAATAAAAATAATAATAATTTCTTTCTTTTTTTGCCTAAATCCTACCGACCCACATTTGTAAGTGTTCCGGACACTCCCTGGAGGGGCTGGGCCGTTTTGATAGGCTATCTATGTTCTATCTATCAGATAGTTTCACTTTCACACATCAGGCCCGTAGCAGCTGTCACTGCGCAGTGAACGGTGAGTGACTGAGAGACCTAGCTGGCAGTTGCTTACAGATGGATAAACAAGCTCCAAAGCGTAAAGGCGTTTTTGTATAGTTTGTGTACACAGTATACAGTATTGTAGTAAGCCCTGGGTTCAGAGGGGTTGGCATGGAAACAGGATTCAGGGGGAGTGCCTGTACCCGTAGGATAGAAAAGGGGGAAGTGACGTCTGACTCAGAGGTCGCACGGCTGTGGAGAAGAACGTGTTGCCCACATTCTGTTACTGAGTTTAGGCTAGTTAGCTAGCAGGTTTATTGTTTTGGGTGCAGTCACTTTTGCCTCCACTTGCTGTTCAAATAAATGTTGAAAGAAACAATTAATCTGTTCATATGGGTGTTGAGAGATGTATCCATAGATTTAGTCCCTAATTTTGCTCTCAAAGTGCACCAGATTGATGCATTTAACTTCAACATTTAAAAATAAATCTTCCCGGGGAAGCATTCCCCCGGACCCCCCTAGAGGAGGTGAGGTCCACCACATGTCCACACCCCCTTTTAAATTGTCTCACCCACATTGAGGATGCTTCCTACGCCCATGTTTTATTCCATGTGTCAAGTCAGGCAAATTGGGTCAAAATTTTATTGCATCAATGATCTGTTAACATTAAAATCAATACATATATGCTGTAATTTTTTTGCTCTATAGGAAACTCAAGGGCTCAGGTAATGTGATTACCATATGAATAATGGTCCAAAATAACATCAAATGCATAGGATTTTTTGTTAAGTAACATACTTTCGTCGCCGGCCGGCCGATACATGCCGCGCATTAAGTGGGCCTGTCTGTCAATTAATCCACGGGCCACTTTTTCCCCCCAGTCCGCCCCTGGCTGTAGCTCTGCATAATCATACATATTAAAAAGCAGCAAGAATGGACTCGCCTCGACAAGGTCATGGCAGGAGAGGGGGAGTTTGATTACTGGAGAAAAGGCGTATTGTTTGGAGAGCCGTAAATCTTCAGAGAAACAGCTGCTGATCCTGGATCACTAAAGCTAACAGCACTTCAATTTCCTTTCAACGACAAAATACATACTACAGTGTCAGGCTCAGGGAGGAACAAAATAAATGGAAGGGCTTTGTTGTAGATTTCAGAGAAACTAGCTATGTTAGCCTTTAGCTTGGACTCTGCTTTAATTTGGTGTTAAACATTCTGATAGGGAAGAGCCTGGCCGCGGTGCTGTCTCTGGTTATTGTTATCAGGGTTGGGAACTTTACTTAACCCTTGTACTGTATTCACATTTCACACCCAATGTTACTGATTGATTAACGATGATTGATGTCAAAAAAAAAAAAGAAAAACATATTAAGTCCCTAATATGTATTTTTTTAATCTTCTTTCTTAACGATAAATGTAGCATTTATGATTCATATTTGCAAATACTCTCTGCTAGATCATTTTTAACAATGGTAGTTTCATTGTTTTTTCGTGATAAAGTTATAATTTGTTAAAATCCACATCCAAAATAATAAAGCTGTAGGACATTTATGTTTGCATCCCCCTTTTTGTGTGATTAATAGCAGTGTTCAGGCTACTCTTTCCGTTCAGCAGGTAGCTGGTGAAGGCTGTGCTCTCGCTCCCGCTCTCGGTTACGTTGCATCCGGCTACCTACAGAATGGCTCATTCATGTTGCGTCTCTTGAGCCCGAGGACGGCCATGACCGCTGCCCCTCTTGCCTTGGCCTCGAGCATTTGAGGTAGGGTCTCACGCAAAGCACCTGCATGAACTGTAGCTTCATGCCTTGGGCCGCTCAGAGTGGCTAGAGTCGCAGGGGTGAAGCGTTTGGCAGCAGCCACACCTCTCCTCGTCACAACTTCCTCCAGCTCAGTCTGGCCGTTCCCGGCGACTTGATGGAGTGATGGCTATGGGTTCACCCCCCAGGTAGAGGACTAGTCGTAACGGGAACTCCCATGCAAATGTGGCTGAACAGCCTTCACTTGGACGCCAAGTGGCACAGGCACAGAAGAGTCAGAGTGTCTCAGCGGTGCCTTCACTCTCTATCCCGCTGGAGGGACAAGGCCTATTTTTTGATAGGCGTGCCCATGGGCGCCATCCCATCCTGCCAGGAGACTGTTACTGCAGATGCATGTATCTCAGGGTGGGGTGCAGTGTGGCAGGGCAGGACTGTCCAGGGTCAGTGGTCTGCCCAGGAAGGTACACGCCATGTCAACGTGTTAGAGCTTCGGGCTGTGCAGCTTGCACTCACGCACTTTTTACCCAAACTGGGGGCAAGCATGTGCTTGTTCCTTCGGACAACATGCCCACTTGTTGCCCAGACTGCAGTCCCTTCTAGATAGTGGATGTTCTCACTCCACTTTGAGAGTTTAGGTGGCTGCTATTTCTGCCCGACATGTTCGGGTCGACGGCACCATGGTGGGGTGCCACAGGTCGGTGTCCCTCTTCCTGAGAGGGGCTTTAGAGCAGTGTCCCCCTAGCACCCCGAGGGCTCCGGCTTAAGTGGCTGTCCACGAAGGCAGCATTTCTGCTTGCCATAACCTCAGACCCTTGTCTGATGTGAAGGTCCAAGGACAGAGGGTGTCGTATTAAATGTTATACAAACGGTCCACAAAAATATATTTCAGTTCATGTAAAGAAGAGTTAAAAAATGCAACCAAGGTAGGTATTTACCTCAAAACCAAATCTTCTTGCTCACGGTCTTCAGTCAGTGGGTTAGTCAGGTCAGTCTGGGAATTTAGTCCGGGTTCTCTGGGTGATTGTGGAGCAACCAGGTTCCTTCTAGTTTGAGAATTTGAGGGAGAAACTAGGGATTAAAAGGATTTAGCGACCTCACTTTGTTCTCTATTTACCAATGAATTTGAGTGTGGTGCTCTGAAGTTCTTGCGACTGCCTTCCTTGCTCTACTCGCCATGAATGACTGATAAGGTAGTGATTTGAATGGATACACGAACTGGGAACGAATCACTGTATGGGTGTACACAAGTGATGGAAACTCAGGTTTTCACAGATTACAGTTGTACTTTAATCTGTGTGAGATTTTTTTAATAGCCAAGGTTAATATACTGGAGAAATATTAACCGGTCCAATCTGAATGGCTTGTTGAAACCCATTTTTCTGACCACAGCTCACAGATTCTGCCTAGGTTGCACAGTTGTTGGGTTGATAAAGACTCTAAATATGCTAATGTTTGTGCACTTTACAGACCCCTTTACAGCACACTTTGGACTTATATGTATGTGTAAAAAGCAACAACATTTTGCATGTCGTATAAAGTAAGTCTGACCTAGTATAGAGACTGATGGTTTGTTCAGATGTGACTCCAGTGACAGCGTGCAGTCTCAGTCTTTAGTTTTTATTCTTCCTTAACAGTACATTTTCTCCTGTAATGGACGGTGAAGCAGGCTGTCCATCTCCGCTGGCCCTGGAGTTATTTCTTACTGCAGCCTTACTTTGACTAAAAGAAAGACGTGTCAGGTTTAGTTTACTGCCAGCTTTTATTTTAAAACCAGTCCAGGAGTCAGAGACATGCACAAAGCAGACATGTCTTCGTCTTTTCTTCTGTCTCGAACCTTGTCTGTCTTTGAGTTTCATCAGCAGGGCAGATGGATGTTTCCATTGTTGGGAGCCTGATGGATACAGGGAATTACTGCCCATTTTGTGCTGCTCACCTTCAAAGGTTGGAGCTTGTAATCATACAGTATAAGACCGCACGATCCAATCAATGCAGCGCAAGAGCATGACGGCCTTCAGCCCCCAGCTCCGGCTATGGGATGTGAAATCAATGACTCACAGAGGTCCCGCCTGGGGAACTACTCCTTTACATTTAAGATTTCCAGCGTGGTTTAATGCCGGTTGTCGTTAACAATCTTCCCGTGCTGAGGTCACCACTTCCTGTTATCCTGCTGTCAGTGGAAAAAATGTAACTAAGTAGATTTACTGTACGTACTGAAGTACTGTACTTAAGTACAATGTTAAAGGTCACATGTCATGCTTTTCCGGTTATCACCCGTCCCCTTGTGTGTTATGAAGGTTTTTCTGCATGTAAACGGTGTGCAGAGTCAAAACCCTCAAAGTACACCCTGTGGCGAGTAAAAACTCCCAAAACGCCTCGTTGGTGTAACGTCATCATGACGTCATCATCCATTTGATTCTTCCGAACTAAATGGGCCAATCCGTGGAGCCGTAACGTTAAGCCCCCGCTGATTGGTCCAAATTGACCAATCCACACACACACTCAGTGCTTGCAGCCCTGCTGATTTCTGCTCCCTGCTGCAGGCTGATAACAGACTAGTGATGGGATTTATGGCTCTTTGAAGGGAGCCGGATCTTATGGCTCCGTTCCTTTCAAAGAGCCGTTCAAAAGAGCCGTTCAAAAGAGCCGTTTTTTTGGCGGGGTTACTTGGTTTGTCTGTGAAATAATCACCAGGATAAGGATTGACTGTATTGCCAGACCTAATGTCAATAATCTGCTTTGTAAACACGACACAAGGTGGCGCCATATCCATGTCATTCATGTCCGTGAATGTACTACTTTGAATTTACCCTCCGTATGTGTTAAGTAAATAAAGTTGCCTTGCCTTGAATGAAATTCACGCAACTCTTAATATTAGATACTGTGTTTTTAAGTGGCGATGGAGATCATTTGTTGGCCCTGCTTTAAAGGATATTTTGCCTTTACAAATGGTGCGCTTTTTTGGTTGAAGTGCATCAAAATGCTGCTGCGTTTTCGCCTTTGGCTCATTTTCCATCCGAAAAACACGTCGTCTACCTGTCCTGTAGCCTACCACTTGTTATGACTTCTCTCTCTCGCGTATTCCGTTAAGACCCACCCCATCTCACTCCTCCTGCTGAAACCTACTAATCAGAGTAGGGGCGGGTCTTCACAGAATACGTTTGGGGAACAAAATCAAGCTTTTTAACAGGCGAGTGGATTTTGGCAGGTAGTGAGTGCGGACTAACAATTGAACGATAACAAGAACGGCTCTCACCAAGTACGACTCGGTTCCCCTCGTTCATACCAAAGAGCCGTTCAAAAGAATCGGCTCGTTCGCGACCGACACATCACTATAACAGACAGTTGGGATCGCGCGAAATTCTCTCTGCAGACCCATTCTCATAGCGTTTATCAACCTATAAACCTTTTTCTTACTCAATATCAAGCCACACTTATTGTTTTTATTTCGGCTGTGACTTTGTGTGTGTTCAGGTTGAGTTTGGCTGTGTTTGGCTGTGTATCGCTAAACAAGGAAATCACAGGGGGGGGGGGAGCTGCAGCGAGCCGTTTAGTGGAGAAAGTGAATACTGCTGAATACACATACTTTACAGAGATGCTGTATGCGAAACCAATGTGAGTTTGGAAAATTGCACAGTATCTTTCTATTTTAGTATACCTCAGCAATGGAATTATGATCAGTGGAAATGGCCATGACATGTGACCTTTAAGGGACTTGAACTTTACTTGAGCATTTCAATTGTATACTAGTTGTACTTCTACCCCACTACAGTTCAGATGTAAATGGTGTACTTCTACTCCACTACATGTATTTAATACCTTTAGTTACTTCACAGATGTGGATGAATGATGTGAAATCTAATCAAGTGTTAAATCAGACTTTAGTTCCACCTGGAGTAAATCCACAAGCTACCCTGCAGTATAAAAATGCATTCAAACTAGCTGCACCTTTACCAGCTTTGAGAACAATTTAATGATCAATCATTATAAAACATTTCATATACTGTATATTATTCTGAAATGGACCAATCTGCTCAATGACTACTTTAACTTTTGCTACTTAAACTATATTTTGATGCTAATACTTTTCAACTTGTAACAGAGTATTCCTACACTCTTTCATTTATACTTTTACTGAATTACAATATCTGAGTTCTTGCATCTCAAGGCTAGTTAATGTTATCTACTGTTGACAGGGGACGGGTTCATTAAACCTGCCGCTGTCACTCATAAGCAAGGTTATAACGGTGGAAACAAGAGGAGTCTTTAGTGAACTGCACAGAAGCTTCTAATTGGATGTTTCACACCAGTCAACCGTCCTCTCCAAAGCCATGTGTTGTTCTGTAGCCGCAGAGCTTCATTAGAGCTGCGTGTGACATTCAGGAGCAGGCTCATTGAGTCCGTCTCCTGACTAACAGACTGTACAGAAAACAATGTTGGGAATGTCACTTGCTGTGTACAGAAATCATTATACAGAAAGAGAAACCACTTTGTTTGTTTCCCTCTGTACTCTGCTGAAGCCTTCTGTTGCTCCATGGTTATGAGCTCATGCTCATTTGACAGGCTCTAAAACCAACAGACTGTTCTAAATTATAGCGGTAATTTCAAAGTTTGTAGAGATGAAAAATATGTTTTAACACATTTTTGGGAAATGTGTTGGCGATGATACACATGACATACGGAATATTTCCATTTGATGGGTTTGAGTTCGCTATGAAAAAGGTTTTTGTTATCCACTTTTAAAGAAACACAAGAGGGAACTTAACAGGGTAAATAAAAGGTGTAGTCCCGTTGTAATATTGATATGTTGAAGTCTGGGTAACCCATGGACAAATCATCTTGACAAATCCCACTTGACTTGTCAAAGTCTTCCCGTAAAAAAAAGAATGCGTACGAATACATTTGTGAAGAGGGAGGGGCTGGGGGAGACAGAAACTCCCTCAGGAGGGAACACAGGGATTTTTGCCTTTGCAGACCATTGACATGCACAATAGACACTACAGGAAAGGGAACACTCCACGAAGCAGGATAGGGACTATTTTAGTATGTACTGTATGTGATTGCACTGGCTTCTTTCAGGACATTTAAGTACAGCAGGAAGTGTGCACAGCCCTACATAACCAAGATAAATATTCCGCCTACTATTCCCAAGAAGTACACTTCAGTACATTCCAGAATCCTGCATCAACATTTAGTGCCAATTCTTAGCCTTAAACATGATACTATGATTTAAACTTTATCCTGTCTCACATCAGAAGTGTTGTGATTCCGCTCTCTGTTTTAGAATACCTTTATTAGTCAGAATACCTTTATTAGTACCACAGAGGGGAAATGTTTCTAGAATATTATTGGTGAAATCTTCTAATTGTAAAGACTTTTCGATGACTGTAAAAGCTACATTAGACACATGCTTGAATTTCTTGATGAAGGTATTGCTCAGTGCAGCATGGCACAGTCACTGTGATTAAAGCTTTAACTCAGATTATTTACCATATTTTAACAAGATATTAATCTTTACAAAACCAATCTAATATGAGTTGCTTTTCATTTCCTCTTCTTTGTCCCAGTATTTCTTGATTGATTTCTCTTTTCCTTTACTTGGGGGAAAATGGAGGCTTCTATGTAATAAATATTCAGCAGAAAAATCTTCAACTTTAGCCAGAGGAGGTTATTCAACTAATTACATGATTGCAAGAATATTTATCCTCTCAAAAGGTACTGAGGTCCTTCACCTGCGCTGCATTAGTGCCGCAGTGTACCTGTACAGTCTAATGAAATGGAACAGAAAAGAAAAACATGATCCATGTCCTCAGCGCAGATTGGAGGCACCATATCATACATACCATTATTCCCCTCCACAGCATAGGGCTGATCTGCATCCTATGGAGACTCCAGGAAACACGGCTTCCTGCACGGCTGACAGCTGCACTCGCAACATGACAAAATACCTTTGTACTCATTTATTTCTTCACTGGAGAAACTCAAGGTCAAAGCGCTCCGAGAGGGAACGAGAAAAGAGATGAAAAGGAATTAAAGCACCCTACTCGTCGGTTCTCTTCCCTTCTGAGTATTTGTGCTCAGACAATCCGACCCTGAGGGGCTTTCTCTTCTTCGCTCTTGAGGTGGCGAGTTAAGAAACCGTTGCATGTGTTGGGGGGGGGGCAGACTGAGGCATAGTTTGAAAGAAGGAGGGGGGATGTTTGTAAAATGAGGCAAATTATAAAAGCCTCTGCAAATGTCCTTACAACTAACTCCATATTGATCTGTTGGTGTATGGATGGTTCCATCAGAGTTTTATCTTTAAAACTACATGAGTACAAACAATAACAGCATTTTCTACCTCGAGCATGTTGTTCTTGGCATTGGATGGTGTTATTGGGGAGGTCGTGAACAGCATTCTAAGCAGCAGAAACTAAATCATACAAAAAAAAAGTTTATCTATCATTTAATATATAATAACTCATATTTCCATTGTCCATATATAAATGTCAGAGTTCTGTGACTGGATAAGATGTTTTGTTAAGTGATCTGACTTTTATGGACCTTCTATGATAAAAGTTCTCCTGGTCGCTCGAAGCAATCGTGGGGGTAATCCTGCCAGAGCACTTTATATTAAGCTCTGCATAATAACTGTATTCTGCATCCCTACATTCTTAATAAACAGATTTCAATGAAGAGCTCCCACCATTCTGAAGGCAAGTTAGCAAACAGCCGTGATCTTTGTTCAGAGTCTTTCCCTGGAAGGGGGAGCAGTGCTGTCTCATTTAGGTTGAGCTTTAGGTGGTGTGCAGACGTCCACTGAGAGATGTCAGCCAGACAACTGGAGAAGTGTGCAACCACAGGGTTTCAGACCGGGGAAAAGAATGAAACAGTTGAGTATCATCTGCATAGAGTTAGCACTGAGACAGTTTTGGCCTCGACTATCTGCACGCAGAGAGAGGAAGATGAATGATTTGTTCTCTGACCACTTCCTGCTGGCACTCCCTGCTCTAGATCAACCCCAGTTACATGCTCTGGTATCAGCTTTATCAATGCCTACAGGGCCACTGTGTACTCAGAGAGGAGGAGGGGGTCTGACTCTATCGGGTGACCCTTCCCCTCTGCCAGAGTGTCCAACACGCTGTTGTGTGATGTCAGCAACATGTGACAAAAAATACACCTACCTGACCGTCCTCACACTGATTGTAGATGCACAGACTCTGTTGGGACTGACTTCAACAACGTGTCAACCGAGCAAACAGAGCAGAACAGTTTGGACCGGTGGGGTGACATCATGTTCTTCTCTGCTTGTCAGTTCTGATGCAGTGGTCCATTCAGAAAAGCAAAAAGCACTGCACCTGGCATCTTCTTTCTGCCCGCTTCGAGGTCTTGTCAATAAAAGTGCTGGTGACGTCACAGTAGAAATTGGAGGACTTTTTGGCTATGTCTGTAAAACGAAAATTATCATTCCAAAAAACACACAAGCGCGTTTTTTTTTATTGTTTCCAATGAGGAGAGAGGGTATGACCTGTCATGCCGTTTTTGTGCGGACACTCCGAGCGCTTGGAGACGAAAATATTTAAACTTTTCAGAGAAGCTCTGCTGACCTCACCCCAGATTTGAGAGAATCTTGGTTTTGTATCTTTCAGATGAAAATTATCATAATTACAAGAACAAAAGCCCATATCTTTGATCGGATCAGTTGGCAGACCCTGGATGTTGTCAAAGAGACAATAAGAAAAGCAGTGAGAGCGACCTTTTGACGAAATGCTGGGAGGAGTGCCCTTCCAGCGACTCTCTGCCAGAAAGATGCACTATATGGACACAGGGCTGTTAAACCCATAAACTACCAGGACGTCCTTATATGGTCAATGATGATCCTGATTATTAGTATTCTTTTATGTGAATATTTTGAGTCCAAAGAGTGGGGCCAAGATATTAACATTTCAACTTTAGCTTGTATCATTATTCCATACTTGTAAAAAAAAACATGTAAACCCGCAGTGATAGAGCCATGGAAACAGGCGGAATATTCTCAGGGTTAATCTCCACACAGCCTGAATATGTTTAAACCTGAAGTATCACATTATGTACAGTGGCATATGTGCGTTGAGCTGACTTTATAAAAAAGGTCCTTGCCACATTCCGAAAGGACAAACCAACGACAGATAACAGGAATAGAAAACACATGGTGAGCAGTTTCTATGTTTTAATCTAAAATGGAAGCCTGTATAAGGATTCCCAAATCTGTAGTTAATGCAACTTAACAACACCTGAGGCCTGGACTACGGATTTTCGCTTAGCGGGCTAACTTCAGGGATAACTCGGGCTTTCCGGTCCTACGACGCTGGTTCTCTTTTTAGCGGGCTAGATCTCCATGGTAATTTATGCTGTGCGGCTAGCCTGGGGGGTATACTACGAAGCAGGATTTTCGTTTAGCAAGATAACTTCTGGGATTTCCGGTCCTACGAAGCTGGTTCACTTTTTAGCCGACTCTAGATAACTTATTCTGAACGGCTAGCCTGCGCCGGAGCAGGATAGGTTCCAGGATAAGAGATCAACTCAGTGAAAGCACCGCCTGCTGACAGAGCTCAGCGTGCGGAGGAAATACAGTTTAAACTGCGGTTGCAGGAAAGATGGCCTGCCAAAATCTGTGTGAACATGAACATGTATAGAATATCACCTCCAATCTTCAGAGAAATCTGACTATTATAACATTAGCGTTAAGAAAGCTTAATTAAATATCTGCCACAACATAAGTAACCGGATCAAAGTAACATTAAGTACAGTCCGCGGCACTGTGAGTGCAGACGTCAATGTGTCCCATTATCATTCATATCATATCACATCATAATGTATCATATATCTCCTTATCTGAGTCAGCTTCTTGAGCCGTATCTGGCCGTGCAACACTGAAAGTGTCACATACTGTATACAGAAGTATTATTTTAAGCAACACATTAAGTTGACGAAACACTCTCGAGTCAAATGTAATTAAAGTCAGATCCACTCGTGTCTTAGGGGGCAGTGATATCATAAACCTGTTAATGTACGCATTCAAACACTTTTTCTTTTACCAGCTGTATTCACCTTGCAGGTGTAGCTATGTGGCTTTTATCCTGGATAAAGTGTTTAAGTCATGGATGTTTAAAGTTGAATTTCTTCATATTTGACTAATATTTTAGTTGACTTTTCATTCAGGAAGTATGACGCTGTGCTGTCAGTACGCTTCTCCATGTTTGTGATTGTTTGAATGCTCCAGATACCACCGCTTTTATGTGAACGCGCACCTAACTAGATCGGACACGGCTGGCTTGAGTAAATGAGTTGAGAGCCAGCGTTGTAGGACAGTTTAGCGAGAGCGGCTTTGTTTTGGATTAAGTCAACCGGATAACTCAAAACATATCCAGGATAGGTTGAAGGATTTTCGTTTAGCAAGATAACTTCTGGGATTTCCGGTACTACGAAGCTGGTTCACTTTTTAGTGGGCTAGATCTCCATGGTGACTTATCCTGGAACCTAGTCTGTGCTCTGAAGCAGGATAGGTTCCAGGATAAGAGATCAACTCAGCGAAAGCACCACGCCTGCTGACCAATCAGAGCTCAGTGTGCGGAGGAAATACAGTTTAAACTGCCGTTGCAGGAAAGAATGCCGGCCAAAATCACCGCTGTGTGAACGTGAAAATGAATAGAATATCACCTCCCATCTTCAGAGCAATCTGACTATTATAACTATTTTTATACTATTATGTTAAGAAAGCTTAATTACATATCTGCCACAACATAAGTAACCGGATCAAAGTAACATTACGTAGCCTACAGTCCGCGGCACTGTGAGTGCAGACGTCAATGTGTCCCATTATCATTCATAACACATCATATAACATGCATCATAATGGATCATATATTTCCTTATCTGAGTCAGCCGAGCCGTATGTGGCCGTGCAACACTCATAGTGTCACAGACTGTAGGCTATGCATAAGTATTATTTTAAGGAACACATTAAGTTGACAAAACACTCGAATCAAATGTAATTAAAGTCAGATCCACTCGCGTCTTAGACGTGGCAGTGATATCATAAAAATGTTAATGTACGCATTCAAACACTTTTTCTTTTACCAGCTGTATTCACTTTGCAGCTATGTTGCTTTTATCCTGGATAAAATGTTTAATTCATGGATGTTGAAAGTTTAACTTCTTCATATTTGTCTAATATTATATTTGACTTTTCATTCAGGAAGTATGACGCTGTGCTGTCAGTGCGCTTCTCCATGTTTTTGATTGGTCGAATGCTCCAGATACCACCCCTTTAATGTGAAAGCGCACCTAACTAGATAGGACACGGCTGGCTTGAGCGAACGAGTTGATAGCTAGCGTTGTAGGACAGTTTAGCGAGAGCGGCTTTGTTTTGGATTAAGTCAAACGGATAACTCAAAACATATCCAGGATAGGTTGAACTAGATTCATAGTATACCCCCCAGGTTAGGTTGCAGGCTAAAAGATCAACTCAGTGAAAACACTGGCTGCTGACCAATCAGAGCTCAGTGTGCAGAGTTTAAAGCGATCAAGTCATATTACAGGAGAAAGGAAATACAGAAAAACTGCCGTTGCAGGAAAGACGGCCAGCAAAAATCACCAACTGTGTGAACGTGAACATTAATAGAATATCACATCCCATCTTCAGAGCAATCTGACTATTATAACATTAGCGTTAAGAAAGCTTAATTAAATATCTGCCACAACATAAGTAACCGGATCAAAGTAACATTAAGTAGCCTACAGTCCGCGGCACTGTGAGTGCAGACGTCGATGTGTCCCATTATTTTCATATCATATCACATCATAATGTATCATATATTTCCTTATCTGAGTCAGCTTCTTGAGCCGTATCTGGCCGTGCAACACAGTGTCACATACTGTATGCAGAACTATTATTTTAAGCAACACATTAAGTTGATTAACCACTTGAGTCAAATGTAATTAAAGTCAGATCGTGTCTTAGTTGGGGCAGTGATATCATAAACCTGTTAATGTAAGGCAAGGCAAGTTTATTTATATAGTACTTTTTAACACAAGGCAATTCAAAGTGCCTTACAAAAAATGAAAGACATTAAGAAAATGTAAAATCAGTCATTAAAAAGAAAAGCTAATAAAATAAACATTAAAAGAAAAAATACATGGATAAAAGTTACAGTGCAGTCTAAGATATGAATAGTTCAATTAAAATCAGCGACAAAAAGAAAAGTCTTCAGCCTGGATTTAAACTTAGTAAGAGTTTTAGCGGACCTGCAGGTTTCTGGGAGTTTGTTCCAGATATTTGGAGCATAATAACTGAACGCTGCTTTACCATGTTTAGTTCTGACTCTGGGGACAGAAAGCTGACCCGTCCCTGAAGACCTTAGAGATCTGGATGGTTCATAATTTAGCAGGAGGTCAGAAAAATGTAATTTTGGGCCTAAACCATTCAGTGCTTTATAAACCAGCAGCAGTATTTTGAAATCTATTCTTTCACACACAGGAAGCCTGTGTAAAGACTTCAGAACAGGAGTGATGTGATCCACTTTCTTAGCGTTAGTGAGGACTCGAGCAGCAGCGTTCTGAATTAGCTGCAGCTTTCTAATAGATTTTTTAGTGAGACCCGTGAAGACACCATTGCAGTAGTCCAGTCTACTGAAGATAAAAGCATGGACAAGTTTTTCCAAATCCTGCTGTGACATTAGTCTTTTAATCCTAGATATGTTCTTTAGGTGATAGTAGGCTGATTTACTAACTGTTTTAATTTGACTGTTGAAACTCAGGTCAGAGTCCATGACTACACCTAGATTTCTGGCTTTATCTGTTGTTTTGAACGTTGTAGACTGAAGCTCAGGGCTGACTTCTAAACGTTCTGCCTTGGCTCCAAAAACCATTACCTCAGTTTTATAGTTGTTTAATTGGAGAAAGTTCTGACACATCCAGTCATTGATTTGTTCAATGCACTTACTCAGTGTTTGACTTGGAGCATAGTCTCCTGGCGAAATTGTTACGTAAATGTGTGTGTCATCTGCATAGCTATGGTAACTTATTTTGTTGTTCTTCATTATCTGAGCCAGTGGTAGCATGTAGACGTTAAGGAGAAGAGGCTCCAAGATGGAGCCTTGAGGTACCCCACATGTCATATTTGTCAACTCAGATGTTCATTTACCTACAGATGTAGCACTTCATTTCAGACTCCAGCTTACATCTTCCTGCCTACGACCTGCCTAAGACCAGTATCGAGGAATGTTAAGCCCTCCCACTATTTTCCAAGAGGGCGTTGCCAGATTTTCAATTTCAGGTTTTAACCAGGAGATGGCGCTTCCTTCACAAATGCAGAAAGACAAGTTTCATGGACTTTCAGTTGTGTTTTGAAGAGCATTTGAACACATCAATATGTTAGATCAACTAAAGTATATCTAATCTTGTAATTCAATAACATATAGTCTTTATATATTAAATAATCATAATAATAATGTAAATGTTTACATTGCACTTCTTTATTTGTTATTCTCATACTTTTACCTTTACAATCGTTTGCTTTAATATGCAGTATATCTTTTGTATATTATTGTGTTCGCTTCCTCCTGCTCCCTTTCGGACACATACTGTATGATTTATTATTATTATTATTAATATGAAGATAGTATTAAGATAAGATGTTACTTTATTGATTGAACATTTTAGTTTAGAATGTGCTGTCCCACCGTAATTCAGAAGGCTCACATGTCACATTCCGACCATTATTTAAAACAATAGGTGCTTTCACACCGTCAACAGTTTGATTTGTATAGAGTGAGCTCTGTGGCTGAATGGCCAGTGATTAGGTGTGGCACATTTATCATAGGTGAGCAGAGCTAACTGCCTGCCGTCAGATTTCATTTAAAAAACAGATCTGATTTTAAGACTATTTCTGTGCTCATAAAGAATGATAAGAATAAGAATAATGCGTTTTGAACTGGTTTCATTATTTAGTGAGTTTATTTAACACTAGAACCGCCAATCGGGTCAATTTGTGTGATGTGTGTTGTGTGTGTTTAATGTAACTTTTTTTCAATAAAATATTAAAGTCTCCCAGTCCGACTTTTCCTGAAAGTGTGTTATGTAGCACCCTATGTTGTTAAAAATTGCATTCTAATAGCGGGATTTGACGCTTTTTGGTAGGCCTATACAAAAACCTCTGGCGGTTCTAGTGTTAAGGTAATTAGGTACAGTAGAAGTCCTTTTTTATCAGTAACGAATTTAGCAGTTGAACATAAAAGTCAACTAACTGAGGGTCACTTGCAATGACAGTGTTGTGTCTAACTGTAAGCTTGTCACTCAGAGTTACCTACAGTTAATTTAGCTGCTGGAGAAGAAAGATCAGGGGGGGAGGGGGGGAGAGAGCTGTGGTTGATGGGCCATTAGTTGTGTAAATACACAGCTGAGAGCTGCCGTTTCATTCAGACTGTTTAAAAAATGGTAACAACGGACTATTTTTCTTAACGGATGCATGTCAATTTAAATCAATACTAACACTCATATTTTTTAAATCAATAAAAACATTTTCTAAATCCATAAAAGTATTTCAATTAATATTGGGAGTCATGTCGTTACTTTGTTGAGAATGTGGCCATGTAATAAGCGGGATAATTTGCAGCGACTTGTTCCTTATGGGGAAAAGAACACCCTTCATGCAGATCAAGATCCCTCCGCTACGCGTTGGGATCCTGATCTGCCGACGAGGCTCCATTAAAATATAAATATTGTTTAGTGAATTACTGAGTTTAGGCACGTTAATAACGTTTTAATGAAGTTGAATACAGTATATTCATATTTGTCAGTGATTTCATGTCAATTGTGTGTGTGTGTGTGTGTGTGTGTGTGTGTGTGTGTGTGTGTGTGTGTGTGTGTGTGTGTGTGTGTGTGTGTGTGTGTGTGTGTGTGTGTGTGTGTGTGTGTGTGTGTGTGTGTGTGTGTGTGTGTGTGTGTGTAGAGGTGTGTGTGGCTAAAACACTTTCATGAAGTGAAGGAGGTTTTCCTTCTATAAAACAGCTGTGGCAGCAGTGAGTGTCACGGACATGAATTCATAGATCAAGGCAGACTGGTGCACACACCCTCCTGTCCTGCAAGGTGACACGCCCGTTCTAAGCCATTTCCCTCACTCCTCACATCCCAAGCTGCATCCCCAGAAAGTGTATTATGTTGTTACATCGTTTCAGATGTTATGTTTCAGTTGTGCTCTGTTAAAAAGCCTCAGTCACCTTAATTCATGCAATAAAAACATCTCAAGTCAGCAACACTCAAAGCTAAATGTGCAATACCATTTTCAACTACGTTACTATTTATAATGTTATTGTTGTTACATCAGAAGATGTACATATTGGAATGATTTCGTAATTTACAGTAGGCTATTTTTTACAACGTGTGTTGGAAGGATTTATTAAATTACTATGAATATTGTCATTGTTGAAGGCTTTTAGAGAAGGGTGCATTATAAGCCTGAATTATATAACATTTTATACCTAAAAACATAAAAGCCACAATAAATAAATCACAATTATTCTTGTTCTTTTTACCTCCCGTATTGATTTCAACCCACCAGCTTTTATGGTGTTGTCACTAACTGTAAACTTGTCACTCAGAGTAACCTACAGTTAATTTAGTTCCTGGAGAAGAAAGATCAGGGGGGGAGGCGGAGAGAGAGCTGTGGTTGATGGGCCATTAGTTGTGTAAATACACAGCTGAGAGCTGCCGTTTCATTCAGACTGTTTAAAAGACGGTAACAACGGACTATTTTTCTCAGCGGATGCATGTCAATTTAAATCAATACATACAACTATTTTTTAAATCAATAAAAACATTTTCTAAATCCATAAAGGCATTTCCATTAATATTGGGAGTCATGTTGTTACTTTGTTGAGAATGTGGCCATGTAATACGCGGGATAATTTGCAGCGACTTGTTCCTTATGGGGAAAATAACACCCTTCATGCAGATCAAGATCCCTCCGCTACGCGTTGGGATCCTGATCTGCCAACGAGGCTCCATTAAAATATAAATATTTTTAGTGAATTACTGAGTTTAGGCACGTTAATAACGTTTTAAATAAGTTGAATACAGTATATTCATATTTGTCAGTGATTTCATGTCAATTTGGCGAACATAAACATAAATGATCGTGGTGAAGATTTTGATTAAATTAGGATTAAAAATCGAGAGCCGGGCTGCATTTCCTCCCGTTCGTTTTTTTCGACTAGAAAAACAATATTTTGTTAAATAACAACATGGTGATGTTTTGTAAATGATTACCTGTCTCTTATTTAGCACAGAGTATAATATCCGTGACATATGGATCTTAACAAAGTTCCGCTGTACATCCAGCGTACTGTATCTGACTTTATTTCACATGAGCTCCAGTGTGGAACCCCACTGCACCCCCTGGTGGATCAATGATCCATTGCAGCTGGCTTCATTATAATTACATTTATCTATCACGGGGGCGGTCTCAAGTCAAGCTGGAGGTTTTCCCTTGAGCGAGGGCAGATCACGTACCAATCACGGCCCTCGCGTTTCAAACTGTCTGAAATGAAGCGCTACATCTGTAAGTAACTATCTGGGGAAGTTGTGAGGTGGTGATATGTTTTTTTTAGGGCCGGGACTTTAACGCGTTAATTAAGATTAATTAATTACACAAAAATTAACGCGTTAAAAAAATTAACGCATTTTAATCGCACTTATTTTTGCACCGTGGAACTGGATGAGTTTCAGGGGTACCGATTATACTGGAGCACCAACTAACGTTCATGACTTCAGACAACAACAAACCACAATGAACAATAGTCAAACATGAACGAAGAAGCTGATGAGACCGCTTTGGTTGGCCCCGTGGACGGGACATTTTGTTTTAAAAAACGGACGGATGGAAGCGTCGATAAGAGCACGGTTGTTTGCAAATTATGCAAAAAGGAATTTGTATATCACCGCAGCACATCAAGCCTCAAGTATCACCTCAATGCAAAACATATAGCAGCTAGCGTGGAAGCTAGCATGGACGTTAGCCCGACTCGGAGTACAAGGACCCACACCCAATTCGCGTTGATCAAACAGTGGCCTATGCAAAAGAGAGATTTTATTTTTCATCAGGATATTGGAAGAATAGGAGGGATTGAGGTCAATCACTGGCACTTTTTTATTTTATTTTAAATAGTACAGTACACTTTATGTTGAACTATTTATGATGTTGTTGGTGCAACTGGCACTTTATGTTGAACTGTTTATTGTTTTGGCCAAGGTTATTGAGAGAGTTGGACTGAAATGTATTAAATTTTTAAATCAACTGTTGGTAAATCAACAAAGTCTGTTATGGCCTCTGAAGCAACAGAGAGATGTTTTCTAATAGTCAGGGTTTCCAATGTTCTGAATGTACTTGAAAGTATTGTGTTTTACTTAAAAAACAAAGTGTTATAGTTTACAGAAGGTCTACCTACCTATAGGCTACCTCAGTGGTCACCAACCTTTTTAAGCCCAAGATCACCGACCTCGGTCTAGGTGAAAGGCGAGATCTACCTATTGCAGAATTTAGTGAAAAAGACGGCACAGACAGTGCTTCCAATTTAAGGCCTTTTATATAGGCTAATTGCATCTGAATGACTGTTACAATGAAGGCTCCATGATTAGCTCACGGCATATAGGTAGGGGTAAAGTGCTATTTGTTTATGAGTGGGGGGCGGACCTCACCTCCTCTAGGGGGGTCCTCACCTCCTCTAGGTCCTCACCTCCTCTAGGGGGGTCTGGGGGGATGTCCCCCCGGGAAGATTTTTTTTTAAATATTGAAGTTGAAAGCATCAATCTGGTGCACTTTGAGAGCAACATGAAGAGATCTATGGATACCTCTCTCAGCACCCATATGAAACAGAACTGTAAACAGATTTTTGTTTTTCTTTATGGATATTTTACAAATCACTCCCCTTTTAAACTGTATTCTTGTTTTACTGCCAGATAGTATTTCATACCTGTTTTTCATGTATTCTCTTATTGTTTGTATAACTATAATGATCGTATGAAGGTGTGCCGTGGAAGTAATCTTTTAAATAATTTGTGACAAAACCGTTCTAAACACTCAAGAGTCCTTTAGCTCACCTGAGCCCCTCAGGGAGGACTCTCCTCCAGCTTGTTGTGGAAACAGCTCCTTATGTCCGTTAGTGCAGCTAGCTAACCAGATGCTAACATCACGGTCCCCGCTAGCACTGGTCCCACTCTCTCGCTCTCTCGCTCTCTCCCTCTCTCTCTATATATCACACTAAATGCGCTATTGCCACACACACACAGAGCCGAGCTTAAATGACACAAGCACACGTGTATTTCCATTCAACTCTCTGATTGGTCTGGTGACTTGCCTCTGTTGCATTCACTGAATACGGGAAATTGCAGTCCTGCCGTCCTCTCTTGTGTCATGATGAGGTTCACGTAAAGCACGGTTAATGTATTATATTATTGAGGTGTATCAAATATACGTCAATCAAGTGGCACCTGCTAACGGGGTGGTGGATGATAGGTTTACATCTAAAAACGTATTTTTCAAACATTATTATTTTAATTTGATTTTTCTTTCTTTTGTTACTTTTTTTTTTAACGGTCCGCGATCTACCCGCACCACACTCGCGATCGACCGGTCGATCGCGATCGACTGGTTGGCGACCACTGGGCTACCTGAATCTCTGAAATGTACTATATTCCTAAATATGCTATTGCTACACTTTATGGCAAAAATTGCACTTTTCTGTTGGTCTTGGTTAAGTACCACCTTGAAAAAAATAAACAATGTTTTGTTGCTTAAGCTTATGTATTCATTCATTATTCAATGGTATACTAAAATCCATGTGAAAAAAGTTGCTTCTCACTGTTCTCAGGTCAAATATTTATATGTGATTAAAAATGCGATTAATTTCGATTAATTAATTACAAAGCCTCTAATTAATTAGATTAATTTTTTTAATCGAGTCCCGGCCCTAGTGTTTTTGTTTTATCCTATTCACCTGCAATGCCTTGGTAACTGCATGCAAATTAGCGCATTTTAATTAGGCCTAGGATAGATTTTCTCTTTGCATCCAAAGATCTATTTCATAATGTTCTAAAGGCTTTCCATATACCAGTTACATGGACTGATCACAAACCCATCTACTGTTCTGTCACACTTAGGGCTGTGCCCACTAGATCTCCATGGCATTTTAACTCCCCACTGCTGCGTGAAGAAACATACAAGTCTCAGTTTGAGACTAACCTCAGCAAGTTTCTGGGGTTCAACAAGGGGTCAGTGTCTGACCCGAGATTTTTGTGGGAGGCAACAAAGGGCTTTACTAGAAGCAACACCACTCTGTACGCATCCACCCGAAACAAGGAACGTGCAGCTAAATTGGAAGCATTAGAACTAAAGTATGCTGCTCTCGATGCTAACTTATAACACCATTACAGCGATTCTGTTGCGCTCCAAAAAGACCTGATCAAAAAATAAATACATTTTCTCCTCAGACGCAGTTCAGAATTTCTTATGCACAGAACCAGACAGACTTACTACTTCCACTTCGCCAGACCTAGCCGCCTGCTGGCCTTGAAGCTTCGGACCAATTAAAATGTTGCTGATATTTTTATTGTTAAATCTATAGATGGCACTGTTCTAACCAATCCCAAGAGCGTGAATACCACCTTTGTTTCTTTCTACAAGGATCTGTACAGTTCGGAGAGTGGCTTTGTCCAATCTGCATGCAATGATTTTTTAAATAATATCCAAATGGAGTCTCTTTCTGTCAGTGACTCTGAAAATCTGAATGCCCCCATCATACACCACGAAATTGAGAAAGCAGTAAAGGACATGCCTTGTCGCCAGGTACAGATGGTATTCCACCCGAATTCTATCTCACCTTTTGGCCCTTGCTGGGCCCCTTGCTTGTAGAGATGATATTATTTTCTATTAAGGAGGGTTCATTTTTGAGAGACGTCAACACTGCCCTATTATCATTGCTTCTTAAAAAAGACAAGGATCCGACAGAGTGTACTAGTTACAGGCCCCTCTCAGTCTTAAACACTGACGTAAAGATCTATGCCAAAGTGCTGGCAAGGCGCCTTCAGTCTCACATGACGAATCTAGTACATAGCGATCAGAAAGGCTTTATCAAATCCAGGCTAGCCACTGACAATGCAAGGAGGCTATTACACATCATAGATGGGGCCCAACATCTACCTTCCCCAGCTACAGTTCTCTCACTTGATGCGATGAAGGCCTTCGACCGCCTAGAATGGCCTTTTTTGTGGTAGGTACTCGAGGCAATGGGCTGGCGCCCCTTTTATTGATATGGTCAAGGTGCTATATAAAAACCCAACAGCTATGGTGCTTACAGGCAAGGTATTCTCCCCATCTTTTGCTATCTCGAGAGGATCAAGGCAAGGCTGTCCGCTAAGCCCCTTGCTATTTGCGCTATCACTTGAGCCGCTATCACCATTCGTCAGTAACCCATGTTATCCCCAATCTCTATTAATGGTACGCATCATTATCTTTCGTTATATGCTGATGATGTGCTATTGTATTTGGGCAATGCTGTACAATGTATCCCAAGAATACTGCCTATTGTCGATCGATATGGTCAGCTTTCTGGGTTTAAGATAAATTGGCAAAAATCTGCTTTGATACCACTGAACCAGGCAATGATCAATGCACCTGTCCCCCATCTATCCCAGTTGTCAACACTTTTAGACTTTTTCCCTTCGATTCAGACAATAGTTGAACATAACTATGGTAACACGCTTCATCAAATCATTTCAGATTTGGATAGATGGTCCTCATTGCCTAACTCACTTCGCAGCCGTGTATCAATAATCAAGATGAACATTCTACCCAGATTTAATTTGTTTTGTTCAATTATCTTCCTCCACCAACTCAGTATTGGCTGCTGGGACAAAAATGTTGTTGCAAGGCAAACGCCCACGCATCAAGCTCTCTATAATGAAGCGTGAAAGACAGGCCAGGGGTTTGTCTCTCCCAAATGGTAAACACTATTATTGGGCCTTCACGCTTAGACCCTTATTAACCTGGCTCCAGTCGGAGACATCAGTGTCATGGCGGACCCTGAAAGAGAGTCTTGTGCATCCTTACACCCTTTAAGATCTTTTGTATTCTAATATTCCTATTGCTCAGTGTCGCTGCAGGTTCGGCCCCATTGTATCACAATTGCTGTCTGTCTGGAGGGCGGTAGAGAAACTATGTGGCTACCCCTATGCATGGAATCCATGTTCCCCATTATTTAACAATGCCAGATGGTTGATTGGTGGCCATCCCATTCAGTTTACTCAGTGTAAAGTGAGAGGGGTTCATATACTGGGGAACGTTTATGGAGCTGACGGTCTGCGCTTAGTACAGAATTTGATTTACATCGTTCCTCCTTTTTCTTTTATTTACTGTTGAGGTCGGCTTTAAGGGCTAGCGGTGTTCCATTGCAAAGTCCTCGATCACCACACCTGCTGCATGAAATGCTACACTACACTAGAGGTACAAGTGGCCAAACTTTACTGGTTCAATTCACAACACGCTTATAAACCACTGGCGTTAGAGGCGATATGGAGGGCCGATATCCCAGATCTGGATCCAGAGTTTGATTGGGATGAAGTCTGGTCCAATATACTAATAGCTTCTAGGAATTCTGACCACCAGCACATACATTAGAGTTTACCTTACGCCGAGGAAGCTTTGTTAAATGAAAATAATTGCTGATCGAAATGACGTGCACTCTATTGGTACTTATCTACATATGTTCTGGGAATGTCCGCCAGTGGCCAGATTCTGGGAGATGGTTGCCTCTAACCTTTCGGCGATATTTGAGACCAACGTGCCTCATTCACCTGTTACACTTATCCTAAACGACCTGTCCAACCTGGGTTTAACCCTGACCAAAAGGCGAGCACTATTAGCCGGGCTTACAGCAGCAAAAAAATAGGTTGAGATTCGCTGGAAGCCTCCCCATTGCCTTTCACGTAAGGTCTGGGTTCTAACATATCTAGACATAACGTATCTAGAAATATCGACAGCCCGGGTACATGGGGCGAAGGAGTCAACAATAGAGATGTGGACTTCGCTCATTGTGAACCTCAAAAGCATATTAGAATAACTATCTAATGGGGATGGTGATCTGGATGGGGGGGGGGGGGGGACGTCACTGGGTTTTGTTTTCTTTCTTTAGATTTGTTGTGCTGTTTTGTACTGTATTGCATTTGATGTTATTGATTGTACCATTTGTTTAATAAAAGAAAATGTCATCACAAAAAAAAAAAAAAGGAATTACTGAAAACATCTATAGTGGTTTCCTCCGTGAAACCAGTGCTTCCCCCGCTGTTCCTGTGATGAAGATCCTAATCTGAGTTATGCAGCCGTAGGCTTCTTTTAATTATAATTATACAGTTCTTATGTATGTGGGCTGGATTGTTGGATAAGCTGGTTTTGAAGAACAAAGCTTGACTTTGATCACTCCGCTGAAAAAGGTCCACGGCGAAGCGACTGTGATAACAGGCAGGGAGGTTTCATGGTTCCACAGAACAGGAAGTAGCTGCAGATACCTTCACACTGTCCCCTCAGCTTTTATCTCCTGATGTCTCTCTTCTTTTTCATTAAACAGAATATGGACATGCTTAATGTTGTTGTGCAATGACGGCTTTGATATGGTTTGAATTTGTCATGTGTTGATGACCTAATGACCTCATTGACATTTCTGTCATCAGGGGAAGGTAAAATATCAGTGTGGGAAGAAGTACTCAGATCCTTTACTTATGAGTACAAATACTATGGTCTTAAAATACTCCACTATAGGTAAACGTCCCGAATTCAAAATTGTATTTAAGTCAAAGTAAAAACTATTAGTATCAGACATTAAAAGTACTCATTCTGCACAATGGCCCATTTCACAAAAATTCAAAATACCTAAGTGTTATCAGATAAATGTACATCAAGTATCAAAAGTAAAAATACTGGTTGCAGAATGGATCCCACAGTATTATTTGTATGGTTATTCCTTGATCCTATTTTTAAACATGTAAGAGCATTTTAGTATTCTAGTATTGTAGTTCACCCCATAAAAACATGATGCATCAGATTCATGCCCATCATGTGAACAACGTGCTGTTCTTTTAATACTGTGAGCCATGTTCCTGCTCAGGTCTCTGACTACATGTTACTCAGCCCTCCACTTTAAAATATAACACACAGCAGTTTGCCATATATTGTCATTTATCCATTGTCCTTGGCGTTTCGCTTTTAAGGTTGTTTTGTATATTAAAATTTGGTGTGAATACTTAATTTTTTCATTCTTAATAGTTTTTTTTAATTCTTCTTTTATTATCTTTATATTTGTTGGCTTGAGTCTCTAAAGTAGGAGGGGTCGGCAACAGGAGGACCGCGGATCCGGACCCAGACGCCGACCTATATGGACCCGGACCTATAATCAATGCATTAATAGGGGATTTTTCGGCGCCTCCCGCTTTTATAACGCTGATTTGGGTGAGTTGTGCAATTCGTGGAGAACCAAAGAGTTTTCGTTTTGGGGGGGGGGGGGCTGCTGACGGACAACTTCTCACTTCAAAAAAGAAGAAGAAATCTAGACCGCAGAAATAATTAAACAAGCGAGTAGCCTACCTGTTTTTCCTGGCCAAGGACAGGTTCCTTGAACATAACTAGAGAGTAACGTGGTATATGTCCCGTCTGTATGAGGTTTGACTTGTGCCAAAGAACAGATAACTAAGCTAACTGAGCGGAGCACTGACGTGTCAACGTACGCCAACGCCTCCATCCATTTTGAATGGGTTGACGTACAATACAGGCGGCGTCACAACGTTGTCAGACGTCACGGCGACGTATCATAGGTGCGCCCAAAGTACGCGCTCACGTGGCGGCGGCGTAGCTTAGAAAGTCCTATCATATGATAAGCGTGTGAATGACATGCGTGTGCATTAGCGCGTGAATGACTTGAGTCTCGCCTCCGTAAGCATTGTATCTCTCAATCCAATTAAAAGCTTTATTAGCATGCATATTTACATACAGCATTGCCAAAGCTCTGTATATTTGCAACATCTATACAAAAAATAAGAAGAAGAAGGAAGAATTGTTTCTGTACAGGTTCAAAAGTCGGGCATTGTGTGAGGAAGTGCTGCTCTGTCTCCACAGCAGTTCATCCACACTGTTGGCATGATCGCTCCTCTTTGGTCGGTCTCTCTCTCGGAAAACTCTTCATTGTGGGTTTCTTCAGACTTCTATCGGGGCTCTGCTCATTTCCTCGTACAGCATTTTGTAACATGAGTCAAGCAGAACCTGGACATTTTTAAGCTTGACTATTTTTGCAAGAATCCATGCTTTTGGAAAGTACATCACCTTTTATTTTAAGATTCCTGTTCACCAGTAAATCCCTTGTAAATATGTATGTCAGATTTTCGGGATTGTGTAGCATTTGCTGTTTAGAGTTTAACGCTTCCCCTTTCTTTGCATTTCTGTATATTTCATACACTTGCAAATCAGGCAATATTTATTAAGATTGTGGCATGTTTTGCCGGTTTCTGGTCCCTGAGCCTGTTGGCTTTTTTGAATGTTGTAAATAACTTTTTTTACATTTGTTATTATCTGTTATAATATATAAAGTTATTTGTATTGCATAAAATGCAAGATGTTCTCTATCTCTCTTTGCTTGATATACTGACACATAACACCCATACACTACACACATTACCGATTAAACTGATATCACAATTTAGTTACTGAAATAAATATACTGTAATTGGAAAATAATCATGTGTGGTGTCCTTGTTTTGTCCGTCCTTGTAGGTAATTCAGTAATGGTTTGTGTGTAACACAGAAATAATACAGCATTGGATAGTGTTTCTCAAATGAAAATAAGGAAATAACGTTATGTATCAAGACTCAGTGCGAGTTATTACTTTCTTCCTTTACTTTGCATTCTTCAAAAATACACAGACATTGCAGCACATCATTTCAGGTCTTTGTACAGCCTTTCTCAGCAGTAGAGTGCAATGTGTTGGTGAACCTTTGTTTCCTCCTGACAGAAGCGCTCACTTAAAGGTATACTCAATTAAATTAGCATGACCTCAGTTACATATAGTATTGCCAAAGCTCTATATAGTTGCAACATCTATACAAAATATAAATATACAATACTCTCCCTTGTGGCCAAAGGCGGGCACAACTCTTGTCTTCAGATGTATGCCTGACTGCAGCAAAATGTAACACAGTGACTATTTTGTCAACTAAACATAAAACAATACATATTTAAATATATTCTTGTCTGTGGTTGTTTTTGCGTTCAGGGCATACAAGGGGTGTAACATTATTTTAATACCAAAACTATATTGAAATAGAGTCTCGCTTGAACAGCAACTGCGTAGCTGTAACATTACTGGGTTATTTGGTCAAAGTAAAGTAACTTCAGACGCAGACGTCATGTAGCTTCTCAGACGAGAGGGGTGGCGACGAGAGTGTCACGTTACTTCTCTCGCGGCATAGTCACGGCGATCGACACGTTAGTGAGCTCAGTGAGTTTGTTCTTTGGCACAAGTCACACCTCATACTTCTGAAATGAGTGCTGACGGAAAATAAAATAAAACAAAATACTATATGACAGTAACAAAAAAGTTGTTAAAAATAACAAGAATAGAGTTTAAAAGGGGAGTGATTTGTAAAATATCCCAAAAGAAAAATCTGCTTACAGTTCTGTTTCATATGGGTGTTGAAAGATGTATCCATAGATCTCTTAATTTTGCTCTCAAAGTGCACCAGATTGATGCTTTTAACTTCAATATTTAAAAAAAAATCTTCCCGGGGGAGCATGCCCCCGGACCCCCCTAGAGGAGGTTAGGATAGGATACTAAATACATTTGCACACATCTTCTGTCCATATCTTTCTGTTTTGGTGGTCATGCCACAACCATGCACATGCACGGCGAGTCATGGTAAGATATCTGGATTAAGAGGTTGCTTTTTATTTGCACAGAATGAAAGAAAGGCGAAATTAATGGGCTGTGATTTTAGTTTTTTTAAGCAAAGGTTGAGTTCAATAATTTGTACGACCCTCTTAGGATGTTGTAAAAATTGAAAGGAAAAAGGTTCCCCACCCCTGCTATAAATAATAATAAAAACCCTTGATTTATAATTTAACATCTCTGTCTCCTATTGATCTGAGTATATTATAAAGAATAGCCAGTTAATTGAAGCATTATAGCACAGGCCTTTGTCAGATGGTATATCACGCTGTTTTTCTTCTGCCTCGAATAGTTCTCTCTTTTTTCACCATACCTGTGTTTGCATCACTGTAACCAATGAGCACCTGCATGTGTATGAGAATGGCCCTGACACCATTTCAGCCCAGATTTACAAACTCCTTGCAGGACAAGCTCGAGCTCACTTCTCGCACTGACTTTAAAAAAAGTGAATGAGGGACTGCAATATAAGAGGGAAAGAAAGAGAAACTTTAAAACTGTTCAACTGTTATGATGTGTAAAGACTGATATTGTTCTATAATCGTCTGAAACTGTTAAGTCATGATGTGAAACGGTTAACAAAGAAAAAGAGAAACTCAAGCTGCTGCTACACTTTATTTTATTTATCTAAAGTTAAGCACTTTAAAAGATGCACATATTTTCAAAAGCTATTTTATTTATTTTCTCTATTTTATTTTTAAATGCAGCCCCAGAGGAACATTACACATATCTACAGTATTTACTGTATATCTGTATAGTTCAATGTTAATTGACAATAAATATTGTTGTTTTTGAATTGTACTTTCTTTATTTGATTGGCAGTCAGTTGTTGATTACATGCAGACGTTGATAAAGCTACAGGCTACTTCAATATATATCACACTAATTCATAAAGCAACTTAGACATTTTGATGTTCCGGACCTTTGCATGGGGAGATTTTCTCTAACTGGACCTCGTTGAATCTTTGTTGAATTTTCTTTTTTTTTGTTTTTGTTGGTCCTGTTGTGGAAAAGGTGAACCAACACTAGCTCTGTGAGTCTGGAGTGATAACTGCACAGCTGAAACACAGTTGTAGGATGGATGGAACAGAGACTGTCATCAGGATGTTATCATGATGTTCTCAGAAATGTTCGTCCTCTGAACACTCTTGGGCCTTAATGAGTCCAGCTGTAATTGGTCGGCTTGGGCTGTTGTTTCTGAGATGTTGAGAGTGAGGACAGTAGAAGAACATCTCTGTTATCCTCGGCAAACATTATGTTTGCTGTGGCTCTCTATAACAGTTAATATGTTGGCAACCACATGGAAACCAAATGAAAGAATGAGTTACTACGGTTCAGTGACGTGCGGTGAGGTTCATGGCTGGTGAGACAGTGACTCTTTCAGAGTCAGATTTACAAATATTATATTTTGACCTCAATCGAAATATTCTGTTATTTTCAAACGCTTTTTTAGTCTGATGCTATGATTCATTTTAAACAGACCTTTCAACAAAAGGATAACCAAAATCTAAATATTGGATTGTTCTCTCTTAGTAAGATCCCATTTTCATTACAATTGTGATCTTGACTTGAAGATGAAGTCCATTTGCCTATCCTTCTGGACAACAATCTCTATTGCTTTTTTGTAAAAGTCCTCCTTATCTTCCTCTAGTTTCAAAAGTCTAGCTTGTTGTTTGTATCTACCGTCTCTGCGTAGAATAACAGTAGCAACAAGAACCTGTGGGCTCACGTCAGGCCCGGCTCTAGGATGAAATTACTGAGGGGGCTGTTAAAAAATCAGAGGGGGCGATTTTTTTTTCACAACAACGAAGAATACTGGCAATGTAATGAATTGAGACACCAAGCTTTGTTCCTTTTCACTGATCTACAATATCTTTGCTTCTTTATTTTTATCCCGGATTTACCCCTCTCGTTCTGTTCTTTTCCTCTGATCTTTAATAATAGATAGCACATTATCAGATGGCTGTGTTAAGAATTCAGGCACTTAGGAGGTAGGACCTAGTGATGGCAGTTTGACACTGAAGCTTCGAACGGAGCTTCAACCCTGGACTTCCTATTCCATAGAAGCAGTGCTTCGAAGCTTGCTTCAAATCACGTGACATATGACGTCCGAAGCAGCAACTGCTTCAAATCACGTGACATGTGACGTCCGAACCAGCAACTGCTTCATTTCCTGAATGAATCAACTCACTGATTTGCGGTCCAATCACACGATTCAATGCACTGCCTCGTCTCGATTCTGACAGGTTGAAACAGGTTCAGATTTGAGCGCTTCAACAATTTATAACCGCTCTAAACAATGCGCAATGTGTGGGTTGTTGTCGTAGTTTGCGTTGTTGCTGTTGAGCTGTTGTTGGTATTGCATTTTAATTGGATCATTATAGAGCAAGCCAGGAAGAACAATAGGTCGTTCTGGCTCGTGAAACACTACGAAATGTGGAGAAGTGGTGAACAAAAAGACAATGAGTAATATAAAAACACTTCAATTGTATAAGGAATAGATAGCCCAGTGGATAGGGCCGGCGGTCGGGATGCGGCGATGTCCTCCGCGCAGCTGATTCAATGCCCGAAATAGTTAAACTTTTAATCATTGCTTTTCAACTTTAATAACTGATAAAAGGCCCTCTCCGCCCAAAAAAATGTCCAGCACTCTCTAGTCTCTTCTCAATAACCCAATACACACAATTATCAATCTTTAATTGCAAATAGAACATGATATTCAGTCTTAGTGTGTGTGTATTGAATCTTTTTCAAGGCAAAGATACGTTAAACCCACTGCAGCCTTGCACTTTGCCAGGAGAGGTCACTGTAACTGAAGCTTCGAGAAATTAACCTATTTCCAACACAATTGTCCAAGTGGTTCGATGCTTCATTCAAAGCTTAATTTTGCCATCACTAGTAGAACCCAATTGCACGACCCGGGAGACAGAGGTAAAGTATTGGTAAGATACTTTATTTTTCCAAATACAGCAACAAATGGTCACTAACTAATCTCAGGATGAGATGACAAAAAATGAGAACAAAAAAGAAAATCGCTCACGTGGTGAGGAACAAAACTTTTCACGATTTACAAAAGAGCATCGACCTGACCAAGGCAAAAGACAAGGAGCATAGACCTGACCACAGACAAAAACAAACTGACACTGAACACTGGGAGACAGGGGAATTTAAACACAGGGTAACAAGACACAGGTGGGAACAATCAGGGGTGGGGCTGACACTGATGAGCACAGGAGACACAGAAGGGGTGACAGGTGAAAACAATCAGGAAATTAGACACACCAGGGAAACTAACGACAGACAGGAAAACACAGGGAAAAGACCAGACAATACACAGGGAATAAAACATGACAAGGAGAAAAGCAAAACACCCACTAACAGACACACAAAACTAAAAACGTGACACAACACAAGAATCGTGACAGGCTGCACTTTGGTTAACAGACTAACATTGATTTCCTCCATTTATAAATGGACAGGCTCTGTAATTATACCAGTTTTAAAGGATATTTTTGGTTACTGTCCTATAGTATACATTGAAATGATTTCAAACCTGTTTATCCCTATACTTATAAAGGAGTGCCTTGGAAATATGTGTTTACATAAATTCTGACCAAACCGTTTGAGACCCACTGAGATAACTTAGACTAAAGTGAACTATCTAAACACTCAGAGTGCTTTAACTCACTGAGCTGTAGTCATCAGCCTCTCAGTCTGACTGGAGAGGACTCTCCCTCCACATTATTGTAGAAAACATCTTCTTCTTATATCCGTTAGAGCAGCTAGCACCAGATTCTAATAACAACAGCGCCGGTACCGGTGCACCCTCCCTCTCTCCCTCTCTCCCTCGCTCACTCGCATTTTGGCTGTGAGCTGCGGGCGCCAGATAAGCCAACATCCCCCATTTTCATCACTTACAGCGCCCATCGTACAGGGCAAATGAAACGTGTAACCGGGGTGAAAAGGGTGTTACATTTACTTAATTATGAATATTGTTACATCAAGGCCGAAAATTAGGATGAGCACGCCAACGGTCAAAAATGTTTTTTCCCTCCCAGAGCTATCAGCGCAGAGTCTCCCCAGATCTGGCGCCCTAGGCGAACATCTATGACGCCAGTGCTACGGGCCGGCCCTGAGTTCATATACAACTCGCAAATACCTTTCTCTCTCTCTCCTCTCTGCTCTCTCCTCTCTCCTCTCTTCTCTCTCTCCCTATGTTGGTACCAGTGGCGGACGGCCCATAGGGGCGCTAGGGGTGCCGCCCCCCCTCTTCCCACATGTTTGATTGTCATACAACATTAAAAATAAATAAAAAAATATATTTCCATAAAATATATTTTTTACATTTTTATTTTTATTTTTAAAGAACAAGGTAAATATTATATAGTTGGTATCAGTAAAATGTATAATCTACAATAAAATCTCGTTTAAAATTGTTTTACGATGTCTAAAGTTACTGATAAGTCACATGTTTCCTGCCTGGCCATAGCGTGTATCATTACCCTCTCTCGTCCGGGCGGTACAAAAGGAGCCCTCAGCCAGAGCAGCAGCAGCCAACAAGCTGACTGTTGCTATCTGTAAACTATGCCGCCGAAACTTTTCAGCCAATCAGCCTCGTCAGATCTGATGCTCAAAGGGCGCCCTTTGAGCGCCCTGGCCATGTGTCTGTGAGTTGTTTGGACTCGTATCCAAGGTGACGCTACAGTAGTTGTCTGCAGGTGTAGACTCCGGTGCTAGTGGATCGCCGGAGCTGTAGATTAACATTTACATGCTTATTGTAGTTGTAAGGGCAATGCCTGTAGCACCATGGAGCATATGTGTGAGTATTAATATTCATCCAGCTTTCGTCTCATTAGTATGCATGAAAAGTGACAGGTGCTGTGACAGGTCACATCTCTCCCTACTTATGCTAATGAGCTCATTCCCGCCTCCACTTTGATCAAGGTGTGAGATCTCAAGTAGGTGTGATATCCCAAGTAGGTGTGAGATCCGTCGATAGGAGGGGGGTGATGTGTATTCACAGGTGTGAAAAGCCCCCACTGTTGCGCCTTATGGTGTATAATAAAAAAAAATGCAATCACATTAGTATGCATAAAAGTGACAGGTGGGCCCGCCCCCAAGTGTGTGTGTGTGTGTGTGTGTGTGTGTGTGTGTGTGTGTGTGTGTGTGTGTGTGTGTGTGTGTGTGTGTGTGTGTGTGTGTGTGTGTGTGTGTGTGTGTGTGTGTGTGTGTGTGTGTGTGTGTGTGTGTGTGTGTGTGTGTGTGTGTGAGAGAGCCTGGCCCTGCCCCCTCCTCCCCCCTTCCTGCCATCTTATCACTAGACAGAGGGGGGAGGGGTTCTCTCTAAAACACAGTGTCTGTAAAGGTGGGGGAGACTGTCCCCCCCCTTCCTGCCATCTCTCTCTCTGTTTCTGCTGATGTGTAAAATATACAAAATAATGTTTTATATACTTACTCTCTTGTTAAAAGGTGATGAAGTTTGCAGCGTAACCCAGCCATCAGTGTTCTAGTTTTAAAGTTTTGCATACCTCAAAGTGTGTCTAAAAGTATCTTGGCAAGAGAAAAAAGCCAAAATCCGCCTAGGCCATTAAAAAGAAACAGAATTCCACGTTTTACAAATGAACAGACAGAAATGCAGACTTGACTACTTGGCAGTTGATTAAAGCAGATTTGTCCTTTTTCATCTCTCAAAGGTTTGGGTCCTGTTCAACACTGGGTACAGAAATATATTCAATATACAGTCATTTGTACGTAAAGATTTTTTAAGTTGTAAGCACTTAGAAATATACATTTGATTGCATTTAAAGTGGCTGTAGACAACTTATCATAATGAAGTAGTTGATTGCACAAATTTGTAATGGATGTAAAATAAAGGCGACATTAGCATTTAAATTGGCTCCCTATAAGACTTGCTTTCTCTATGAAATGATGTCTGGCTCTGAGTAGTGTTCTCCCTTTCACAATAAAAAGCCCAAACACAATACTTTCTGAATCACTGCAGGAAGTAATGTTCTAAAATGCAAATACAAATTGCTTGCAGTAGCTCCCAATTAGTTGAACAATTGGAAAACCGCAAGGACTGTGAAAACACCTACTGGCAAAGGATTGTGGATGCAAATTATGCAAAGAGGAAGAAAAAACATTCTATCTAAAGCTATATAACACAATCTATGTATTGACAGTATGAGTACAACAAAAACAGTATGCATGTTGATGCAAACGACGATGTTCAGTAAACGATCAATCAAAATCGAAGGATCCAATGTATTTTTAAATGGAGCAGAAATAGAACTAGTCTCCCAATTCAAGTATCTTGAACAGGGAGTGTGATATTGGACTCGCACTTGAGTTTTTAAGAAACATATCCAGAAAGTATCCAATACCATTAAATTCAACTTGCAACATTTTAAACAAATTAGACCTTTTCTTAACTGTCAATGCTGCAAAGTCATACCTCCACTGTATGATTCTATCCCAATTTGAATACTGTTTTACAAACTGGTCGTTTGCTTGTGCCACACACACCTGAAACCCATAGAACAGCTGTTCAAGAGAGCTATCCAGGTGTTTGACAGAAAGCCACAGTCATACCACCACTGTACCATCCTTGAAAATCACAATTTCTTGAGTTTTTGACAATTTTAAGTATTTTAAAATTATGTTTTTTTTAAATAATATTTACATTGGCTGGCCCCCCTCCCCTTGGGGGAATTCATCCACAGAAAACACACTGGACGCAGCACTAGGTCAGAAACCAGAGGAGACTGTGAAGTCCACCACAGACGGACCACCTTTGGACAAAATGTCCTCTCCATTAAAGGCAGCTCATTGTGGAATAGCCCCCCAACTGAGATACGGGATTGTCCCACTCTCAATAGTTTTAAAGGTCAACTTAAAGAATGGTTGAGCAACAAACAGACGTGTAATCACCGCTAAATAAATGCACTTTAACACAGGGGTATCTCCTCTTGCACTTTATGTAGCGCTTTTATCTTATCTTGCACTTTATATATCATAGCTGCTACATTGTACTGCCATGTGGTAAATGCTTGTGTGCTGCTCATGCTCTTTCTGCATATCATGTATTTATTTTTGCTGTATATATAAATGTCATGTTCTTATATGCTGTATGTGACGGGACTACAGATGGAAATTAGCTCAAAGCTAAAATCCGGCTCATTTACACTTGTAGGCATTATTTTTGTTTTAAAGTGTTCATCAATGTGCACTACGGTGGCCCTGAAGAAAATTAAACATTAAAATATGTCAAGGGGAGAACACTGAGGCATGAACTCAATTGCACGACTCAAAACTCAGACTCAGATAGCGTTTCAAAATAAAGACTTTACTGGAATTTGCACAGTAATAAAACAAGGAAAACAAAACCACTCTTTCGAGGAAAACTATAATGCGATCTATAGCATAGGTCCGTGAAAGGTCCGTGAAAAGGTCCGTGAGGTAAGCCGATACGTGGTCTTCGTGAGACAACGAACTGACAATTAACAGGAGGGAGCTAACACAATATATACACAGGTAAAGGGGACACAGTTGGAAACAATCAGGGCGGGGAAAATAATCAAGGACGCAGGAGACAGAAAAGGGGCGGGGAGCGTGGAGGCCTGAAATGAGAGGAAGAAATAATTAAGGGTATAGACATAAAACACAAGACAAAGGGACATGACAACTCTAACATAAAGAATAAACTTTCACAATAAGTTTCTTGGACATGACAGTACCCCCCCTTCTAGGGACGGCTCCTGACGGCCCAGGCTCCTCTGAGTTGAGGCGGTCAAAATCCTCAATGAGGCTTTTGTCCACGATGAAGCGGGAAGGAATCCATTGCCGCTCCTCAGGACCATAACCCTTCCAGTCAACCAGTAACTGTCGCCCTCTACCCCTTTTCCGACTAGCCAATAGTGACTTGACCGTGTAAACCGGACCTCCATCGATCATCCGGGGGGGCGGGGGGGGTTTGACGGTGGGAACCATAGCGCTCTCCTTCAATGGTTTTAATTTCCCTACATGGAAGGTGGGATGTACCTTCATGGCCCTGGGAAGCCGTAGTCTCACTGAGACTGGGTTTATGACCTTGGTGATGGGAAAAGGACCCACAAACCGGGGAGCCAGTTTTCGGGAGAGTACGTGGAGGGGAAGGTCTCGTGTAGAGAGCCAGACTTTTTGGCCTGGCTGGTATACAGGGGCTGGTCGGCGTTTTCGGTCTGCTGCTCTCTTAACCAGTTGTGAATTCCTGCAGAGTATCTTCCTAGCCGCAGCCCACACGCGCCAACAACGCCTGACCAGAGCGTGGGCAGACGGGACCGTGACCTCCCTCTCCGTGGCTGGGAACAGTGGCGGCTGGTAGCCATAAACACAGTGAAACGGGGACAGGCCCGTGGCAGAAGTAGGGAGGATGTTGTGTGCATACTCAACCCAGGTGAGGTGCTCGCTCCAGGAGGATGGATTCTGGGACACCAGGCAGCGCAGGCAGGTCTCCAGTTCTTGATTTAGGCGCTCTGTCTGGCCGTTAGACTCCGGATGATATCCAGACGAGAGACTGACCGTGGCACCGATGAGGCTGCAGAACTCCTTCCAGAAGCGTGACACAAACTGGGGGCCCCGGTCGGAGACAATATCCTTAGGGAAACCATGAAGCCGAAACACATTCTGCATCATGACCTCCACCGTTTCCTTAGCTGAGGGCATCTTTGGCAGAGCAATGAAATGTGTCATTTTGGAAAATCTGTCCACTACCGTGAGAACTGTGGTTTTACCTCTAGAGAGGGGCAGGCCAGTGACGAAGTCCATGGAGATCTCTGACCAGGGCCTGTTGGGAATAGGGAGTGGTTGTAATAACCCTATTCGCGACCTGGAAGAGGTCTTGTTTCGAGCGCAGATAGGGCACGCCTCCACATACTCCTTCACCTCCTTCTCCATGGATGTCCACCAGAAACGTTGTTTAACAATGAACATAGTTCTCTTGACTCCGGGGTGGCAGGTGAGCAGCGAAGTGTGAGCCCAGTGGATCACCTGTGGTCGCTCGGCCTCCTGAACAAAAATCCGGTTAGGCGGGCAACCCCTTGGTGCAGGAGCTCCAGCATTGGCACGTATTACCTCCTTTTCTACTGGCCAAGTCAGCGCTCCTACCACCCGGTTCAATGGGATGATGGGTTCCGGCTCCTTGGCTGCAGGCACAGGGTCAAACAGACGGGACAGAGCGTCAGGCTTGACATTCTGAGACCCCGGCCTGTAGGAAAGAACAAAGTCAAAACGGTTGAAAAACAAGGTCCACCTAGCCTGGCGGGAGTTCAGTCTTTTGGCCTTTCTGATGTACTCCAGGTTCTTGTGATCGGTCCAGACCACAAAAGGATGCTCGGCTCCCTCCAACCAATGCCTCCACTCTTCCAACGCTAACTTCACGGCCAGCAACTCACGGTTTCCCACGTCATAATTTCTCTCTGCCGGGGAGAGCTTCCTGGACAGGAAGGCGCAGGGGTGAAGTTTGTTGTCCTTCTGTTGTTGCTGGGAGAGGACCGCTCCCACCCCCTCGTTGGAGGCATCCACTTCCACCACGAACTGGCGAGTGGGATCCGGCATGGTAAGTATGGGGGCAGTGGTGAACATCTTTTTCAGCCGAGAAAAAGCCTCCTCAGCCTGAGGAGACCACACAAAAGGCACCTGAGGGGACGTGAGGACATGAAGAGGAGCTGCAATAGCGCTGAAGCTCCGCACAAAACGTCTGTAAAAATTAGCAAAGCCTAAAAACTGCTGCACTTTTTTGCGAGAGTCAGGGGTAGGCCAACAGGCTACTGCGCTAACCTTCTCTGGGTCCATCATAACCTGACCTGGGGAAATGATGAAGCCCAAAAAAGTGACTGTTTCCACATGAAATTCACACTTTTCAGCTTTGACAAACAACTTATTTTGGAGCAGTTTCTGTAGAACCAGGCGGACATGTTGTTTGTGGGTGTGAAGGTCAGGGGAGTAGATCAGAATGTCGTCCAGATAAACAAAAACGAAACGGTTCAGAAACTCCCTCAACACGTCGTTGATCATAGCCTGGAAGACTGCAGGAGCGTTTGACAATCCAAACGGCATGACCAGGTATTCATAATGTCCTGAAGGGGTGTTAAAACCCGTCTTCCATTCATCGCCCTCCCTGATCCTGACCAAATGATAGGCGTTCCGCAGGTCTAATTTGGTGAAAACCTTGGCTTCCTGAAGCTGCTCGAAAGCGGACGAGATGAGAGGGAGGGGGTACCGGTTTTTAACCGTAATGTCATTGAGAGGTGAGTAGTCGATACAGGGCCTAAGAGACCCATCCTTTTTGCCCACGAAAAAAAAACCTGCCCCTGCTGGGGATGAGGAATGACGAATAAGGCCTGTCTTGAGGGAGGCATCAATATAGTCCTTCATGGCCTCTTTCTCAGGTCCTGAAATTGCATAAAGTCGACCCTTAGGAATGGGAGACCCGGCAATCAAGTCAATAGCACAGTCATAGGAGCGGTGAGGAGGAAGAGCCAGAGCTTTGGACTTACTAAAAACTTCACTAAGGTCGTGGTAGCAGGAAGGAACTGAAAGTACATCCGGAAGATATATTTTTGGGACTGTATCCTGCCTAACACTCCCAGTGTTACATCCCCTGTCAATCTCTGCTACCTGCTTAAAACAGAGATCAATGCAATTCTTTCCCCACCCCTCCACCCTCCCAGATTGCCAATCTATGTGAGGGTTATGAAGTTTCAACCAGGGAAACCCCAAAATGAGTGGATGTTGGGCTGAGTTAAATAAGTGAAAAGACATTGTCTCATGGTGGTTATCATTACATCTTACTTCTAAAGGCTCCGTTTGGTGAGTCACTTTAAACAACAGCCGCCCATCGAGAGCACTCGCTTCAAGAGGCTGGGGTAGAGGTTTAGTTTTTATGTCCCATTTTTTAACTAAACCCCAATCCATAAGACTTTCGTCCGCCCCTGAGTCAATGAGAACACCATGAGTAACTACATTGTCTCTGATTTTTACCTGGATCCGGGTCAGGGTGCGAGGAGGAAAGTCAGAGGAAGAGATCCGGCTCACCAACGTACTCCTCTTCATTGGTGAGCCTCCTCTTTTACCGGACAAGCCGCTTGTGGGTGTCCGCGCTGCCCGCAGTAGAAACACAGACCTTCCTTGAATCGACGCTGACGTTCTGCCAGCGACAGCTTGGCGCGGCCCAACTGCATTGGCTCCTCCACGGAGCCAGGGGGCGCTGTTGTCCGGAACGCAGGTGGTGAGGGGTGACGGGGCCTCCAAGAAGAAGTAATATCCAGCGGCGAGCGTCTCCTCTGGAGAGGTGGATCAACCGCATCCTTGGATTTATTCCTTCTCCTCTCCGTCAAACGATTGTCTATACGTAAAGCCATGGATATGACAGAGTCCAAATCAGCGGGCAGATCGAGAGGCGCCAGCTGGTCTTGTAAAGAATCCGAGAGACCGCTGACGAAAGCGTCAAACAATGCAGCGGAGTTCCAGCCGCTGTCGGCTGCCTTAGTCCGGAACTCGATGGCGTAGTCAGCCACACTCCGCTGATGTTGTCGCAGCTTGATCAGAGCCCGAGCTGCTTCCCTGCCCGGCGTGGTTTGATCGAAGGTCTTCCTCATAGTGTCTATGAAGTCTTCCAGAGACCCGCAGATTGGCGAGCCTCGGGACCATTCTGCCGTGGCCCACGCTGCTGCTCGGCCGGAGAGATGAGAGATCATAAAAGCCACTTTGGAAATGTCCGTGGGAAAAGCAGCCGGTTGGTGGTGATAGTGTAACTCACACTGCACGATGAACGGCCGGCAGCCTTCTGAGTCCCCGGAGTACCTTTCGGGTGGAGCCAGACGCATGGAAGCCCTGTGCGGCTCAGTAACCCGGTTGGGATCGAATCCGGTCACCGCTGGAACCGGAGGAGTCATAGGAGGAGAAACAGCCTGCAGGTGAGTGAGCACACGCTGAACCTCTGCTGCCAGTAGATTAACTTGGGTCGTCAACGATGTTTGTAGTTCCCCCTGGCTGCTGGTTAGATCCTGCACTCCCTGCTGCATGGTGGCCATACGCTCCTCTTGTTGCCCAAGACGTTGGCCCTGAGAACGGATAGCGTTCTTAATCTGATCTGAGTCGGCTGAGTTCATTTTGATGGTCAGTTCGTACTGTCAAGGGGAGAACACTGAGGCATGAACTCAATTGCACGACTCAAAACTCAGACTCAGATAGCGTTTCAAAATAAAGACTTTACTGGAATTTGCACAGTAATAAAACAAGGAAAACAAAACCACTCTTTCGAGGAAAACTATAATGCGATCTATAGCATAGGTCCGTGAAAGGTCCGTGAAAAGGTCCGTGAGGTAAGCCGATACGTGGTCTTCGTGAGACAACGAACTGACAATTAACAGGAGGGAGCTAACACAATATATACATAGGTAAAGGGGACACAGTTGGAAACAATCAGGGCGGGGAAAATAATCAAGGACGCAGGAGACAGAAAAGGGGCGGGGAGCGTGGAGGCCTGAAATGAGAGGAAGAAATAATTAAGGGTATAGACATAAAACACAAGACAAAGGGACATGACAACTCTAACATAAAGAATAAACTTTCACAATAAGTTTCTTGGACATGACAAAATATGTTATCGATGTCCCCATTCCCAGTTTGTTTTGGGAATAATTGCGATGTTTACTATGTTTTGGTATCTCTTAACAAAACAGAATTTTTGTAAAAGACTGCGGCTCTAAAAGGCGAGTTTTTGATTTTAACACTGTTTCAATGAAACAATACATTATACAATATTACGACTTTTTGCCATATTTTTAACACAATATACTTGTACTTTTTTTTGTTTTTGTGGTTGTAGGGCTTCAAGATATTTTGCATGTCATGCATGAACACGGTGTCATCTCTTCCTTGAAACTGACGTGCTGTCCGTTTTACAAAACAAGTTATTTTTCTGCTTCTTCATCCTCTGAATTTTCCTCCCCCGTCCCTCTTCCTTCAGCCAGCACAACAAGAATCAAGGTGGATCTTTGAAATGAAACACCTCTTCCCAAAGTGTGACTTCCCTATTGAGAGCATGCATCTATGGCAGTAGGGTCTAAACCAATTGGCCAGATATACTAACATGCAGAATGTACGGTATGTTTGAAGACTAACCATTTATCCAGTTCAAACTGTCTTTAAGATGTGACATTGCGCTCTGACTATTTCCCGTAAAATCGTGACAAACTATTACTTATTCTTAAATTTGACCTCTTGCGGCTTGGTTGAAAATGATGGATGAAAAATAACTTAAAAAAAAAAAAAGAGTCAAACAGAGAGGGACATTATACAGGTGAAAAAACTCGCAATTCTACAGATGACTCCCCCCACTCAACGCAATAAGTCCCTCCCTCCACTCAGCAAAGCATCTAAAACTAAGGACACCACTAAGACGACAGTTTGAAAACTAGCCATGGATCTGAGAAAACCCAAGTCTGATGTAGCCTACCCTTATTATCACCAGGATAACGGATATGGGCTTAATGAATGGATGTTACAAAGTAGGGGAGAGGATGTTCCCGAAGAAGAGCTCTCCTCTATATCATATCCATGTAAGGTCTTTAGTACAAAAGAGGACTATGATAACATGACATATGAAGAATATCTTTCTTTAAAAGATGGTATTATAGATAACCTCTATAGAAACAATATATCTCATACCACTCGCCAAGATCGCAAATGACATTTAGCAGATAAGAAAAGCAAAAGTAAAGAAAACCGAAGAAAAAGAAAAAGCAAAATGAAAAGGAGAAGAAAAATGAAAAGCAAACGCAGAATGCGAATGAAAAGAAAAGGGACCATAGGACGGAAAAAGAAAAAGACAAAAAGAAGGAAGGTGAAAAGAAAAAGGAACAAAGTGAAGAAATGTCAACTAACTATAGAGGATGGTGTTGTAGACCCATTACCGGATCATAATAATCTTATAGATCAGCTACCGCTAACCGACTGCTGCAAATTTGTTGAACAAATACCAAAAGCAATGGCAGAGCTTTGCTTCAATATAATGAGAGAAAAAGCACGATACTACGGAATTGCCCAAATTGGCGACAGTGCCAGAGCATGTATTAAAAGACTGTTGGAGGATCTCTATTCTAGTGTCGGTTGCCATTACATCGAAGGATATGCCAAAACGTGTGACGACATAGACAAAGCTTTTGAAAACAATTATATGGTACCTGTCCTTACAGCTAAACAAATCCTATGCCAGGTATTCAACAGACCACAAGAAGCACAAGAAGTCCCAGAAAGGATTACATTCAGAGCTAATAATGGTGAAACCGAAGAACAAGCAAAGCAGATTATAATCGTTGCGGGTGAAAGGATAGAGAATTTGCAAGTGATGTTAATGCATTTATCTGATATAAAAAATGCATTTGTTTACTTCCAAGAGACCCCTAAACATCTACTTGGGCAATGTGAATTGAACGATAAACCGATCACTGTAAATGAAAGGCGGAGAGAAGCAGCAGTGCAAATCGTTAAGTCTATTACCTTGTATGCACTACGACATTAACTTGGTAAAATGTAATGTGTTTTTCTGAAAATGGGGTGAATGTTGTGTTTTCAATTAAACAACCAAAACAAATGAAAATGTGTTCTATTTTTGCTTTCATGTATAGTAATAGTATTGTAAACGAAACATTTAAAGTGGTCCTGGAATCTTAATGTTCCGAAACATTCTGTAACATTACCGAAGAAATGAAACAAACATCAAAAGTGTATCATGTGCTCACATTGTATGCTCTGTTTGTCGATGTAATGCATCTTTGTGTCAAAAACAGCATACACATGAATATTTTGACTGAAGTGAAAAAACTCCATCATGATATTTCCAGTAATCTGGTGAATTCTAAGCTGGAGACGGTCCTGGGGATGTTAAAATCAGTGTAACTATTGAATTTGTGTGTGAAAAAAAAAAAATGTAAATAGGAGATAAAAAAAAAAGGTTTTTACATTTTAAAAACTGTTGTCTTCATTATAGCAAGGGGAGCGTGTCTGATACATGTGTATTACAGTCCTTCACATGCAATTTTGTCTTCATTATAACAAGGGGAGGGTAACAGGGAAGATGTATGATACAAGTGTATTGAAACGTGCGTATTATACCCCCACAGAAACACAGAAACACGGAAACACAGAAACACAAAAACACAGAAAAAACACTGAAACACTGAAACAACACAGAAACACTGAAAAAACAAAAACACAAAAACACTGAAACACCGACACACAGAAACAACGAAAACACTGAAAACACAAAAACACTGAAACACCGACACACAGAAACACCGAAAACACTGAAAACACTGAAAACACAAAAAACAGGCTTGTATAGTATCAGCCTCCCATCGACTTTTTAAAATACTGATGTGTTTATTCAAAAACCATACTAGCACACAAGCCTGTTTTTTGTGTTTTCAGTGTTTTCATTTTTTTCGGTGTTTCTGTGTGTCGGTGTTTCAGTGTTTTTGTGTTTTTGTGTTTTTGTGTTTCTGTGTTTCAGTGTTTTTGTGTTTCTGTGTTTCTGTGTTTTCTGTGTTTTTGTGTTTTTGTGTTTCTGTGTTTTCTGTGTTTCTGTGTTTCTGTGTTTTTGTGTTTCTGTGTTTCTGTGTTTCTGTTGTTCTGTGTCTCGGTGTTTCGGTGTTTCTGTATGTCGGTGTTTCAGTGTTTTTGTGTTTTTGTGTTTTTGTGTTTCTGTGTTTCAGTGTTTTTGTGTTTCTGTGTTTCTGTGTTTTCTGTGTTTTTGTGTTTCTGTGTTTTCTGTGTTTCTGTGTTTTCTGTGTTTCTGTGTTTTTGTGTTTCTGTGTTTCTGTTGTTCTGTGTCTCGGTGTTTCGGTGTTTCTGTATGTCGGTGTTTCAGTGTTTCTGTGTTTTTCAGTGTTTCTGTGTTGTTTCAGTGTTTCAGTGTTTTTCTGTGTTTTTGTGTTTCTGTGTTTCTGTGGTTCTGTGTTTCTGTGTTTTCTGTGTTTCTGTGTGTCGATGTTTCAGTGTTTTTGTGTTTCTGTGTTTTCTGTGTTTCTGTGTTTTTGTGTTTCTGTGTTTCTGTGGTTCTGTGTCTCGGTGTTTCGGTGTTTCTGTATGTCGGTGTTTCAGTGTTTCTGGGTTTTTCTGTGTTTCTGTGTTGTTTCAGTGTTTCAGTGTTTTTCTGTGTTTCTGTGTTTCTGTGTTTCTGTGGTTCTGTGGTTCTGTGGTTCTGTGGTTCTGTGTTTCGGTGTGTCGGTGTTTCAGTGTTTTTGTGTCTGTATTTCAGTGTTTTTGTGTTTTTGTGTTTTTGTGTTTCTGTGTTTCTGTGTTTCTGTGTTTTTGTGTTTCTGTGTTTCTGTGTTTTCGGTGTTTCTGTGTGTCGGTGTTTCAGTGTTTTTGTGTTTTAGTTTTTTCAGTGTTTCTGTGTTGTTTCAGTGTTTCAGTGTTTTTTCTGTGTTTTTGTGTTTCTGTGTTTCCGTGTTTCTGTGTTTCTGTGGGGGTATAATACGCACGTTTCAATACACTTGTATCCTACATCTTCCCTGTTAGCCTCCCCTTGTTATAATGAAGACAAAATTGCATGTGAAGGACTGTAATACACATGTATCAGACACGCTCCCCTTGCTATAATGAAGACAACAGTTTTTAAAATGTAAAAACCTTTTTTTTTTATCTCCTATTTACATTTTTTTTTTTTCACAAACAAATTCAATAGTTACACTGATTTTAACATCCCCAGGACCGTCTCCAGCTTATAATTCACCAGATTACTGGAAATATCATGATGGAGTTTTTTCACTTCAGTCAAAATATTCATGTGTATGCTGTTTTTGACACAAAGATGCATTACATCTACAAACAGAGCATACAATGTGAGCACATGATACACTTTTGGTGTTTGTTTCATTTCTTCGGTAATGTTACAGAATGTTTCGGAAAATGAAGATTCCAGGACCGCTTTAAATGTTTCATTTACAATACTATTACTATAATACATGAAAGCAAAAATAGAACACATTTTCATTTGTTTTGGTTGTTTAATTGAAAACACAACATTCACCCCATTTTCAGAAAAACATATTACATTTTACCAAGTTAATGTCGTAGTGCATACAAGGTAATAGACTTAAAGATTTGCACTGCTGCTTCTCTCCGCCTTTCATTTACAGTGATCGGTTTATCGTTCAATTCACATTGCCCAAGTAGATGTTTAGGGGTCTCTTGGAAGTAAACAAATGCATTTTTTATATCAGATAAATGCATTAACATCACTTGCAAATTCTCTATCCTTTCACCCGCAATGATTATAATCTGTTTTGCTTGTTCTTCGGTTTCACCATTATTAGCTCTGAATGTAGTCCTTTCTGGGGCTTCCTGTGGTCTGTTGAATACCTGGCATAGGATTTGTTTAGCTGTAAGGACAGGTACCATATAATTGTTTTCAAAAGCTTTGTCTATGTCGTCACACGTTTTGGCATATCCTTCGATGTAATGGCAACCGACACTAGAATAGAGATCCTCCAACAGTCTTTTAATACATGCTCTGGCAACAGTGGGGGCTTTTCACACCTCTGAATACACATCACCCCCCTCCTATCGACGGATCTCACACCTACTTGGGATATCACACCTACTTGAGATCTCACACCTCGATCAAAGTGGAGGCGGGACTTAGCTCATTAGCATAAGTAGGGAGAGGTGTGACCTGTCACAGCACCTGTCACCTTTCATGCATACTAATGAGACGAAAGCGGGATGAATATTACTACTTGTGTGGGCTGGACCTGTATTTTACAGGAAAGGAGTGATCAGAGGGTCGAGTTGTCGATTCTTGTTCAGTTTTCATCTTCCTCACCCTCTCAGACTTTGAGTTGCGCGCGCTGCTAAAGAGACGCGCTACCATGGAAACCAAACAATGGTGTAGCTGTATTAAAGTCCGAGTGGAAACAGTCGTAAGTAAATCTGATTTTGTCAGAAATCGGGAGAAATGCGGGAGTCTATAATGCAGGATCTGTTTGGTATTTCTTTTTTAAAACTATAGTTATATACTATATAGGTATGGCCCTACAATATATTGTTCAAATATAGCATGATAGGTCCACTTTAAGTAAAAGTACAGAAGTATTAGCATCAAAATATCCCTAAAGTACCAAAAGTAAAAGTACTCATTGGTCCATTTCAGAATATTAATTCATTTGATACCTTTAGTCACTTTGCAGATATAAAGCAGCATACAAAGACTTAGATTAACACATTAATACTTCAACATTTTTGAAAAAAACTTATTGCAGAACTTTCACTGAACAGAGTATTACTACACTCTGGCATTTCTACTTTTACTCAAGTACAAGATCTGAATACTTCTTCCATCTCCGGTTATGTGACATATTTGTTGAATATTTGGAGAACAAACACAATAAGGATATCATTGGAAAGCTATACTCTCCTGTTTCCAGCATTGTGTTTAACTCCAATGTGTTTTAGGGGTCATGTGACTGATTGTGATAGAGATATTGATACAACAGTTGATCACCCTGAAACTAAGACAACTTGTACTTTGAGTCCTCACATGCAGACGGATTTCAGCTTGAATTTGCTTAGTGTTATGCCCTGCATACAGACACACACACACACTGAAATACAAAGAGACAGACACCCAGAGAGACGAGTGATTGTGTGTTGAGTTTACAGAGAAGCAAAGAACAGTTTTAATGAGTAACTGTTTTCATACAATTGGATTCACTTTAAGCCTGCTTCAATCATTGGCTGAAGTGGGATTATGCAACCACACACACACACACACACACACACACACACAGACACAGACACAGACACACACACACACACACACACACACACACACACACACACACACACACACACACACACACACACACACACACACACACACACACACACACACGCACACAATGTTCGTATTTAGTCTCCTGATTTTAAATGCCCTAGTATGGTTTTGTCACCATTTCCATAGCCCCACCAAAAATATTTTCCACCAGCCGCCACTGGTTGGTACGCAAATGCGCCTTTTTTCAAATGACCCAGTGCTCTTTTTTTGGCGCACCTGCGCACCAGTTATGCGCAGCCCTGCATATAACATTTGATTTCACCTTGCTCTATTCTTTTTAATGCACATTCAAAAACGGGAACATTTTCGGGAGTTTCAACCGGGTACCAGCAGGGACGTTTTGGTCACCCATCCGACTGTGTTTACAGCTAAGCACACACGCTAACATCAAGACTACAAGCTCACTTGGGGTTGAGGCTTTTACACGTTGCTTGACTGCTGGCCCACATATCTGATCCAAACATAGTATGCGTAACGTGTATTGGGGGGAATAATTATTTAAAGTTATTTAATAATTGTGACTTTTTGATGGATGAATGATGCTCAAAGTGAGAGGGCAAAGAATACAATTGAATGCAATGCCCCCTTTTGCCCCCTCTTGGCGCCGGGCCTGGCTCACGTGCGCCCCCTTTAGTGCGGCAGAGGTTATGGCTGCCTCCCCTTGTGCTTTTTTCATTGCTGTTGTATGATGAGACCAACGAGCCTAAATATCATACGTGAAATAAGTTATTTAGAGACTATGGATGGCGAGGACACATAAAGGGATCTACAAACATTACATGTGTGACCTACAGTCAGATGGTAACAGGCATGCGCTTAGTGCCCGCTTTCCAGACAGTTTCTGTGGGGTGACATATTCTGAGGTGAGGCAGAGCTCATCTGTGCCTCACCTTACCCCACAGTAACTGGCTGGAGCGCGCTCACAAAATAAGTGGCCGCGCTAAATTAGTGCCTGCGCTCCAGCCAGTTACTGTGGGGTGACGTGAGGCAGAGCTCGTCCCTGCCTCACTTCTCATCGGTCCCATGTAGCCTAATTGTAGCGGAGCTCGGCAAATTTGCTGATTTTGACTATAAGAAGTGATTGGAATCATACAGAAATCCCATTTACAACACAGATCAGTGGAGACATTTTATTATTATTTAGTTTTTCTTTAATTGTTTTTCCGTTATATTGGAGTATGACAGGTGAGGCTCTGCCTCCCCTGCCTCCCCTGACTGCATGTCACTGCTACGGTTACTGAATGGAATACAGTTCAAAAGACAGTGAGCTACATTTGGAGCTAGTTAGTGTTGCAGTTGCTGATTGTAACCTTCTGCTCACCTTCACTTCTATTGGACATTTCAGATTCAGAATACTTTATTGTCCATTAAATGTAATATAATGGAAGTGTGTATTTGGCATTGGCAAATATGATAAAATAACCCTCACCATACGCAGTACAACATACAATTCATACACACAAAGATAAGGAAAATGCATCTTAAAGTGAAAAAGTCTTAATAAAAGTGGTGCGTTTTTCCACTGGCATGGGTCCATTGAAATATCAGTTGTATACAAAATAAATAATTTACTATAGTTGTAGGTAGCAGATTTTTGGGAATATGAAATACCACACACTGTCCCTATAAAGCCTAATCGTCCATAGCCACTTTGGATTTGTGGAAGTGACTGACAGCAGGCTTATAGGGAGGAAGAGAAACAGCAGTGGAGGTAGCAAAAGAAGGCTGGAGAGAGAGGAGATAAACAGATGGCGAATAGAGGAGGAAACTCAATGGATATCAAATGCTATCCATTGAGTTTCCTCCTCTAATGATTAGAGGACAAGGACGAGATAGAGAGAGAGCAGAGGAAGGAGAGGGAGCAGGGATAACGAGCAGCTGTTTAAATGCCAGCCCCCCCCCAGGTTACTAACGCTGTGGGATGACCTCAGCTCCACAGTGAAATCCAGCTCAGTGATACAGAAGTATTAATACAGTCTGAAGTTGCCGGCTGCCTAAATGCCACACAGAGTTTCTGTTTTTATCCACACGCTGGTCTTCAGTGACCTACATACCCTAAGAGTTGCAGGTGTTCCCCTCAAAGGGAGGAAGGCATTCACTGCTCATCTATCCTTTGCCATGCATCTTTGAAAAAGTAATTACTTTCACATTAAAGATTTCATGTTATATTTGTTGCATAATAATATACATTTCATATAGCAGGTGGTTTAAATATAAGATGTATTGCTGGAAAGCACATTTTAAAAGGTTGTGTTAGTCTTGTAACATGCATTGTAGCACAACATGGCAGTGAAACCAAGCTCTGTTTATTTAAATGTATTTCAGTTTAAATACAATACAAATATTCTTCTAGAACCAATGTGTATTTTGTGAGTATTCTTGTGTTCACTTTTTTCAAATGTCTTTATCTACACTGCAAGGAGCGGGTAATTGAAATTAAAAGGCGTGTGTATATTTATCGTAATATTGTAAGATGTCAATTGATTTAATGTAACAATTAAAAAGACTATTCTTTTCATATTATTGCTGGCCTGAACTTCATGCTGTTGTTATCTGCTCCATCCTAACATCAGATCCACCCAATATCCTGCGCTGAGGATATCAGGTCAAACACAGCCATAAAGCTTCTTTACACGGGGAAAGATCTTTGCAACAAGAACACAGTAGGCTGAACAATGGCAGAGATTAAAACAAAAAAGGACTTCTTTTGAGAGAATAACCAACACTGTGTAGAGGTACTTCTCCAAATGTTGGACACAGATTTAATTCTGACAGAGAGATCCCAAATGGGGATTGAGTCTATTAATAAAAATGTGCTACAGTAACTTCCAACTACTGTTACTCTGTGTGGTGGCTGTTGGCTAATAGCATTGATTTTAGTCAATTTAACTATTTTTGCAACAGCAGCGAGACAATTCCCCATTCAGGTCTGCATTTCACCTTTTGAGATGCTTTGAGAATAAACTAATGTCTTGTCTGCTGCAGCATTAGCATTGTGGGTTTGATTGACTTTGAACTAAAGGATAAAATGTTTTAGCATGCTTACGGACTTTGTTTGCTACAGCCTCATATAGAGCCGCTTGCATGGCTGGAGACAGAAATCTGCAAAATGCCGAATAAAGGCATATTTTAGAATAATATTCATCTTAATTGTGAAGCTTTCCATAAAGTGAGTTTGAATTTGAGCGCGGGGAAGTAAATAATTATGTTTTTATGATGACGATATGAGATATGACTGCCAGACATGGTATACGTGTGTGGTGACCAGGTGATACTGTGATGCTGTGTATGGACAGCTGTTATGGCACAGCTGGAGGACCATGCAACACACGTCTCTGTGTCTTTACATCGACCGCTGGAGTGACAGACACACCGATTTTCGACAGATGATTGTGGGCTTGTCGGCATGCATTTATGGCCAAAACTGAAACCAGACCTGTGAACACACAGTTCACTGTCACAGGAAACCAGTGACTCTGGCAGGGTGCTTCATTTTTATTTGTTGTTTTCTGTTTAATTAACTTGCCTAATTTTGGGTTTGCATTTCTGACTTTTTGGCTGTTTGGAAAAGAGAGTTTTGGACAGTTTTACTGGCTCATTAGTCCCACACAGAGATACATATTACCAATGAATCTCATCAACTGAATGTGAGCTAATAGTGAGCTTGTTTTATTTGCTGTGTTTATACAGTATGTTATTCATTCAGAATATGTTGTCAGATTGGACCCTGACTGGCACCTCCGTACAACTAAACATATCAAACTGTTCCAATTAAACGGCCTCCCGCCTCCTCATCGATGGCTCCTCTGTTCTCTTCTCCAACCAAGTCAAGAGCTGCCATCCTGCACAGCTCCATCTCCTTTGCGCCTCACACAAAAAACATCACCTGTACAGATTTCTTCCACCGACGCAACATCTCCAGACTCCATCCCTGTCTCCATTCAGCCCTGAAGTCCTGGTTCAAGCTTTTCTTATATCTCAGATTGACTACTGCAGGCCTTTCCACCAAACTCCTTAACCAGCTTCAAATGTTTCAGATCTCTGCTGCACCACATCACCCCCATACTACAATAACCTCCGACTCACCTAAAAAGCCCTCCACAACCTGGCTCCCACCTAACCCCTTTCCCACCAAAGCGGTTCCAGGGCCAGTTCGGAGCCAGTGCCCGTTTGTGAATGCTATAACTTAGACTAAATCAACTTGACTCTGGGAAATGACAAAAAGGTTCTTGGCTTTAAAACATTGGGTTTCCTTTAATGCATATGAAACAAGACATACTGGCACAGGACAAAGGGGGACGAGGACTATATACAAGAGGGGACACAGGGGGCAACAATCAAGGGGAGGGGGGGGGGATCTCACAGCCAGGAAAACACACAATGGAAGGAAGTAGTGGGCTCTGAAACGAGAAGGAAAGGTAAATACTAAATAGAACAGGAAGTGCAATGACAGATGGAGACATAAGTGATAAGTAAACATTAAGACATGACTAAACATAATAAAATATACTGTATAATATAATCTAAACACAAAACATATTACATAAACCCCGTGGTGTAAAGTAACCAAGTAGATTTACTCATGTCCTTACATACAATTTTGAGGTACTTGTACTTTACTTGAGTATTTACATGCTACTTTTTACGTCTACTCCTTTACAATTCAGAGTTAAATGGTGTACTTCTACTCCACTACATGTATTTAATACTTTTAGTTACTTCACAGATGTGGATGAATGATGTGAAATATAATCAAGTGTTAAATCAGACTTTAGTTCCACCTGCAGTAAATCCACAAGCTACCCTGAGGTATACAAAGTCATTCAAACTAGCTGCACCTTTACCAGCTTTGAGAACACTTTAATGATCAATCATTATAAAACATATCATATATATTTCTGAAATGGATTATTCTGCACAATGACAACTTTTACTGTCGCTACTTTAACTATATTTTGATGCTTTTACTTTTACTTAAGTACAATATCTGAGTACTTCTCCAACCTCTGCATACACCTGATAAATAACGAAACATGACATGAGTAAACAAAACCTGGAAAATGAACAGACATGACGTGATGTTACAACGGCTCAGGCATCTCATTTCGGCTGTCATGATACAAATCCAAAACAGGGTGTGATTTCCCACTTATGACTGATCATTTTGCAAATCATTCCATTAGCCTCCTTTTATTTCACCAGCAGGTAGTATTTTCTAACCTCTCATTGGTGGTGTGTTCAGGGTCACTTTGAAAATGGAGCACTAATTGTCAGCTGCTGAAAAGCCCTGCCTAGCAGCACTGAGCACACTCAGAGCCAAACAAAGCGTGAAACACTGACAATGTTTCCTTTGTTTCCCAGGTGTTGGAGTGTCCTTGAACGCGACACAGAATCTCGGGGCTGCTCAGCATCTGAGCTGCTCTGTTGTAGGAACTGCTTTGAGGTACGAGGGGTTTTGCGTCTCCTAGCAACTGTAAAACTGTTCAGATGAAGCCGGTCATTGGGACAGTCTGACTTCACTCTATTCATTTCCGCTGCTGGCGTGTGATGTGTGCTGATGCTAATGGAACACAAGTGCTCCTGTGAATAGATGGGGAGAGAGCCAGGAACATAAACGAGTGGGAGTAGAAAGGAGAAAGGGAACATTAATTAAAATAGAAATGTTTGCATAGAAAAAGAGAGAATAATAAAAGGCTTTTTTTGTTTGACAGCTCAGGACCAGCTTCCTCAGGTTGACGAACACACAGTCGTGCTCTGACAGTGATTGACAGGCCGGCTGGTTTATTACAGGAAGTCGTTCTTTTGTTTTCTTTGTGAAGTCACATCAAAAGCACAAAGTCGTCAGAGAAGAGATCAAGGACGCAAGCTGTGTGTGTCGCTGTGGTTGTGATTCTTTAACAATATTGCATGATATTACATGGCTTGGTTGAATACTTGATCCTGAGTTGATAGGAGTTGATAAGAATAAGTCCAGTCAGAAATCAGTAGAAGAAGACATACAGGCAGTAAACACTAAAGGGAACAGCAGAAGGAGACAGACAGGAAGTAAACACTAAAGGGGACAGCAGAAGAAGACAGACAGGAAGTAAAAACTAAAGGGAACAGCAGAAGGAGACAGACAGGAAATAAACACTAAAGGGAACAGCAGAAGGAGACAGACAGGAAGTAAACACTAAAGGGAAAAGCAGAAGGAGACAGACAGGAAGTAAACACTAAAGGGAAAAGCAGAAGAAGACAGACAGGAAGTTAACACTAAAGGGAAAAGCAGAAGAAGAAAGACAGGAAGTTAACACTAAAGGCCCTGACACACCAGGCCGAAATCGGCCGTTTTCGTTAGTCGGACGACGAAGCGTGCCCTGTCGCCCAAACTCAATTTGGGCGTCGGCCACAGGCAGTCGGACAAAGAAATCACTCTGATTGGCTGTTCAGCTAGCGAATCAGTGCATGAGAAGCGAAACGGTTGCTTGAGAATGTCTTCCACAAGCAACACTCCAATGGCTGATAGCTCCAGTACCGCACGAAACATGTTTTCGATGGACGAGACTGAAAATGGAACGCACACGCTATTTGTTGTTTGTTTAGATCACGCAGTCTGCTCTTCTTCTCTGTCTTCCTGTTGTTGCCTCTTTTGAATGACGAATACACACTACCGCCGCCTGCTGGTAAGGAGAGTTATTGCCACTCACGCATGCGCAGTTCGTACGTGCTCGGCAGAAGTCTTTGCGGCGTGTTCCAGTGCGACACATGGCCAAGACGCAGGAGAACATGCCAACGCAACAGTCGGCGTCAGCGTCGGCGAGTTCCCTGGTGACTGCCTGGTGTGTCAGACAGACAGGTAGGCCCAATCCCAAATCACCCCCTCGACCTTAGCCCTCCTTGACGGAGTGAACTCCGTCTGTAGCCACACTCGCAGCTGAATGAAGTTCCCTCTGTTAAGGGTTAAGGGTATAAATACAGCAGCAAGCTTTGGGACGGCCTCCCCTCTCTCCGGCAGAAACAAGAAATGCCGTAAATGTATGTAACAACGGTTTGAAATCAGCATCTCTTAGACAAAAAATGTAAATTAATAACTCAAATAAAAATCCAAACATCGTTAATTGTGTTTAAAAGCTCTTTTAGTTTTAAACCTGATGTTTATAAGCTTCTTAGTTTTTGCAACAGTCTGTAAATATACACAACTTTATAATAAAATGCTCACATTTACTAAACACAGGTATCATCCTAAGTTAAAAACATATGAGGTTATAATGAGGTTGTTAACATCGCAGTTTATCAGTGGATGTTTGCTGGAACTACTTGTAAACAGCGTGTTTCCTGACGGACACACACAGCGTGACTCCGGTCAGGTAGAGACCGGTCTCAAGTCAGCACCGATGCAGACTCGCTGTTTGAGGGCTTGATAGCCCACTCCCCCTCCACACCACTCCACACTCATTGGTTTGGAACAGCACTTAATATGGCGGAACCTCCGCGTGAACGCGCAAACGGAGGGGTAGGGTGTAGGGGTAGGGTGTAGGGGGCGGTTTGGGACACACTGAAGGGGACAGCAGAAGAAGACAGACAGGAAGTAAACACTAAAGGGAACAGCAGAAGGAGACAGACAGGAAGTAAACACTAAAGAGAACAGCAGAAAAGCCCAGGCCGGATGAAAAACATCATCTCTTACTTTATACTGTATCTTTAGGTTTGTGAACTATGTGAATTTTGTATTTTATGTATTTATGTATTTCTCTCTACACTTTTGTCTGGACCAAGTGAACCGAGCAGTCCTTACTACTCAACAGCAGTCAGACTAACATTTAAAAAAAGATTTGCCACAAAAATAATAATTTATAAATGGTAACAAGACTGTATTTATCCAAGCTTTTCCAGTCTTTAAACCCGTCAAACCATTTTTACTTTACTCAAATTAGCATTCAGACATCCATACAGAGGCTGAGGGAAACTAGAGTTCACACACCATCGGCCGTGCCATTGCGAGAAATGTGGGGTTAAGTGTCTTGCCCAAGGACACATCGACATGTTGACTGCAGGGGCTTGTGATCGAATCACCAACCTTCTGATTGGTGGAGGACTGATCTACCTCCTTAGCCACAGCCATAAAGACGTCTTAAAAATAATATATATATATGTATATATATATATATACGCTGCATCATTTCTCTCCAAAATGTAACTGCTGAGGCAACAAAGTCTGGTCTCAGTGAGACTGTACAGGACACGGTCGTGAATGCAAAATGGAGCACAGCTTCTTTGACCTGAGCATGATAGTATATTAATTAATTCCATAAATTGTTCACCTTTCCAGCAACAGCGTTAACAAACAGCCTTTTGGTAGATTTGTATTCAGCCATGTCCTCTCACTGGCCCATGATGGAGACATCCATTACTCTGCATGTGTGTCTGCACAGGAACATTAGTGCACCAGCTTAATGTACTCTTAGATGTATACATCTGTCTGTGTGTTCTGTGTGCATTGCAGCCTCTCTAAATATGTTTGCCCTGACCTTTCCATGAGAAGCACTGAATCCTGCCGGAGGCTCTGATCTCTTATCGATTCTGCCTCTTAAATGCACTTCTGCTATGAAGGGAGATGGAGATGAAGAGGCTTCAGAATATCCAGTGTAAGATAGAGCAGAACAGCTCAATATATGGAAAGTGGACCAGGTTACAGTGTTGATCAGGTAGAAAATAAATCAGCCCCTGGCCCGACTTCAACATTTAATGAGCCGGTTGCACTCATACTCACTGTGTAACACAAGTGAAAAATCAACTGCACCAGTGCTACCTGTTTTATACTTAAGGAAAACTACTTTGTGAAAGACATTGTTGATTTTGTCAGTCCGTCAGCCAAAAATAAAATAGAGAACACCAGGTGTTTTGGTATAACAATGTAGTGGTATTTGTATTCTTGCTTTTAGGATGCCTATCACCATCTGGCAAAGTGACTATCGGTGAAAACTAGCCTTGTGATTAATGTACACTGTCCCTTGTTTTTAATTAATTAATTCAATTCAATTCAATTTTACTAAGAAGAAGCACAAACTCTTGAACAGTTCCTCCAACTCTTCAGAGAATCGTCTGAGACCAATCAATACTAACTAGCTATGAGTGGTAATTATTTAGATGCAGAAGAGTCTCCTCTGACTACGGATTAGACCCGGGGAACAATTCTGTTAATTATATAATAATTAAATTACCGCTCCTACTGTATATATCTGTAGACTGCAGTTTCACCAAAACTGAAGCCAAACCAGCAGCATAGGTCACATGACCCGGGTCACTTCTCTCCTTAAATTGTAGGGAGTATTTGAAAGTAAATTCAGATTGAACATAGTAAAAAAGATTAAGTGATAGTGTCCGTCCAAAAAACGTATAGTGAAAACTAACCTTGAATGATGGGATAGTAGACAAAAAGCTTTAGGAATCCAAACTATAATATATAATAAGTACCCTGTATCAAGATTGATGCAAAAAAAGTGACATTTGACCTTTTAGAGAGGTTTAACAACAAAAATACCACCTTTGGTGTCATTTGGATTTGGTAGGTTTTGCCGTTTCTCTGGAACCCATTGGTAGATTTTGGTGATTGACATCTCTTTTGAACCATTAGAGCCAATATAATCGAAGGGGAAGTTCCACATACACACACACGTTACCATTGAGGAGTGAGTGTGATGCGCACGCGCTATGTTACGCTCTGAAAACTGAAACCTAGGCTCAAACTAGTAAATATGAAGATGGATTATCAGTAATCATTTCAAAGTGACACAGACACATTGGATTAACCTTCAGCAGCGTTTTTATCATTTTGATGCCATTGAACACAACTTTTGATCAGAACAACAGCAAAGGTAAGAATATCTCTGTGTTTCCTCCGTGAAGCTACGTTGTTGTGATGACTGTTTTCTCTTCCCCTGTTGCAAGTTCTCATCGCTCAGTGATGATACTTATGTATCTGGAATCTGTGGAATCTCAGCTTGTAAATCGATATCTTGTTTGTGCAGATCCGATAAGTAATAAGGGTATTTTACCTTGAGTTCTGTGCTAACTGCGTTAGCATTTTTTCGCTCAGGGCTAATTCGGAGCCTTTGTTATTACCCTTATGTTTAGTTTTGCTAAAAATGGTTAATATTGTCTGATAGCTGAGTTTAAAAACAATTAAGCTCCAGTACCGGGGGCATGGAGCTTAACTGGTTTTAACAGTAAAAGTAATCCTCACTGGTACACTTTTTAGTATTCACCAGCAAACCATTTTTGTTAAAAATGTTTTATTTTCCCTTTGTAACTCATTGTTTACACAATATGTCCAAATAATGAAAGAATCTTCCCATATTTCCATTGTTTAAAACAATGTCAAAGTATCAAGAAGAATGTGTAAGACAACACTTTAACAGATGAGTTTATACTATGGTCTGGCTCTATGAACGGGTGCATGATGGTCTGTGCGGGCCAGTCAAGTTCCTCCACACCAAACTCATCCAACCAGGCCTTTATGGACCTTGCTTTGTGGGTCTCAGCCATGCTGGACCAGAAAAGGGCCTTCCCCAAACTGTCTCCACAAAGTAGGAAGCATAGAATGGTCCAGAATGACTTAGTAAGATGAAGCATTAAGAATCCGCTTCACTGGAACTAAGGGGCCAAGGCCCACCCCAGAAAAACAACCATAGCATTATCCCTCCTCCACCAAACGTTACAGTCGGCACAATGCAGTCCGGCAGGTAACGTTCTCCTGGCATTCGCCAAACCCAGACTCGCCCATCAGACGGCCAGATAGAGAAACGTGATTTGTTATTCCACAGAACACGTTTCCACTGCTCCAGAGTCCAGTGGCGGCGTGCTTTACACCCCTCCATCCGACGCTTGGCATTGTGCTCGATGATGTAAGGCTTGATGCAGCTGCTCGGACATGAAAACCCATGAAGCTCCAACGTTTTTGTTTGATATGAATGCCAGAGCTGGAACTCTGCAGGTATTGAATCAGCAGAGCTTTGGCCACTTTTACCCACACGTGTGTGTGTGTGTGTGTGTGTGTGTGTGTGTGTGTGTGTGTGTGTGTGTGTGTGTGTGTGTGTGTGTGTGTGTGTGTGTGTGTGTGTGTGTGTGTGTGTGTGTGTGTGTGTGTGTGTGTGTGTGTGTGTGTTTGTGTGCACGCTTGTTTATTTGTGTCTTTTTTCATAATGAATTTGTAGCTTTTACTAATAAATTACTATGTTGAAAAACTGCAGTTCTGCCATTTCACACAGTTCCACATAGCAATAGTCTGTGGTAGGGAAAAGTTAAAGATAACGAATAAAGTATTTAGATTCTCTTTCACAGATAATTGATCTGTCATGATCAGACTGGATTTCCTATTCAGATCTGATGCAGTCCAGTATACAGGCTTTAACCGGTTTGTTTTTATACAAGCCAGCTTAACCCACTTAGCATTATGACAAGCTCTGGCAAAACTAAATTAGCAATATAACATATGAATAATAAATGTGTTTGTTCATAAAGTAACTGAGCCACTAGTTTCTGTAAGGCTGTAAGCATATTACCACCGAGTCAAGTCTAACAACGTGAAGGGGATCAGATTTCTGAAGATCAGCCGGGCACATGTTGGGTTGTTGGACTCAGGTTCATGTGTTTGGGGTGGCGAGACGAGACATTGAGTTATTGAGATGACATTGAGCGTCTGCTCAACCATTGCAATGTGACAAACGTACACAGCACTGCACATAAAGTGAAAATGCAGCCTGAGCATTTGACCCACCCTAGTGTCAGGAGCAGTGGACAGCTGTGAACTTAAGACTTTGCAAAACGAATGGATTCTGGCTTTGGTTGCAAGTAAACACGCTGATCTCAGGAGCTCCTGTAGCCAGTCTCCAGGGGGGGGGGGGGGGGGGGGGGAGCAGGACGCTTGAAGTTCAGAGCTGACAGTAGGTCAAAGAGATAGAAGGAAGTGGTTCAGTATTACACACTGCATTGATACTGAAATAACTGTAGTACATTATCAGTGATACATGGAATTAACCCTGTTGAATTTATGCTGATTTTAGTACCAGCATTAGAAAAGCAATCATATTAAAATGTATTTATATAGTCCGACAGATTACATATTTTTCGGGGGGCTTTTTAAGAACCTATTCAAGTTTTCTTCTATTTTAAAGATCTGTATAGTCTACCACAGTGGCGGTTCTACGGGGTGGCACGGGGTGGCAGCTGCCACCTCAGAAAAATGCCTTGCCACCCCAGCTGCCACCCCAGTTGGCAGCTTTGTTTTGAAAGAAAAGTTGTGGCTCATCGGACATTTATGAGAGAAAATCTCTAATGTCCTAGTGCAAGTGAATGCAGCACTTGTAACCCCTCCCCTGTTCCTGGCGCGAGCCTGGAAATGTGAATGGCGGCGATTTCATTTGAACAGGGGGACAGCGCAAAACCAGAAGCATTTCGGATCCAAGTAGATGGAAGGAATGAGGTATTTGTGGTCTACAATGACAGAGAAGAGCCTGTCAAGTTTGGCTGCAAGGCAAGGCAAGGCAAGGCAAGTTTATTTATATAGCACTTTTCTGTACGCGACAATTCAAAGTGCTTTACAAAACAAATTAAAATACTTTTTAGGAATAGATACAGTAAAAACACATATACTGTAATGGCATTTTACAACAGGCATTACAAAGCAAAGATAATAAAATAATTAAAATAAACACCACAGGTATACAATACATGTTTAAAAGGCATAGGCCTACTGTAGTGTGAATATGAGCAGCTAAATTAAAAGCAGCCAAAGAGATATGTTTTTAGCGGCTTTTAGTCTCGATTTAAAAATGGTAATCGTTTCAGATTGTCGGGGCATAAAAGCTAAATGCTGCCTCTCAATGTTTTGTTTTTACTCTCGGAACCGATAGCAGACCCGTCCCAGAAGACCTGAGGCACCTTGATGGCTCGTAATTATGCAGGAGTTCAACAATATACTTTGGTCCTAAGCCATTTATTGATTTCAAAACTAGCAATAGTACTTTAAATTCAATTCTTTGGCCGACTGGAAGCCAATGTAAATATTTCAGAACCGGACTGATGTGATCCACTCTTTTAATGTTAGTGAGGACCATAGACTGTATATTAGTATATTAGTGAGGACACGTGCAGCTGCGTTCTGAATCAGCTGCAGCTTTCTGATGGATTCTTTTGTCAGCCCTGTGAATACACTATTGCAGTAGTCCAGTCTACTAAAGATAAAAGCATGGACAAGCTTTTCTAAGTCCTGTTGTGACATTAGTTTTTTAATCCTCGATATGTTCTTCAGGCTGTACTCAGCATTGAATCAAAACGCACCATAGCTTTAAATCTTAATAAGTTTGTGAGGCGTTTTGCTGAACAAGATGGTAATCGCCACATTCAGCTGTTATAGGCATGCCAACTTGATGCTCTGCTCACGGATGACTCGATGAGCATAATAAACTGTTAAGATCATGACCTTACGTGTTTAAATATTTTTTTTTCTTTGTGGGCGCTGAACTGTTCCTTTGATTCTTTTGATATATGATAGTAATTACTTGTCTTTCAAATTTTGAAGGAGGGTGAGCAAGCATCTTGAGGAACATTCATCATTAACTCCTCCAAAAAATATAGTTTATTTAATAATAACACTGAATATGTGAATCATAACAGTGATTGACAGCTGATAGGAATAATATGATTGTTAATAGTATCATACTAATTTAGACAAAAATCGACAAGACAGTTAATTAATATACTTATTGCAGCAGTCTGCATAGACTTGGTACGCATGCTGGTCTAAGAGTGAGACAAACTCATTCAGTTATTGTTCAGTTAAAATTCATTAAATTAAGTCTGCCACCTTATGTATTTATATTTAAGGCTTTACTGATGTGCCACAATAATGTCACCAAATGTTATTGAGTTAAAATAAATATTGTGGCTTTCCAAGTTAACATTAATTGACATGACTGCGATTAAATCAGCATATACTTCTGTCAGGGGATGCCACCCCTCAAAATCTCCTGCCACCCGCTTGCCACCCCATGAATATTTTTCTAGATCCGCCCCTGGTCTACCATGCTAACAATTTGCCTGATTTATCACCTCGTTCATAGAAAGTTTGTTTGAGGTGGCTCCTTTGCCAATGTTTTATGCACATAGATTAGATTACAGGGCGCATGATCCGAGATAACAATATTATCATTATAGCAATTTAGAATTTAATAATAATACAATTTGTATAGCGACCCAAGGCCGCTTTACATGGTGAACAAACAAAACATACTTCTTCAACAGTGTAATATAATAAATGTAACACAGATATACCAGTGTATAGCCTACACATCCTACATACATATTATTACTGCTAAATACTGCAAAGACAAAACTTTACTTTGACAATGTATCCATAGTTTGTTGATACCTACAAATATCTTGGCTTTTGGTTGGACAGTAATCTGAACTTCAAACACCATATCGAAGTTCTAACAAAGAAATTGAAATTCACTCTTGGCTTCCTTTACAGACTTAAATGTTGTTTTTCAACTTCATCCCGTAAAAGGTTGGTCTCTGGCTTATTCCTGTCCCAGCTGGACTACGGTGACACCATTTATAGATTTGCCTGTCCCACTGTCTTGGCCAAACTTGACCCACTCTACCATGCTGCAATGCGTTATATATCAAAAACACCCAATAGGACTCATCATTGCACACTGTATAGCCTAACTGGATGGTCCTCACTCACTATGCGTAGGATGCAGCATTGGTTTTTATTAATGTATAAAGTCATTTTAGGAAAGCTTCCACTCTACATATGTGCCAGATTTGCTCCAGTTTGTGACTTTTACAACCTCAGATCCAGTGCCTGGATACGGTTCCAGGTTCCTGCTGTGCGGACTGAGGCTGGAAAAAGGAGTCTCTTTTATTATGGTCCTTGGTCTTGGAATGACCTTCAATCACGCCTCAAACTGACGGCACTTGTCTCTCTAGCCTGTTTGAAATTGAAGTTGTCAGAAGTCCTTACCACCAGCTGTTCTTGCAGTAATAAGTAGTGCCTTTCTTACTGTCCTAATGTGCACAATGTAGTAACTGCTTTTTTCGTCTTTTGTTTTCTTAGTTATGTTCTCTGTATTTTATATGTTTGTGTTATGTGTTATGTGTAACGTTGCTGCCTTCTTGGCCAGGTCAGCATTGTAAATGAGATTTTATCTCAATGCTTTTTATCTGGTTAAATAAAGGTTAAATAAAATAAAATAAAATAGTAGATTTAGTCCTTTTACAGTAACAAGTAATATACTGTAGGCCATTCTTTATGGTAATCTCACCAGATGCTTTCACAGAACTGTTCAATCTCAGGGCCTCTCCTGGATCTTTTTCAGGAACGTGTGTACATCCGTAGGAGAAGTGAAGAGGTGAGAGTTGCCGTCATGTGTCACTCGGAAAGAGGATGGATATTCTATTCCATAACGTAGACCCATGTCTCTGCACCTCGTTTCAACTCCATCGTAAGCTCTGCACTTTTTATCCGTCTCCTTGGCGACGTCATGGAAAAACATGATATGATGATATCAAAGTGGATTTTACCCTTTTCATATGCAGCCGACATCACTTTGGTTTTGTCCTTGTAGTTTAAGAACTTAATCAGAAGTGCTCGAGGCAGTGCGTTTGGCTTCGGTCTGCCAGATGGAACTCTGTGCGCCCTTTCAATAGCGAGCGGTGCTGCAAACGAACCGGCACCCAGAATTTTAGGGATTCATTTTTCCAGAAAGGTGCATGCATCCTTCCCTTCAGCGTTTTCGGGCCAGCCTATCAGTCACACATTAGATCTGCGGCTACGATTTTCCAGATCTTCCATTTTCGCCTCCAAACTTTCCACCTGTTGTCTCAGATGTTTCGTTGTTTTATTCACCGCTGAGGCATCGTCTTCCACCGCCCCAAGCCGCTCCTCAGCCTCCGTTAATCGGCCAGAGTATTGTTTTAGTTCGCCTTCGATAGATTGTATTGAGTGTATCACCGTATTACATTTTGATGCAAAGTCTTCCTTCAGGTCTTTCTTTAAATTGTTGATTGCACTCAGAATTTCACCTGAGGATTTATCCTGCAACAGCTATTGTCCCTCCTCGTGTTCCATGTCGGGAGTAAGGCCAGGTTGAGACAGCGGTGGCCAATCTTCTTCGGATAAAGTTTCCAAAACGTTGTCCTTTCTAGTTGTTTTCTTGCGTGGAGGCATTAGTAACACCGTTATGACTGTGTAAATTGCGTTTTCCTTTTACCTCCCGCGTTCCAAATAGTTAATTTACAATATTAGGGCAGAGCGACGACTGAACTACGTTTGATCAACACCGCGCCAGAACCGGAAGTTAGAAATACTCAGTGTTACACACACCTCAGTCTGCCCCCCCCCCCCCCCCCCCCCCCACACACACACACACACACACACACACACACTGTGAGCAGCAGGAGTATGACTCCTCGCCGAGCAACATCAATATGGATCTCCCGCTCTTTTCCATTTCTCATTTGCATGGCAGGAAGCAGGCAGCGACCCCCTGCTCGCTCTGTGGGGGGGGGGGGTCGCTGCCTGCTTCCTGCCATCCAAATGAGAAATGGAAAAGAGCGGGAGATCCATATTGATGTTGCTCAGCGAGGAGTCATACTCCTGCTCACAGGGGGGGGGGGGTGTTGATTCTGATGGCATTTTATTTCTGGTCCCCTTACTTCAAAATGTTTGCAAAACCTTACTAAACAATTTATTAACATACATTTTCTGTTCAGGAGAAACCATCGTGTCACATGAATGTATAAAGACAAATAGAAATCGAACCTCAAAGAAATGTATTCAATCAGCAGGTAACGAAACGTTCTCCATGGGAACGAGGGAGGAAACAAACTCATTCTAACCAACAGTTCAAAAACTGCTGAAATTGATTTACACAGAATTCCTGACGTTTTTTTCTGGAGACTCCGGTCTTCAGTCCCAGTTTATAATTGATAAACTAAGTCCAGGACAAGGTGTTTGGAAGTTTTGATTCACAGTTAATCACACTGAAGATTATGGAGGTATACCACTACTCACACAGCTGACACGACCTGCAATGTCAATTATAAATAGTTATATTCATATTTTACTATATTTTTTATTATTTTAAACATGTTTTCTTGTTCTCTATCTGTGTTTTAATTGTTGCTTTACTTTTATGTATGCACCTAGTCAAATTCCTCGTACGTGTAAACCTACCTGGTAATAAACCTGTTTCTGATTCCGATTAAAGCAACTATGTATGTGTGATGATACACGACTCCGTCTTTAAGAGTAACTACATATACTGTAATTAAATAACTACATCTAGCACATTTTGTGAAGGAGTTTTTTGTAAGGTCAGTACTCAGTCAGCAGCCTTTGCATCCCTTCTATAAGCAGTCAGTGAAAGCCCCCTGCAGTGCCAGTCAGATACTAGGAATCTGTTGATTAGACTTCTCATATTTTTAAGCCTCAATTTGTCCTCCCCCCCCCCCCGCCCCCCCCCTGTTTTGTTCTTCTCCTGGACCTCCCTAGTATTGCTCGGTCACCATCATCCACAGCCCCACCAAAAATATCTTTCATCAGCTGACACTGCAAGTCATTACAAATACTGAAATAGATCCTGTTTCACATGTCACACAAGATATGAGGACATGGCTGAGATGCTTGATATGCCCCAACCTGACAACTGAAACACATTTACTTTATTACTGTAGCTACATCGCTATGGGATGGGTAGGCTACTTGTTTAAGAATACTTTGATTAAATCATAAAACACTCTCTCTGCTAACGCGAACACATATTCAATATACAGAAAATAAATAAATGTACTTACAGTCCTCAGCATAGTGTAAGAATGAGTATCAATCATTATTATTAATAGTATTAATACATCTGAGGGCTTCTTCTCTATTGTTTATGTCATAGTGTGACTCTTTGACACAAAAGGTTTGAGTTGCCACCTGAAGATACAGTTTTACCATGAAGAACACAGGCTGACCCTCTTCACAAAATCCACTTGTTCATGTCTTTTCTACACAGGGTCCACTCTAGAACAAATCGAATGGGGGGGAAATAATGTACCAATGGGGGGCACACACTACCGTCAACAACCAACACATAAACACCAACGCAATTTCAATTTAAAAAAAAATGCCGTAAAGTCTATTGTCTTTCACACACATTGCAGGGGTGTAGTGCTATTTTACAGCGCACCTATGACTTGTGCCTACATGCACGGTTGTGGCACGACCAAGCGGCAAACTCTGGGGAACAGCCGGGACGCCAATACGGAAGTGCAACACACTGCAGTTCATACATGGGCCACTAGGGACTGACTGCAGAAAGGAGCAATTTCCATAGACCCCCATGTTAAAATGCCCAACTTTACAGCAGAAAAAAACATGTTTCTACCCATGGATGCAATAAATATTATTATCGATATAGTTAGATTCCACCTTCATGATTATGAATCTGTGAGTGAATTGTTTTCTAACACGACCCTTTTATTTATATTAGGTCTTAACGTTTTTGCATAAATTAGGGCGTGGTCACTTTGATGGACATGTACATGCCTCACTGTCAGCTAACAGCAACTTGTCCACTCTGCTAGGCTACAACCATAGAGGCTACAACGTTAGTTAGTCATAGCAGTGGTTCCCAACCTTTTTTGTCTTGTGTACCCCCTGAGCCTTTTGTAATACCATGAGTACCCCCTCACTCATACGTGCTGATGATCCTTCACAAGTAGAACGTAACTGATTATTGAATGAAAATAACTTTATTTCATCTCCTTAATTTGAACATCTAATTCTCAGGCATTTTCTTAATTTTAACTTAAATCACTCAATAAAAATGAATATGTTTCCTTGAAAATAAATAATATAATCAAATAAATACATATGAAATCAAAATAATCAACTTATCTTTGCTATATATCCTGTAACATGTAGGCTTAAACCTGGAGCCCCTTTGAATAAGTCCCCTTTAAACAGGCAATTAACTTTAATTCGGGAACAAAACACTTAGCAAAATAATATCCAGAATCAGTATAGGCCTAGCAGTTTCTTTTCACCAGTCATGTGAGCTTTAATGAGACACTTGAGCTTGCTTGTCTTTCATAAGCTTTGATAGTTCTGGAGGCAGTGTGGAAACAGCTGTGACCAGACTGGTCTCCACATCCAGTTTGTTCCTCTGCTTGGTTTTGATGTGTGTTAAAGCTGAGAAGGTCACCTCACACAAATACAGGACTGTCTCAGAAAATTAGAATATTGTGATAAAGTTCTTTATTTTCTGTAATGCAATTAAAAAAACAAAAATGTCATACATTCTGGATTCATTACAAATCAACTGAAATATTGCAAGCCTTTTATTATTTTAATATTGCTGATTATGGCATACAGCTTAAGAAAACTCAAATATCCTATCTCTAAATATTAGAATATCATGAAAAAGTATACTAGTAGGGTGTTCAACGAATCACTTGAATCGTCTAATTAACTTGAAACACCTGCAAGGGTTTCCTGAGCCTTGAAAAACACTCAGCTTGGTTCAGTAAACTAAATCACAAGTATGGGGAAGACTGCTGATCTGACTGCTGTCCAGAGGACCGTCATTGACACCCTCCATCAGGAGGGTAAGACACAAAAAGAAATTTCTCAAAGAGCAAGCTGTTCACAGAGTGCAGTTTCAAAGCACATCCACAAAAAGTCTGTTGGAAGGGGGAAATGTGGCAGGAAACGCTGCACAACCAAGAGAGATGACCGCAGCCTTAACAGCATTGTGAAGAAGAGTCGCTTCCAGAATTTGGGGGAGCTTCAAAGACAGTGGACTGAAGCTGGAGTCCAGGTATCAAAAGTCACTGTTCACAGACGTGTCCGGGAAATGGGCTACAATAGCCGTATTCCCATGGTCAAGCCACTTCTGAACTCAAGACAACGGAAGAGGCGTCTGACTTGGGCTAAGGAAAAGAAGCACTGGACAGTTGCACAGTGGTTCACAGTCCTCTTTTCAGACGAAAGCAAGTTTTGTATTTCATTTGGAAGTCAAGGCGCCAGAGTCTGGAGAAAGGCTGGAGAGGAGCAAAATCCAAGTTGCTTGAAATCCAGTGTGAAGTTCCCACAGTCAGCGATGGTTTGGGGAGCCATGTCAGCTGCTGGTGTTGGTCCACTGTGTTTCATCAAGCCCAGAGTAAATGCAGCTGTGTACCAAGAGATTTTAGAGCACTACATGCTTCCGTCTGCTGAAAAGCTCTATGGAGATGAGGAATTCATTTTCCAGCATGATCTGGCACCTGCCCACAGTGCCAAAACCACCAGTAACTGGTGTACTGACCATGGCATTACTGTCCTCGATTGGCCTGCAAATTCCCCTGACCTGAACCCCATAGAGAATATGTGGGGTATTGTGAAGAAGAAGCTGAAAGACACCAGACCCAACAATGCTAATGAGCTAAAGGCCGCTATTGAAGCATCCTGGGCATCCATAACACCTCAGCAATGCCACAGGCTGATTGCCTCCATGCCACGCCGCATTGATGCAGTAATCCGTGCAAAAGGATTCCCAACCAAGTACTGAGTGCATTAATGGACATTTTCAAATGTTTGATTGTGTTTTGCTGTTATAAATCTTTTTTTTTTACTTGGTCTGAGGAACTATTCTAATTTTTTGAGATAGGATTTTTGAGTTTTCTTAAGCTGTATGCCATAATCAGCAATATTAAAATAATAAAAGGCTTGCAATATTTCAGTTGATTTGTAATGAATCCAGAATGTATGACATTTTTGTTTTTTTAATTGCATTACAGAAAATAAAGAACTTTATCACAATATTCTAATTTTCTGAGACAGTCCTGTAAGTAGAACCAAACGGCAAAAGTTCAATCAGTGCATGTTCTCCCAGTTCAGGATATTCCTTCTCCACATCACACCAAAACTCAGTCAATGACTTCTCAGCATATGCCATCTTCAGACCGGTCAGATGATAACTCCATCAGAGGCTCCTGCAGCATTGCTGGAAGGCTGTTGCTGCTCTCACTCACAATGAATGGGTTCCTCACCCAATCCAGTCTTTCTGACTTATGTTCAATGTCCTGAAAATAATGGCTGAAATCAGTGCAGAGTTTGGACAGGTGTGTTTGCACCAGTTTGACCACTGGACCCCTGGCAACAGCAGTTGTGGCAAGATGGGCATTGAGTAGTGGGAAACAGCTCACGTCTCCCCATACTTGTCAACCCTCCCGATTTTCGCGGGAGACTCCCGATTTCATTGCCCTCTCCCGGTTTCCTCCCGGGGTCATATTTCTGACAAAATCTGATTTACACACGACTGTTTCCACTCGGACTTTAATACAGCTACACCATTGTTTGGTTTCCATGGTAACACGTCTCTTTAGTAGCGCGCGCAACTCAAAGTCTGAGCGGGTGAGGCAGATATTCACAGAAAACAGAACAAGAATCGACAACTACTCTACTCTCTGCTCATTCCTTTCCTGTAAAATAAAGGTCCAGCCCACACATATGCTCCATCAAGGACGGTGCTACAGGCCGCAAGGCAGTGCACTAACAACTACAATAAGCATGTTAATGTTAATCTAACAAGTATGCCGTCTCCCCTCATCACATTTCCTCTCCCATAGTTTGAGCTTTTTTGTGAATCCTTGAACTTTGTCATACAATTTCAGGATTTGACTCCTTGCCCTGAAGTGATAGGTTGAGCTCGTTGAGTTTGGTAAACACATCAGCAAGATATGCCAGGCTCGGCGCCACCCACTTGTCATCCTCAAGCTGCACAGCAAGAGGATGCAGATGCTCCGTCAAGAACACAAAAACTTCATTGCGAAGTTCATAAAGTCTCAGTAGCGTTTTCCCATGAGACAGCCACAGCCAACACACGTCTGTGTGAAGCAATAGCTGATCGTGCTCTGTGCCGTTCTCATGACAAAGAGTTTCAAACAGCCTGTGATTCAATGGCCGAGATTGGATGAAGTTTATCCTCTTCACAGCATCATCCATAACAGCACTTAAATCAGGGCTCACCCTCTTGCTAGCTAGTGCTTCACGATGAATAATACAAACATCCATTTCATGTCTGGATTTACCTTTCTTACGTGCCCAAAAAGTCCCTTTACACGCCCCGTCATCGCAGCTGCTCCATCAGTACAGATGTGGCTGCAGGTTTTCCACTGCAGATGATGTTCTCTGAAGAAGCTGTCGATAACCTGGAACAATTCTTCCCCAGTTGTCTTTCCTGGCAGCGTTTTGCAAAATAAAATATGCTCGTTTATGTCCGACGCATCTTTGTAACGCACGAAGGACAGGAGCTGCGCTTCTCCACTCACGTCTGTCATTTCATCCAGCTGCAAAGCGAACTGACCGGCTAGTTTCATTTTCTTCACCACTTGTCCAATTATATTAACAGACATATCATTGATCCGACGGGATACGGTGTTATTCGACAGGGGAACTTTCTTGAGTGCTTCGGCTGCTTTCTTGTCTATCATAATTTCGGCCAACGCAGTCGCTGCAGAGAAAATGAGCTCCTCAACAATAGAGTGAGGTTTTTTTGATTTAGCCACAAGCAGGGACACGGCGTAAGATGCCTCGAGTGCTTTCATTGACACATTCGTGGCTTTCATCATGACTGTCTGGCTCGACTTAAAAATTCCGACAGCTTTCGTCTGTAAAATTCTTCACTTTTATCGACACTTCCCGAGTATTTGGTGCTCTGGTGTCTCTGTAAATGCGCTGGCTTCATCGCACTATTAGCCAGGACTTCACCGCAAAAGAAGCACTGAGGCTGCGGTGGGTCCGCAGAAGTAGAAATGAATCCAAATAATATATATGTTTCACTGTACTGCCTTGGTTTCAGTTTGGCCTCTTTCTTACGTTTCTCTGCGGGCTCCTCCTGGCCTGAATCCAGAGCAAGCAGAATCCATAGCGCAGACCTAAGTAGAGTAAAGTTGGAACGATATTGGCAGATTCGGATTTCACGGATCAATAACTCATGAACAAAACGTTGTACACACACAAATTACGTCTCATAAGTACCGTGGTAAGGTTGACAACGAACTACAATCACATTTTGATCCAAAAAAGCCAATACATGCTGTCCTCCAAACTGGACACATTCAATTGGTCTATCTGCAGCCGGAGAAGAAACGAGTGCTCAGGGACCGTCTGCAAAGTGCAACTCCGAAAAAAGAGAATACAATAATATTCAATAACGTTACTAGTGTACAGTATATTTCTACCAAACTCACTACACACATCAATAGTCTCCTGGTGGTCATACTACAGCAGAGAGTTTGGAAGAATATGGTTTTGATTAATTTAGGTGAATATTTATAATGTAAAATCTTCAATAAATATGGCATCATCTTCAATAACGTTCCTAGTGTACAGTATATTTCTCCCAAACTCACTACACATATCAATAGTGTCCTGTTGGTCATACTACAGCAGAGAGTTTGGAAGAATGTGCTTTTGATTAATTTTGGTGAATAATTATCATGTAAAATCTTCAATAAATATGGCATCATCTTCAATAACGTTACTATTATACAGTATATTTCTCCCAAACTCACTACACACATCAATAGTCTCCTGGTGGTCATACTACAGCAGAGAGTTTGGAAGAATATGGTTTTGATTAATTTAGGTGAATATTTATAATGTAAAATCTTCAATAAATATGGCATCATCTTCAATAACGTTACTAGTGTACAGTATATTTCTCCCAAACTCACTACACATATCAGTAGTGTCCTGTTGGTCATACTACAGCAGAGAGTTTGGAAGAATGTGCTTTTGATTAATTTTGGTGAATAATTATAATGTAAAATATTCAATAAATATGGCATCATCTTCAATAACGTTACTATTATACAGTATATTTCTCCCAAACTCACTACACACATCAATAGTCTCCTGGTGGTCATACTACAGCAGAGAGTTTGGAAGAATATGGTTTTGATTAATTTTGGTGAATATTTATAATGTAAAATCTTCAATAAATATGGCATCATCTTCAATAACGTTACTAGTGTACAGTATATTTCTCCCAAACTCACTACACATATCAGTAGTGTCCTGTTGGTCATACTACAGCAGAGAGTTTGGAAGAATGTGCTTTTGATTAATTTTGGTGAATAATTATAATGTAAAATATTCAATAAATATGGCATCATCTTCAATAACGTTACTATTATACAGTATATTTCTACCAAACTCACTACACACATCAATAGTGTCCTGTTGGTCATACTACAGCAGAGAGTTTGGAAGAATGTTCTTTTGATTAATTTTGGTGAATAATTATAATGTAAAATATTCAATAAATATGGCATCATCTTCAATAACGTTACTATTATACAGTATATTTCTACCAAACTCACTACACACATCAATAGTCTCCTGGTGGTCATACTACAGCAGAGAGTTTGGAAGAATATGGTTTTGATTAATTTAGGTGAATATTTATAATGTAAAATCTTCAATAAATATGGCATCATCTTCAATAACGTTACTAGTGTACAGTATATTTCTCCCAAACTCACTACACATATCAGTAGTGTCCTGTTGGTCATACTACAGCAGAGAGTTTGGAAGAATGTGCTTTTGATTAATTTTGGTGAATAATTATAATGTAAAATATTCAATAAATATGGCATCATCTTCAATAACGTTACTATTATACAGTATATTTCTCCCAAACTCACTACACACATCAATAGTCTCCTGGTGGTCATACTACAGCAGAGAGTTTGGAAGAATATGGTTTTGATTAATTTTGGTGAATATTTATAATGTAAAATCTTCAATAAATATGGCATCATCTTCAATAACGTTACTATTATACAGTATATTTCTACCAAACTCACTACACACATCAATAGTGTCCTGTTGGTCATACTACAGCAGAGAGTTTGGAAGAATGTTCTTTTGATTAATTTTGGTGAATAATTATAATGTAAAATATTCAATAAATATGGCATCATCTTCAATAACGTTACTATTATACAGTATATTTCTACCAAACTCACTACACACATCAATAGTCTCCTGGTGGTCATACTACAGCAGAGAGTTTGGAAGAATATGGTTTTGATTAATTTAGGTGAATATTTATAATGTAAAATCTTCAATAAATATGGCATCATCTTCAATAACGTTACTAGTGTACAGTATATTTCTCCCAAACTCACTACACATATCAGTAGTGTCCTGTTGGTCATACTACAGCAGAGAGTTTGGAAGAATGTGATTTTGATTAATTTTGGTGAATAATTATAATGTAAAATATTCAATAAATATGGCATCATCTTCAATAACGTTACTATTATACAGTATATTTCTCCCAAACTCACTACACACATCAATAGTCTCCTGGTGGTCATACTACAGCAGAGAGTTTGGAAGAATATGGTTTTGATTAATTTTGGTGAATATTTATAATGTAAAATCTTCAATAAATATGGTATAATCTTCAATAACGTTACTATTATACAGTATATTTCTACCAAACTCACTACACACATCAATAGTCTCCTGGTGGTCAGACTACAGCAGAGAGTTTGGAAGAATATGGTTTGGAATAATTTTGGCGAATATTTATATTGTATTATAACATACTGTATATACAATGTGTAACATTGTATATACAGTATGTTATATATAAATTAAGACATGAAACAACTTTTTCATTAGCTATGAAACAGTAAAATGGTCACAATCTTATAAAGGACCCAAACGCAGCACTCGAGAAACCAAGGAGTATTGGTAATGAACTTTATTGGTAATAATACCAGAGCAGAGGGATAACAGAACAGTATTAGCCGGATGATGTGCAGGCAAACAAACCAGAGGACAGCGGGTAAAAGGTGAGTCAGGGCCGGGCAGATTTTTGTTTGTTTTGTACAAAATTCAGCTTTCATTTTGCCGATTTCAAATCACTGTCTGGGCTGGATTTTCCCCCACAAGCCGTTTGTAAGCGCATTACTTCTACTGTGGTAGTAGTTCAAACTACAAGCCTTACCTCCCCAAATCCTGGTACCTCTGGTAAAAGTTACACAAACTCACCTATAGCCTCTTTAGTTTGGGAGGATACAAAAAACACAATACCACGGGGTATTTTTTTTGGGTATTCGTGCAGCAGTCTTCCACAAGTTTCACACTGAATCTACATGGGGATAAATACAACAAAGATATTAAGAACATGTAAAGTGTAGGAGACTTGTAAAGCAGGCATATTCATTTATATTTTATAGAGATTATACTTTTTTTTTTAATGTATAAATACTTGTTGTTATTCAGGTTTATCTGTACTGTGCTAAAACTTTAACAAATTATAAGAAAAACAAAAGGAAACCTGTAATGCATAAAAATATACAAAAAGTAATTACTTTTATGTCATTCCTGAATTCTAACTCCAGATGATCTATATATTATCTACTATTCAGATTATCTTCTGGAGCTTCAAAAAAATTCATCATTTAGTCTCACCCAAACAGCATCAACAGCAGTTGTGGGCAGGTCCTCAATTCCACAGAAGGAACAGAAGTCATCCTTTGAAACTGAAAAAATAACCGGTGTATTACTGTTCAATTTACAGGAAGCCATCCATATATTCATTTCATATTTTTGGCTAATACCTGATCCTTTGAGAATTTCTTCTGCCATGTCTCTTCGTAGATTTTGATGACTTGATGTGAAACGTCTGTGGAATTTTTGGAAATTCCTTCACTGTCATCTTGGCCTGGACAGATGGTAAAATAACATGACGTTATGACGTGTTTTTGAATTTCCCTTTAAAATAAAATGCTTTATTATTAATGAACACAACATGTTGCATTAAATCACCTGCATGACAAAGGCTCCACAACTGGTGGCATCTTTCTGGAAGGTGTGGGTTATCTTTCCAGGATGCCATTTGATGTTAACCCAGTCCTCTTTTCCCAGTCTGTTCCGGCGCATTTTGAAATACTCTCTATAGAACAATAGGATTTTTTTTTTAATTGGAGCTTACTCTTTGCCTTTACCAAATGTGCGTTTAACCAATCAATTTCCTGTAATATATTTTATATTACCCACATTTGTAAACAGCCTTTATGGAGTCCTCAACTTCATTTGACCCTTGGAGAGGATCAACCACATAAATGTGGTTTGAAAGGGCATGGAGGTACTGTTTTAAAGAGTAGCATACCGTATAATTAAACCAAACCTTTTTCAATATGTCAGCAGCAACAATAATGTATCAGCTTTTCTTCAAAAATGAAAACCACAGTTAACTAATAGATTCACATTATTAAATCACTTCAACTGTTAAAAAAGCTATTAAAAGTAATACTAAAATAATAACTACCCATTTTAAATGGGTATAATTAAGACTTAAAAGTATTGAAATAATTAAATATGTCAGATCAGATGAAAGAAAGTTGTACAATTTGGGGACAGAAGACTCAAATCTTTAGTGGAGCAGGAGCGACCACCAATGAGAAATGTTTGAATGAGTACTTATTTTGGACTACATTTTATATTGTTTCCCTTTGATATAGATGAAGAACATGAAGACATTAAAACTAAAAGAAGCATTTTTAAATCAATCCTGAGGCAAAGATGTATTTACACAATGGGGCTGCATGAGATACACATTTTAGTCTTAACTCTGTCACAGTATATGAGTAATGTATTACAATATCTTTTAATAGCAATGTATATTTAGTTGTATGCATTTGAATAAATGTAATCATACATCTTCAAAGTAATAGTTGATTAACTTGAAATGTGCAAATCCTGAGCAAAACATACATGCTGTAAAAGCAGCTACAGTATTACTACACGAGTAGCTGTATACTCACCACAAACTTCCAGTGCACATTTCTTATATTCACAAATCCAATGGCTCCATCATATAGATCAAATGTGACCTGAAAAAGTTAGGGAATATGTAAACATAAGTGTTACATATTCTAAAATAAACTCTTCACTCTTTTGCCATGAACCAATTCTTTTTCTTTTTAAGTGTGGCAGCTGATCTTTAGAGGGGAAAGTAAAGTATATTATCGTGTACATCACCTGCACCTGAAGATGTTTTCACGATTTGTCTTCATTTCTAGTCCTAAATCCTAGTCCTAATTTCTTGCACTAAGAAGTACTTGCACTAATGTCCTATTTATGTTTGTTGTTGATTGTGTTTTTTATATATATTTATTACTTACTTTTATACCCTTGTTTAGCTAGAACTTTCTTAATTTGTTCATATATATATATATATATATATAGTTTTTGTTCACGCTCTGGGACAGTAAGAAACGTTATTTCAATGTTTTTGTATGTATAACACATGTGGAACATTTGACACTAAAGTTGACTTTAACTTCAACTTTGGCTAAATCTGTAATTAACATTTAGTTTTGTTCACAAAAATATTTATACAAATGTATCGGTGGAGTATAACAAACAGGAGACTATACCGATTGTAAGTCGCTTTGGATGAAAGCGTCAGCTAAATGTATTGTAATGTAATATTAATGTGTTTAGTGAGTTTGGTAGTAATATACTGTATAATAGTAAAATTATTGAAGATGATGCCATGTTTATTGAAGATTTTACATTATAAATATTCACCAAAATTATTCAAAAGCACATTCTTCCAAACTCTCTGGTGTAGTCTGACCAACAGGAGACTATTGATGTGTGTAGTGGGTTTGGTAGCACTCCACTGTATAATAGTGACGTTATTAAAGATTATACCATATTTATTGAAGATTTTACACTATAAATATTCCCCAAAATTATTCAAAAGCACATTTTTCCAAACTCTCTGCTGTAGTATGACCACCAGGAGACTGTTGATGTGTGTAGTGAATTTGGTAGACATATACAGTATAATACTAACGTTATTGAAGATTATACCATATTTATTGAAGATTTTACACTATAAATATTCACCAAAATTATTCCAACCCATATTCTTCCAAACTCTCTGCTGTAGTATGACCACCAGGAGACTATTGATGTGTGTAGTGAGTTTGGTAGAAATATACTGTATAATAGTGAAGTGTTTGAATATTATTGTATTCTCTTTTTTCTGTGTTGCACTTTGCAGACGGTCCCTGAGCACTTGTTTCTTCTCCGGCTGCTGGAAGAGACCAATTTAATGTGTCCAGCTCGGAGGACGGCGCACATTGGCTTTTTTTGATCAACATGTGATTGTAGTTCGTTGTCAGCCTTACCACGGTACATAGGAGACGTAATGTGTGTCTGAATAACGTTTTGTTCATGAGTTATTGATCCGTGAAATCCGAATCTGCCAATATCGTTCTAACTTTACTCAACTGCAGACCTACCAGTTTTTTTCTGACTGCAGGTAAGCAGCTGTTTTCATTGTGGGATTTTGGCGCGGTTGTGCAACAGACTAGTCTCCCTAGGGGAAACTAATCGCGCACTATCATTTTTGACGGGATTTATTTTTTTTTACTTGTCACCTTGGAATTCCACGTACCCCCTGCAGTTCCCTCGCGTACCACTAGGGGTACGCGTACCCCCGGTTGGGAAACACTGAGTCATAGTACTGTACTTGACCCTTTAGCTTTAACCGTGTTCGTGGTGATTGTGCCTTTTAGGGAATATTGTTACAAATACCAGACAATTAAAATGTCGTGCTGTGCGCTTGAATATACTAACAGAACTTCCAAGAAGTCTAAAATGATAATATTATACATGTTAATCCCGTTCGCAGGTGTTTGTGTGCTTGGTAGCTTAGCTTGTTACTTATTAGCCAGCTAAGGACGTAAACCTTTATACATACATATACATTTTAGTTTATGATTCAGCCTTGGGTAAGACTTTTATAGTCTAGGGCTATGACGCCCATAGTGCTAAACGGGAGCAAATGTTAATAGGGGACCCAATTATCCCAGTGGTGGCCGCCGGAGCTAACGGAGCCACAGGGGGCTAGCTCCAGCCGACGTCCCGGAGCTAGCCCACTGCGGCTCCGTTAGGTCCGGGTGATGGAGTCCGTCAGTTATAACTGGAGATCAAGGAATGCAGCGAAGCGCAGACTTGGTTCGCCTGCTGTAGTATTAGCTAAATAAATTATGTTGAAAAAGGCTTATTAAGCTGAACATCGCCACAATTGTTCTGCTATGTATCGGTACTTATTTTCTTAACGTGTGAATGACAAGCATTAAGAATAACAAAATATAGCTAATTCTCTTGCAGATTGTCTCATTTGATTATGAATGTAACGTTTATATAGGGGAACTACACTGTTAGCAGTAACTTGGTATGCATGTATTTCATGTTAGCTTAGCTTCTTAGCCTGAGCTAGCTCTGTTTACTTCCAGTTCGGAGGCAGCAGGTCCCGCCTCGGCTCCGCCTCTTTGCCCTTATTTGGAGCAGGCTGGAGTAGGCGGGAGTTGAACTCTGACGTCACTGTCGAGCCGTTAGTGGCCGACTCCGCCTACTAAGGGCTTCTCGGCACGGACACTACGTCCATTTATATATACAGTCTATGGGCACGACCACCAAAACAGAAACATATGCCACCATATGAAAAGGGTGCAAATGGATTTAGTATCCTATCCATGTGAACATCATTTAGGTGGGGGGTGGACCTAACCTACTCTAGGAGGGTCTGGGGTTATGCTCCCCCGGGAAGATTTTTTTTTTAATTATAGAAGTTAAATGCATCAATCTGGTGCACTTTGGAGATCTATGGATACATCTCTCAACACCCATATGAAACAGACCTGTAAACAGATGTACTTTTTCTTTATGGATATTTTACTAATCACTCTCCTTTTAAACTGTATTCTTGTGTTACTCTCCTTTAGTATTTCATAACTGTTTTCAAGGTTCAAGGTTCTTTATTGTCAAACTAACATAGCTCGTCTTGAGCCATCTAGTATTTATATATATATCTATGGCCAGGAGCATCAGTCATTCAATACTCTCCAGTAAATTAACAAAAATATGGAAAAGCTTTTTAAGAGACAGTAGGGGCTCTGATTTCACTTCTGATTCAGTTTGCGGTTTTCAGAATCTTCACAAAAAGAGCTTTTTCAACGAACCCAAACCTGCGTCAAAGAGCGCTGTTCAGTTCCAGATTAATTCAGGACTGTTGGCCTTAACACAGCAGCATAATGGTCTTCAATTAGGTACATTGTTGTTGTTGTTGTGTGTGTGTGTGTGTGTGTGTGTGTGTGTGTGTGTGTGTGTGTGTGTGTGTGTGTGTGTGTGTGTGTGTGTGTGTGTGTGTGTGTGTGTGTGTGTGTGTGTGTGTCTGACTAAATCCTGGGCACAGCTGTACATCCAAGCAAGCAGCAATTCAATTAAAAAGGAAGTCACTTTAAACAAGTTAAATGAGCATTCACATATAAATATTTTGGAAAATTAATTTATTGCTATTTTGTACATTAAATATTACACTGTTATCACATAGAACAGTAATACACAGCTATTACACCCATGTTACACTATTATAACACCCATATTACAGTGTAATTAGACACATATTACATCAACACTAAACCAATAGTACACCGTAATTGCACTATTAAAACACCCATGTTGCACTGCTATTTAACATGTAATACATCTATATTACACTGTGAGAACACACACATACACATTAATACACACATGTTACACTATTATTGCACCCGTATGACACCCATATTATACCCATGTTAAACTCTTTTGAGCTATATTACACTGTTATTAGACCTATTTTACACTGGTTTAACACCCATATTACACAAATAATACACTATAGTTTCAATGTTATTACACCTATTTTACAAATGGACACAGCCTGTCAAATGATTGTGTCTCCCAGGATAAAACACCATTTAAGGGTTAAGGATATAGAATTTTTAGCAAAATAATATGTGAATCAATCTCAGGCTTCTTCTTACATCTGCACTCCATCTGCACTCTTCCCACGTTGTGCGGTTGACACACATCGACCCTTGACCCTTGCAGACCGTATGCCTGCGGATTTAAATGACAGGACTCATGTCGGCCAATCCACCTCCATGTATCCTTCCTGTCAGAGTGGAGATATGTCTGGACTGAATCATTAGTTATTCTCCAAAGTGACGTACGTGACACAAATATACTAATTATTATAAAAGACCCCCATCACACCAGCCAGAAACTGTTCTGTCTGCTGCCGTCTGGCAGGCGGTACCGCAGCATCCGAACTAAAACCACCAGACTCAGGGACAGCTTCATCCCACAGGCCACAAGAACACCTGAACGGCTGAAACAACATCTATAACATTCATCTGCTACTTAGTAATTATTCATCCATTTCTCTAATATATCATTCCAATAACTTGCATATAGACTCTTATTTCACTATTTCACCTTTTTAAACTATTTTTCTTGTTGTATTTACTATTTACTGGCACTATATTTTTCTGTTTATCTGTGTTATTGTGTTGCTCTGTTGGAGAAGCGTGTGACCTAAGATTTTTATCGGCATAATAAACTGTAGATATGTTCGTATGACAAATAAAGAACCCTCGAACCTTGAATCTTGCATGTATACATGCTGTATATTGCTTTAAAGCCCTTTACTAATAGGTGAGCAGAGGCCTATATAGTACTTCTAACTGAGCAAAGTTGATTCAAAATAGTCAGACTTGATTTAAACTAAAGGTAAACTTTCAAACTGGATTCAAATGAGTGGGAGGCGTGTGGCGCAACATGTTCAGACTGGTTATACTGGGATAACTGGTTTAATTTAGAATAAGATCAGAAAGCTTTATGCAGTGCTGGACACTAAACAACATTTATTTTATTATACATTGATAATATATTAAATGACAAGTATATGACACTTCTACAATGATCCTCATAAATAGATTATATTTGAACAGTTGGTTTGGAGATATTTGAACAGTTGGTTTGGAGATGTGTAAATGTTTTTTTGTTGACCTTCCAGCTGATTTTGTTGGGCTGTCTGATTAAGTAAGAAGACTCTGTCTTGCAGCCATTGATTTGTCAATTGCAATTTTTAAGGAATCCGTAAGGGCGATGAGGACAATCTGTCCGAGATGGATACAATTTATTCTCCTCTGTGTGACTTTGATGTGATTATTTTATAATATTACAGGATTTGTTTTCTGGGAAGCATATAGATGTTAAAAAGAAGCGGCTCAAGGTTTGAGCCCTTGGGAACTCCCACATCATGTTAGTTTGCTCGGTTGTACAAAAGGCACGGAAAGTGGACCCTGACTTGTTTGTCATCTCGGAGAGTTTGGGAGACAACAAATCTGACCACGCATTTGAATTACAGCTTCATGTTCTTTCTTTAGGAGGGGGAGACTTCATTATGAGGCTTAAACTCACTTTGTAGCAGCATCTCATCTTGCTGAGGTCAACACATACTCAATAATGACTCCCATCAGCCCTCACCCGCTTCTTACCTTTTCTCATTTCTTTCCTGTCTTCATCTTGTCTCCATTACTTCCTCTCTACAGGTGTCTCTATATTTTAACAACTTTATGATTCATTTTATAACTTTCAATTATACCAAGTTCTTCCTAATCTAGCACCTCTCATTTCCCTTTTCCCTTTTTTTCGTCTCCTACTGCCACCATCTCCTCCTGGTTAGTCTATCTTTAATTTCTCATATGTTCACTTTTCACCACTTTTTTCTCACTCCACCCTAGCTTGCTGTATTACAAGTATTGTTCCTCTTCATCATTTCACCGTCTTTCCTTTACATGTTAAATCCTCTCCGCTCTTATTCCCCCCGTGAGTGGTCATTATTTTCTTTCTTCGTCTTTCCCAGGTTACCTTTTTCAATCAACATTTTCTATCACCTTTTGTGATTGTGTCATTTCTTCCGACTGTTCATCAGTCTCAATTTCCTGCCCGATCCCGGTCTCCCCCTCTCTTCATCCTTCTCCCCACCTGGTTTCCATCTGCTCAGTCTTTGGCCTCTCAATGATGGTGTGATTTCCCCAGGGCCGTGCTATGCCCCCCCCACTCTCCTCTTCTTTGCCAGCACCAGTGGTCTTGGCGAAGGTGTTCATCTGGCTGAGGTGAGGGGCTGTGAAGCCTCTGAGAAAGTAGGTAGAAACAGCAGAGTGAACACACACCGTGTTAGTGTCCCCGTGGAGACTCAGAGCTGATGTTATGTTCATAACTATTAATAACAATGATTTAGTATGGGTTCATTGCTTTCACAAGCAATGCGAAGGGATTTATTAATATTGGCTTGAATGGAACTTTTTTCCCAAAGAATGTTTTCCATAAATATTTCAGTATTTTTTCAAATGTCTGAGTGTGGAAACATGACTCAGCTGCTCACTGCCACAGTCTGCTGACCTCAGTGCTGCACAGTGGGGTAAATGGTCTTTATTTCAGCCGCTGTTCCTCATCTGTATGGTAGTCCTCTTTTGGTTTCAGGAGCAAGATATCCATAGATGGATATTTTCTTTAAGAGCCAGGCATTCTGTTGAGTCTCACACGTTGTGTCGCTTCAAAGCTAATTCACCTCTGTGCGTGATTGAAAGAATACTCACAAAAACTCTGTTGGAATCACACCCATAAGTAAATGCATTTCATTGTTGATTGATTGACATCTGACACAGCTAATGGTGAAAGCTCTCTCTTTCTAAACAGACTTGGATAGAAGCCAGGACTCGAGTACTCCATCTCTGCCCCATTGGTCAAGAAAAACGCAACTAAATAACTCGGAGGCTCCTGAAGAACTGCAGCAGGACGAGAACCAGCTGAGGAGGCTTTACTGCCCTCCAACAACACTGAGAAACTGAAGCATTGACTTTAATTAAATGTATCATGTAATCTGTTGACATTATACATTTAATTAAAGTCAATGTGTCAGTGAAAAACAAGAATGTTTATGTCTCCAGGGTTGCTGATAGCTCAGTGGGTAGAGCTGGTCATATGCAGAGATTCAGTCTCTTAGGAACTACGCAGGTTTGGGGTGACCAGGTGCCAACAAGTTGGATGTGAGACAGTGTGTTTGTGGGAGAAAGCAGGACATGTTACTGCGATGCTAAGCACTAGTTTAGATTTCAATATAATGTCCATCCATCCCTCAAAAATAAACATTTATTTTGAACTTATACAGTAGCCTTTAAATATTAATTCAAACGCTTTACTATACATTGATTTGTTTGCACAGGCATGAGCCAGGCATTTCTTGAGAGTCTTGCATGTAGTTTTGCTTCAAAATGCATTCACCTCCATGTGCGATTGAATCAACCAAATGCTGGACTTCGTCTCAATTTGTGGGACGCAGGACATAATGAGATAATACTGAAGCAACCTAATGTTTTTGTGATTTCATCTGCTTGGATCAGTTCAATAATGCCAAGCTTTGCTGCAGGAGGAAGTTTTCTTAGATCTTGCAAACTCTTGAGGAGAACCTACCTAACGTCCAGCTAAAGTGAAAACCCAAAAGGCCTTCAGAGCTTTGGTTGCTCTGTTCTGGGTAATGCTTCCTTCACATGATACGCTATTTGCTCTTTGCTCTAGTTAGTTAGCTATTTATTTTTCTTCTGATTTTACCTCGCCTGCTAGCTTTTATAGCTATTATCTGAATGGTTAGGCGTCAAAATGTCAGCGGCAATGAGGCAAACTTAGGGATCAGCACTCGAAGACAATTTCAAATGGTGTGTGATGCCGAGGGTAGCTCCTCCGCCCAGATGGATGGCTCTCTCCATAGGAGCAGCAGCAGAGCCAACGCAGAAGATTTTGTGAATAGCATCATGGACTAAGCTGAAACTGTTTTTTCCACCCGGTGTTGCAGATTGAAAATAAAGGATGTGCTAATCCTTTAATCCATAAAAGCAGTTTAGATTTTTTTCTGTCTCTCCACCACTTTGGTCCACATAAAAAATATCATGAAAGCTGAATAATTACCATGAAGTATGCATGTGTGATCGAGTATGTACGTCTATATATAAGCAAATACAATTTGACTCACTTTATACTCTGTAATTACAGTATGTGTTATCTGGCAGTTCTTTGACAGTGAGCCCTGGCATTGATGTTGCTGCCTCAGGAGCTGCTATTGTAAGAACCAAAGCATTTAATAAACCCGCCTAATTACAGAGTGAAAAATAGAGGAAGGGAGTAAAAGGAAATGGAAACAGAGTAGCACAAAAAAAGAGCACGCTAATTTTTATATTTGCTATAACATTTATTCATCGGTTAACATTCCTTTAAAGATTGACATGTGGCTCCAGCCTGTGCTATCTTTATCTCTTGGTGTGATCAGCAGGTTACCTCAAAGATTCTCCTCCTCTCAGCAGTGCGAGGTGTTAGATTGAATGAAGTTCTTTCTGGCATATCTAAATGTTATCAGTTCTCTGGCAGTCAGTCCCTCAGAGGTGCTACAGTCTGGAACTCTGCAGCCACAGAAAGGCTGCCCATCAACTCAAAGGTCACAATCCTGCATTCTGCAGCATCTCTCCTACCATTGTCCTCGACTCAAACCTCGGACGCTCCAACATTCTCCCATTTAAAATCACTTTAAAACAAATACAAGTTCTCCATACTTGCACTGGTGAAGTGGCTTGGCTAAATTCATTGGATGTTTTTCACTTGAAAACACCTCAAGATGGTGCCACCTATTGAGAGCAGCAGTCTTCGTCGCCCCAAACTACGCAGCCCCTCTGCGGCCCGTAGGTGCCAGGATACCACGGCAAAACAGAGCCTGCCCAGGTATATCTAAACAAGTACCCGCCTGTACAGTGGGGTTAGGCGTCATTTTGCAGCTCGTGGTATACAAATAGACGATGGCTAGAATATTCATGTGAAAATAGTGCCATATTCTGCCATGCCTGTATAAATGTTGGGTCAAAAATAATGCATACAATAGCACAGATGCCTTCACCACGAATGGCTACAAAAATATCTCATATCCCAAGCTTATCAACGAGCTGATGTTGCAGCTGAAATGTTCTCCAGGTCACAAAGTCAACCTCACATGATGATGTGATACCAGTTTTCAAGCACAGTAAATATTCTCTTCCCATATGATGGGACCAAAGTGATGATTTAGTACATGGTTTTAATAATACTTTTGCTTTTCAATGTTTGCCATTCAAACCATGAGCTGGTTTGAATAATATTTGCCTTGATTTACAATATGTTCTCATTTGTTTTATCAGTACAGCTTTGAAGCTTTTGTACTTTTCTTTGCCATAGTCCATAATATTTCAGGATTGCACTTTTAACTCACTTGAAATGTTCTCACTTGCTTGGTTTCAAAACATAACAAATGCCATAATCTGTTCATTGGGGACCATCAATGCTATTTATCATTGCTGTTGCCAGCCACTATTGCTCATGTAAACCTACTACTGCTGCGCCCCCTGTAATCTCAGAGGCACCCTGAGTCATTTTGTTCTGGAACCGGGCCTGTACATGGCCATATACTAAACAAACTACAGAGCCCATTCCGTGTCCTGTTAGTGTTTACTTCCTCTCTGCCTTCTTCTGGTGATTTATCTGACTTCCAGCTCTCCTTCTTTGAACCTCTTTTCCTTTCTCTTTCTTGATCCTCCTTAGACATCTTCATTATAGTCCTTGACAGTTGTCTGTAGTGCTGTATTAACAACGTGTCACATGTTAAGAATTTACAATCAGAATCGAGTATTCAACTAAGCTGTGTAATACAAGTTGTTAGTAGCCTTAAGGGCCTACACAGTTGTTATGCTATACCACATTGCCCCTCACTGGATACATAATGAGCTGCACTAAACTACATTTTAGCATTTAAAATACCTAGCCGTTCTTTTGCGGTTATTTTGGTGAAAGTAACGCAAAAGTAACTAAAGTAGTGTAACTCATTACATTTCAGAGACAGTAATATTGTAATGTAACGTATTACTTTCAAAAGAGAGTAATATATTACATTTTGGAAGTAACTTCTCCAACACTGATTGAGAGTAAGTTAAGCATATGTCGAAAATACTGAGTGTCAGAAAGAAACTCTCAGCCATTCTTCTCAGCCAAACATTCAAGATTCAAGATTTCAAAGATTCAAGGCTTTTATTGTCATTTGTACATAGCTACAGTGTAGTTATGACAATGAAAATCTTAGGTCACAGGCTCCTCCAAAAGTGCAACACAATAACATGGATAAAATAGTGCAAGTAAATACAATAACATATAATAGAAATAGTGCACAATAGTCTATATACAAGTAATTGGAATATTGATATATATATATATATATATATATATATATATATATATATATATATATATATATATAAGTTGCAAACAAATGAATGTTATGGATGTTCTTTCAAAAGTTGAGGTGTGTAATAATCTTATGGCCAATGGGATGAAACTGTCCCTGAGTCTTGTGGTTTTAGTCCGGATGCTGCGGTACCGCCTGCCAGACGGCAGCAGACAGAACAGTTTGTGGCTGGGGTGATGGGGGTCTTTATAATTCTGAGGGCTTTCTTCCTGAGCCGCTGGGAGTAAAGATCCTCCATGGATGGCAGCTCCGTCCTGGTGATGTGCTGTGCAGTTTTCACCACCCTCTGTAAAGCCTTACGATTGAGGGCGGTGCAGCTGCCGTACCAGGCCGTGATGCAGCTAGTCAGGATCCTCTCTATGGTGCACCTGTAGAAGGTCAGGATGCTCTCTATGGTGCACCTATAGAAGGTCAGGATCCTCTCTATGGTCCTGTAGAAGTTGCAGAGTATCCTGGAGTCCATTTTGAACCTCCTCAGCCTGCGGAGGAAGAAGAGCCGCTGTCGAGCTGTTTTGGTGATGGTGTTAGTGTGAAGAGTCCATGTCAGGTCCTCAGTGATGAGTCCTTGTCAGGTCCTCAGAGATGAGTCCATGTCAGGTCCTCAGAGACGAGTCCATGTCAGGTCCTCAGAGATCAGTCCATGTCAGGTCCTCAGTGATCAGTCCATGTCAGGTCCTCAGTGATCAGTCCATGTCAGGTCCTCAGTGATTAGTCCATGTCAGGTCCTCAGTGATCAGTCCATGTCAGGTCCTCCGTGATCAGTCCATGTCAGGTCCTCAGTGATGACGAGTCCATGTCAGGTCCTCAGTGATTAGTCCATGTCAGGTCCTCCGTGATCAGTCCATGTCAGGTCCTCAGTGATGACGAGTCCATGTCAGGTCCTCAGTGATTAGTCCATGTCAGGTCCTCAGTGATGTGGACATAGAGGAACCTGAAGCTGCTGACTCTCTCCACCGTAGTCCCATTGATGGCAATGGGGGGCGTGTCCCTCTCCCTGCTGCTTCCTGTAATCCACAATCAGCTCCTTGGTTTTGCTGACGTCGAGATGGAGGTTGTTCTTCTGGCACCAAGATGTCAGACCAAACAGTGACCTAAATATAAAACACATGGTTGTCTGTCAAGAGATGTTTTTCAGCAACACTCGAGGCAGACCATTTAAATGGTGCTAACTAGAAACAGAACAACCACACCAGGCCCAGCTTGGGCGGCTGCATGGATATATTCTTTTAAACCATGTAAGCGGGATGCTATGTTTGTTGGTCGGTCCACCACTTCAACAGAGTGAGATATCTAAACAGCTACTGGATTCTCATGACATCTGGTTCAGACATTTATGTTTCCCCACAAGTTGAATCCTTTGGACTTTTGTGAGCCTTTGCTTCATACCTGCTGAACATTAGACAGTTTCCTCAGCCTCAGCTGATTGTTTCGTTCAGTGCTAATTAACAAACATAAGCATGGTACAGTGAGATGGTGGACACTGTGTGGGCTCAACACAATATGGGTGGTGTGGTGGCGTTTTAATCCTTGTCTACATGTTAATAGCCACCTCTCTGTCGGGGTTGTGGGTTTTGACGCGCCTCTCTTTGTTTCTAAACATATTAAGCGGAGATCGTGGTTGAATTAGATGAGCTTTATTGATTGGTCCAGAGGGCAAATAAATAGGAGGACGCATTTTTTCACTTCATACTTAATAAAAGTTTCAGTCTCCAACAGAACCAAAAGAACACGGTCAAAAGACTTTTCCCTTTCCCCGTCTCATCAGCCCCAGCTGTGTCTTATCAACCTACCATATGCATAGCCATGCACGTGATACTGACGCACATATAACAAATAATAAGTGAGCCTTAAATTAATACATTTTAAACCATAGTGTGACTCACAAAAATACCTGATTAATTAAGAGTTCAATCTACTTTATATTATTATTAAGCCTAACATTCAGACGATAATAACTAAATGAAAATGGCTCTCACAGGTGGTGATGAACATACTGCCAATAGAACTATTGGCCAGTTTTCTATAAATTAGCTATCGATATGTGTGGCACCGAAGAAATTGAACCCTTATGATTTTGTTGACATGCTCAACTTTTGAACTACTTTACTTTACGGGGACTTAAGGCATGAACCCTTTAGATTTGACTTCTAGTGCTAAACATTTGTACCTATTATCTAGCTGAGGCTTTTAGCCAAAGCATCTTACAATAAATGCAGTCATGGTTTGACCATGTCCTGGATGTAGGAAGGGCCTGATCCAGTCACAGCAACGAAGGCCAGAATCAGTTTCTGGAAGCGGATTCTGGCAGCCACTGGTAACCAGTGAAGGGAGCAAAATATTCCGGATACACTTCATCTGAGATTCAGCTCAGATTGGACTAATTACTCAGAAACTGGTATATAATCCTTCGTGCACACTAATAAACTTGCAGTCTCTGTTCAACTCTAACATCTTGAACAATGAAGCTCAGAACAGTAGTAATTATGATGGAACACTACCAAGAATCAGAACAATAATAATTAAATACTCTTTTGTTCTGTAAAACTCAAGACACAATCAACGTGCTTCATGACTTTCAAAGGCAAAACAGCAGTAACTTGGGAGCCATTGTGTGGATTTGACAGTTAAATGGATTCTGCAATAATTGAATTACAGAGTTTCTTGGGAGTGTTTGACTTGAACTGGCAGGTTAATTTTGCAGGGATCGTTGCTGTGAAGCTCTGAGACCACCAGAGGAGCATGTAATACTAACAGTTCTGATTGTGCTCCATTTGAGGTATATTTGAGGGGTCCAACAATTCAGATTAAAAGTTGATTAATATATCAAAATGTTCACTTGAAATTGTCAAATCTGACCATCATTCAGACTTTTTACAGGTTTATTTTTTTACATTATGTGCATCAAGGTTTTAGTTAGGGGTGCACCGAATGGGAAATTCTTGGCCGAAACCGATACCGAAAATATGAAACGGTTGGCCGAAAATGATTAATAGAAATATATATATATATATAATGTATACATTTTTTACCAATGTTGTTCAGCTGCCTGATTATGGAAAAATAAATGATTATGGCAAAACTTAACTTAAAGGCCCAGTGAAGTGCATGTTTTTGCACCAAAATGAAATGGCAGTTTCATTCCTTACATATCATTGTGCCTGTTCATGGCTAAAATAATTTTTAATAATTCATAATTAATGAATTAATGAATTATTAATTTTGCCGTCTGAGCCTAACGGAAGTTGCAGACGATAGTGGCTGTGACGTCACAAGATGTACCCAGTTGCGATTGTAAACATGGCGGAGACTCTGGAAAGTGATACTAGTGTGAGAGAAATGATTGATTTGGACAGCTTTTCAGACAGGATAGATGAGGAAAGTGATCAATCTGGTGCACTTTGAGGGCAACATTAAGAGATTTATGGATACAGCTCTCAACACTCATATGAAACATATATTTCAATAATCAAAAAACATTGGAAGGATTTCTTAACCTATTTTATACAACTAATATTACATAGATGGAAATATTTGTTTACATAGATGACCAAACCCACTGAGATAACTTAGGCTACAGTTTACCTCCCTGAGCTGACGTTATCTCTCTCAGTCCCACAGGAGAGCACTCTCCCTCTCCTTATTGTTGAAACAGCTAATCTCCGTTAGCTCCGAGCTAGCACCAGATGCTAACAACAACCCTGTAACTCTGTCAGTCTCTCTTTCTCTCTCTCTCGAATCGACCACTGGCCTTTATTTATCATGATCAATCAAATAATCTACGAAACAATGACACCAGCCAGGCTCACCTTCATCTTTTGGGAACAGAAATATCGCCACTTTGGCAGACTTGACATTACTACAGCCAGCGGCAATGCATTGTTTCCCCTGTGTTTTTCATCCCTCTTTCTTCACTGTCGCCTCCATTGTCAGGTTTTCTCGATTGGCAATCACTTCCAGTCGACTCCGACACACTTTCCAGGAAAATACTAGCTCAAAAACGTTGAGAAATTCGACTTTGAAAAAGAGAAAAAACGAACGGTGGTGAATGTAAACAGTGCGGCGGCGTCCATCTCGTGACGTCACGCAGTAGATCGCAAGCCACGCCCACGAAGGCGAAGGTCGACTGCAGATTTCCCCGGAAAATTCAAAACTCGTAGGATTTGTTGCTATTCCAACATTTTTTGATATGGGTTCCAATGGACAATTTTGGTCATTACTATACGTATTAGCATAACAGATCATGCACAGGTGCACACTTCACAGGGCCTTTAAATAATAATCACTATTATGGGTCCATAAAACATTTATTCAGCATTTTTGAATGCGTACAGTACATTAATTCCAAGTCAAGTGCATTTTCTTTTCTCTGTAGGATAACTACAACAAAGTGCATTCAGAACAAAGCCAAGGTGCTTTAAAACTTCATAAACATCTAGGCCAGTAGGCCTACAACAAAATAGTGTAAATAAAGACTGTAACAGCCAGGCCTTCAACAACAACAAATGCACCTATAAGTGCATGCATACAAATGTGCAAACTGGATAAATCCACATGAATGTAACTATTTACAAATGGAATTACAATTGAATTTCAAGAATCTGTAAATAAGGCTGTCTGTCCTCATAAGCAAAGTAGTAAACATTGTATAAAGATACATAAAGTGAAAACTGGATACAAAATCCACAATCAATTACAAATTAAATTACAATTTCAAGAATCTGCAAATAAGGTGGTCTGTCCTCATGAGCAATGTAAACAACATTGTATCATTTAGATACCGAAAGTACAATATATTGAACACTGTGCTGCTGTCATTTCCCCCTAATGATAACCTGAGATGGTGAATTATAACTCACAATGAAAATTGTTCAGGAAAGTGGGTATAGAGTAGACATGTAGAAATAGATAAGCTTATGATAAGCCAGCCTTGTCTACTTATTAAGGAAAAGTGGGAGGTTCTTTTTAATGAACATTAGCTTCTCTGCTTTATCAGCCATAAGTCTGTTCCTCTTCTCATCAAGCACATGAGAGGCAGCGCTGAACAGTCTCTCGCTGTCAGTGCTTGTGATTTGATCATACTCCGCATATTTGTCCGGGTGTTTTGATTTCAAGTGGTGGAGTAATCCCAAAGTGGTGAAAGTCTTTGCAGTTACACCCCCTCGAGAAATGTCAGCTGAACACATTTTACAAATCGCAATCCGCGCCTCTTTCTCTGATATTTTGAAATATCTCCAAGCGCCAGACATGTTGGCTGTGAGCCAGCCGCGAGCATGGTCGCGCGCCGTGCTTTTCACCGCGTTTTGATTACGTCATCACAACAACACCTTAGCTTACCAACGTAACCCTGTTCTCTGACATTCGGTGATATTTATTTGGTGCTAGAACCCTTTCGGCCGAAAGCCGAAAGGGCCTTTTTAACCATTTTCGGCCGATAATTTTCGGCGGCCGAATATTCCGTGCATCCCTAGTTTTAGTGTTACTTTGTGAAAGATCTGACATCAAAGAAGAGACATCAAGAAATGAAGACATGTTTATCAACACTATAGTTTCAACCTGATATACTTGTTCTGCCTGGAATGAGAAGACAAAAAAAGGATGGAAATACATTCTACTCGTTTTTCTAGACCTCAAGGAGATGTGCAAAGACAAACATGAAGGGCAGACAAAATGACATCACCTTTGCATCAGGAAATACAAAAAGATTCAACAGGTCCTTGCGCTTCCAGTTCCATGTTACAATCGTTGGTTCCATGCCAAGTCTCTTATTTGTCATTTCCTGCACCTCGTTCGAACTGGAAGTTGCTTTTTGTGCGCCATCTTAAGGAGCGTTCCATGGTGCTTATTTGTGCAAGGAGCGATAACCGAGGAACCACCAGACCATCCCCGATTCTCAATTTCAAATGTGTGCTCTAAAATGATATTTATAAATGACTATTATCATTATTATAAGCAAGACAATAAATGGCAAAGATATGTAGAAAATAAACTTATTTAAGATACGTTCATAACAAACGTAATGTGGGAGAAAATATGTTTCGAGAAGATATGTAGAAAATAAACGTGTTTGAGATACGTTAATAACAAACGTAACGTGGGCGTATCATATGCACGCAAAATCGGAATTCTGCGTATCTATTGCACGCATTTCCAATGTTTAAAGTTGTGTCATTTGTACGCAGACTGAAGAGAGTGGGTTGGATATATTACATTCGCAAAACAGCGAAATAACAAGTCAAGCCAACAAAAAAAAACTGAATCAGACAATATATTGATCATTTGGTTACTCACATACCTCTTGCTTTCTCACAGCTACAGCTCATGCAGTTGCTACATTAATACTTTTGCAGCAATACATGTGTGAAAAAAACTAAGTTGTTTGAGTAAATGCAAAACTGCATTTTAAAATATGAGTTGGACAAATGCACACACATAACGAGAATAATCTTAAGCGTATCTACCAGAAGCTCCGCAGCATAAAACATAATATAGCATACACGCTTCAATTGCAGATATACAACTGCCTTTACACAACTTCAGTGATAAGCAACCATTGTGTTCATGACATTACCAAAAACAGACAAGAAATTAAATGGATAACAAAATGGCTTAAAAGGATCAAATCCACAGTAACCACAGCGTCTGAAGACAAAGAGCTGATCAATATAAAGTTTGAACAGCATTTTGAGGGTCGATGCTCCTCGCTGAGTTCTTCAGGACAGTTTGTCCATTCTCTAAAGTCCATCATTAAAGCTCAGCCTGCAGTCAGACACAAACTCAGAAAAAACATGTTCACAGTACACAGATATACTGTACAGACACACCACAACACACCTGCACATACAGAACATGTTTATCCACTAAAGAAGCATGTCATCTGCAAAGTGATACATTCCATCTTTATTTGATAATTTCTGCTTTCATTTGTTGCTTTGCGTTGCAGTCTTTAGTATCTGAATCTTGCTTGTGCTCTTAATCGTCAAATTTCAGAACACATGATCCCCACCAGGTTTTAAGATTCCAATATTTTACATATCACAAAGGCCTTTTAACAAATTAAACTCTGAATCAAATAGTTATTGGACTGCTTTGCTCTTTCTTTGCTGCACAAGGATAAAAACAATAAACTCCATGATAAATTGACCAGGACTATTTGGCAATTGCATTGAAATAAATAAGTTGTCTTTTGAGGAAACAGATGATTCCTTGAAAATGCATTTTAGCAACTCACATACACCTTGAGTCTGTGCAGGCAGAACTTTTTCAATACCCAGTGCACGTATGAAGTATAACGTGTGTATATGAAATAAAGGAAAACTAATAAGCATCCGAAATGTAATCCAGCGTCCAGTTACAGCTCCTCTCAGTTCATATCGTCATAAAGTCATTTTCATTTTCACCATCCTGATGGCACCACCCTATACACAGATTTTCCTGTAAGAATAAATTCTCTGCCCTCCACCACCTCTCGGTCCTCCTGCGACACTCCCCCCTTCTCCTCCTCTTCCTCCCATCGCACTTCTTCACACGGCTGACGTGGCAACAGAGGGTGGGGACGAGGAGGAATGAGTAGAGGAGAGAGACACAGTGACAGAGAGAGAGAGAGGGAAATAAATAGAGAGAGCAGAAGATTGGTGAAGATGAGATTGGAGATTGGGGGGGGTCTGGGGGGGGTCCGAAAACCCTAGGGTTAAACCCTAACCCTAACATGTCACCCATTGAGCATGTTTGGGATGCTCTGGATCGGCATATACGATAGCGTGTTCCAGTTCCTGCCAATATCCAGCAACTTCGCAAAGCCATTGAAGAGGAGTGGACCAACATTCCACAGGCCACAATAAACAACCTGATCTACTCTATGCGAAGGAGATGGGTGACATGTTAGGGTTATGGTTTAACCCTAGGGTTTTCGGACCCCCCCAGACCCCCCCAATAAAGCAAAACTGCACGTTTCAGAGTGGCCTTTTATTGTGGCCAGCCTAAGGCACACCTGTGCAATAATCATGCTGTCTAATCAGCATCTTGATATGCCACACCTGTGAGGTGGGATGGATTATCTCGGCAAAGGAGAAGTGCTCACTATCACAGATGTTTTCAGATTTGTGAACAATATTTGAGAGAAATGGTTATTTTGTGTATATAGAAAATGTTTTAGATCTTTGAGTTCATCTCATGAAAAATGGGAGCAAAAACAAAAGTGTTGCATTTATATTTTTGTTCAGTGTATATAGAGTCATTATTCATTTGTTTTAAAGCTCAATAAATAACAAAGCAGACCTTTGACCGGCACTTTTCAAATTTTGTCTGGAAGATTTAAACTTTAACGGACATGTTGACCGGCGAAAACAAATCGAACTGAAACTCTGCCGCACGGTCCCCTCGTTCCTTGGAAGAGGCGGAGAGGTGGGTGTTTGTCATCTGCTGGTGGACTACCGGAGAGAATTACAGCGAGGGAGGGATTGCATTAAATTACAGCAGCAGCAGGAGCAAACGCTTGCCTCGGGGAGGGAGAAAAAGAACCAGAGCGGAGAATAAACAGAAGGGCAACCATGGCAACCATGCGCGGGAAGTCTCCTTCGCTGCTTTTGTGGCAGACTACAGCGCCACTTACAGGCCTGGCATATGTACTACAGCGTCTCCAGCACTTTCCAGCGGCAATGGCCGGCCGTGGCCCAACCCCACATTCCCCTGATGGGTGGAGAATTGCCCATATAGGCGGAGCTCCTTGTTCCTGACGTCAGAGAATTTTCAAATCTGGATCAGTCTGTATCAGATCCGTTGCAGCCCCGTTTTTAGAGATTTGGGTATGGAGGAAAAGAGAAAGGGTTGTGTTTTCTGACACTTGGTGAGTTCCCTGACACACCGGGGACACATATTCATGTATAAAAGACGTACAAAAGTGCATTTTGCATGATAGGTCCCCTTTAACCTGTTAAGGCCCGGTACCGGTGGCCTCCCGCAACATCTTGCAGGAAACAGTGTCTGAGGGCATGTTCATTTAATAAACTATGAATGTTTTATATCCATGTAACGGGAAGAAGCTCATCTAACTGATCTTTTTTTTTCTTCTTTTTTTTTTAAACCCCACAATGCTAACGCTGAGCCTCTGAACTAGCAATGAGCTAAACATGTTAACAGATGACTGCACCGAAATTCAATAACAAAACCTTATTATTTATCTTTGCTGCACATCCAACCCATCTTTTCACACCGTGAGCTGACACAGAATCGAGGGGTACCCTCATTATCACTCAATTATACGAACTCTCGGAGATAATAACAAGAACAGACATCAAAACATATGGCGCTAGGCAGGGCTCGAGCTTAAGGACGTCCCGTCGTCCCGGGGCCGAAAAAAATAGTGTCAGGGAGGATAACAAATAATTTTGGGACGAATTTGGGACGAGAGTTAAAATAAAAATACCCTGCTAACTCTACTACAAACGGCGATGAAAATGAAATCGACTGCACGTTGTGTGTAGCACACAGTTATTAAACCTCCTTGTCAACATAAACACACAAAACATTTAGCAACCCACGACACACACACACACACACACACACACACACACACACACACACACACACACACACACACACACACACACACACACACACACACACACACACACACACACACACACACACACACACACACACACACACACACACACACACACACACACACACACACACACACACACACACACACACACACACACACACACACACACACACACACACACACACACACACACACACACACACACACTCACTAAGGCTGAGATGAGAACCCTCCATCGTATTTAGTCCTTAGCAATATGCTGTGTCTCTCCCCATGTAGGGATGGGTACCGAGCCCCGGTATTAAACGGTCCCCGGGCCGGAATTATTAAAGACAGTGGTAACGTTAAGCTCCGACGTTATCTGACTTTTTATCGGTACTGGAGACATTTAAAAAATATATATCATATGTATTATTGCTACATAAACATTATATCGCAGTTTTAGTTTATCCAACTCCGTTTCTAATATGCAATAAGACTACAACATGCGTCTATGATGTATTTTCGAGCTTTCCAATCCAGACGAGATCTCTCTCTCCCGTCTGTGTGCGAGGGGGCGGGGCAGTTTGTAAAGGTCTCCTGACTGTGTTACAGACTGTCATCCTGGTTAGTGGTTACTCTGGGTTCTGTCTTCAGGACAGTGTTGGATTTTTTTGTTAATTGGATGGGACTTGATTTGATTCAATATTAGAGTAATTTTCTCGTTTGTGTGTTTGTTTAAATATATTTGGCCTTTGTTCATGTGATTGACTGATTTACTCAAATAAAAAGGTTGATGAATTATCATCTAATGATTTGTATGATGTTTTATTTATGTTAAAGGTCACTTTGAATGATTTTAACTAATGATAAGTAGTAGAAAAACTAATATTTTAAATTCGGGACGGTCCACATTAATTTCAGGACGGCTTAGATTGTATTTCGGGACGGTTCCGGGAGGATCAGTCTGTATCAGATCCGTTGCAGCCCCGTTTTTAGAGATTTGGGTATGGAGGAAAAGAGAAAGGGTTGTGTTTTCTGACACTTGGTGAGTTCCCTGACACACCGGGGACACATATTCATGTATAAAAGACGTACAAAAGTGCATTTTGCATGATAGGTCCCCTTTAACCTGTTAAGCCCCGGTACCGGTGGCCTCCCGCAACATCTTGCAGGAAACAGTGTCTGAGGGCATGTTCATTTAATAAACTATGAATGTTTTATATCCATGTAACGGGAAGAAGCTCATCTAACTGATCTTTTTTTTTCTTCTTTTTTTTTTAAACCCCACAATGCTAACGCTGAGCCTCTGAACTAGCAATGAGCTAAACATGTTAACAGATGACTGCACCGAAATTCAATAACAAAACCTTATTATTTATCTTTGCTGCACATCCAACCCATCTTTTCACATCGTGAGCTGACACAGAATCGAGGGGTACCCTCATTATCACTCAATTATACGAACTCTCGGAGATAATAACAAGAACAGACATCAAAACATATGGCGCTAGGCAGGGCTCGAGCTTAAGGACGTCCCGTCGTCCCGGGGCCGAAAAAAATAGTGTCAGGGAGGATAACAAATAATTTTGGGACGAATTTGGGACGAGAGTTAAAATAAAAATACCCTGCTAACTCTACTACAAACGGCGATGAAAATGAAATCGACTGCACGTTGTGTGTAGCACACAGTTATTAAACCTCCTTGTCAACATAAACACACAAAACATTTAGCAACCCACGACACACACACACACACACACACACACACACACACACACACACACACACACACACACACACACACACACACACACACACACACACACACACACACACACACACACACACACACACACACACACACACACACACACACACACACACACACACACACACACACACACACACACACACACACTAAGGCTGAGATGAGAACCCTCCATCGTATTTAGTCCTTAGCAATATGCTGCGTCTCTCCCCATGTAGGGATGGGTACCGAGCCCCGGTATTAAACGGTCCCCGGGCCGGAATTATTAAAGACAGTGGTAACGTTAAGCTCCGACGTTATCTGACTTTTTATCGGTACTGGAGACATTTAAAAAATATATGTCATACGTATTATTGCTACATAAACATTATATCGCAGTTTTAGTTTATCCAACTCCGTTTCTAATATGCAATAAGACTACAACATGCGTCTATGATGTATTTTCGAGCTTTCCAATCCAGACGAGATCTCTCTCTCCCGTCTGTGTGCGAGGGGGCGGGGCAGTTTGTAAAGGTCTCCTGACTGTGTTACAGACTGTCATCCTGGTTAGTGGTTACTCTGGGTTCTGTCTTCAGGACAGTGTTGGATTTTTTTGTTAATTGGATGGGACTTGATTTGATTCAATATTAGAGTAATTTTCTCGTTTGTGTGTTTGTTTAAATATATTTGGCCTTTGTTCATGTGATTGACTGATTTACTCAAATAAAAAGGTTGATGAATTATCATCTAATGATTTGTATGATGTTTTATTTATGTTAAAGGTCACTTTGAATGATTTTAACTAATGATAAGTAGTAGAAAAACTAATATTTTAAATTCGGGACGGTCCACATTAATTTCAGGACGGCTTAGATTGTATTTCGGGACGGTTCCGGGAGGATGGTGAAAAAAGTTAGTCGAGAGCCCTGGCGCTAGGTAGCTAAAAACGCTAACATGGCTCACCTGTGCCGTAGTCTGGTCAAAAGTGGTCTTCAATGGCATTAAAACGATAAAAACGCTGCTGAAGTTAATCCATAGGTTATAATCCAATGTGTCTGTGTCCCCTTGAAATGATTTCTGATAATCCATGAGCAATAAACCTGCTTTTCGGTTTTCAGATGTCAGACCTAGAGACAGCTTCACTCTGGTGCAAAACTGCGTGCGCAAAGCCCCCACCTTGTGGTTTTACACAACGCTGAAGTTGGCTTCCGATTCAGAGCATCCGATTCGGCAGTTAAGGGGAAAGTTAAGGGAAATGTAATTTACAGCGTTGAGCGAACAATCCTCCTGCTTTTAACCTCTTAACTCGCTGCATAGCCACTTTATTTGGACTGGATTATCCCAGAGAGGCTAAACATTATTTTTAACAGTTTGAGATTTGTGAAACCTTAATTCTATTTGTGAAAATACAAAAAAGGGAGATTTCAGTGCTTTCTTTTGCATCTAGACCACATAAGACCAGGTCCTGATCTAAAACCACTATACCTAGACTCATCAAATCTGGACTGGATTATCCCAGAGAGGCTAAACATTCTTTATAACACAGTTTGAGATTTGTGAAACCTTAATTCTTTTTGTGAAAATACAAAAAAGGGAAATTTCAGTGCTTTTTTCACATCTAAACCACATAAGACCAGGGGCCTCATTTATAAAGGGATATACGCTCAAAAAATGGCGTACGCCAGTCTCTACGCAATGTTTTCGATTTATAAAATACTAACTTGACGGGAAAACGTGCGGTCCTCCACGCAAACTCTAACCCATGCGTACGCACTAAGCACAAAAACGGGAGAGACGAGAAACTGTGACACCGTTGGCAGAAGGAAGAATGGAGAGAAATATGTGGAAATAATACCATAAATAAAATGTTACCTCTCATTTATCATATATGAATAATTCATTTTCACAAATGGATTAAAGCCAATCTTAAAATTATTTAAGAAACGCCTGTTTGAGACTCCTCAGTGCACACAAAAACATAACTTGGAGAAATAAATAAATACGGATGTTATTTAAAATCACCTCGAATATGTTGTGTTAATGTTATGAAATGTTTTCTCATAAATGATGCGGTAAGCAGGAGGACAGAATTACGTCTAAACTGACGCCGTTTTGCATTTCTATAGGTTGTAGATACGAGCATGGTGTTATATACTATCATGTTTAATCGTGTTTTATGCCGTTTGCCAAGACTTGATAAGTCGCTTGTAAAACACAGGAGGTATGGAAACAAAGAACACCATATGTACAGCTAATATAAGGGGGGGGGGGCGGGGTTGAGAAACACAGGCTGCAGCGGAGACGCTGCGCACAGCTGATCGACAGCTGGGACACAAACCACCAAATACAGAAACATAATTCAGATCCAGTCGTCGTGACTCCACTCCGGAGGGATTCCCCGATCATTTCTTACAGTTTCTCATCAAGGGGGGTCTCCTGTCCCCGGTACAAACACACTGCCTGAGGAAGGCTATGTGTACTTTTTTTGTCATTAACCTTTTTCGGACGACTTATTTATTTATTTTGGTGACGATCCAACCTCCATGCTGCTACTCTGGTTCAAACTGCATCCACCAAACAATATGATTTACATCGACCTCCCCAAAATAACCAAAATCTGACACGGTGTGAGATGTTTTTTTTAGCTGTTCTGTCGTCATTTCCTGCGATCTTCTCCATGCAGTCAGTCAAAATGAATGAATGGGCGTTTCTTTGACTTTTTATAGGCAAATATGGGCGTTACGTTACGTAGTGCAACACATCTCCTTCGCATAGAGTTGATCAGGTTGTTGATTGTGGCCTGTGGAATGTTGGTCCACTCCTCTTCAATGGCTGTGTGAAGTTGCTGGATATTGGCAGGAACTGACCCTAACCCTAACATGTCACCCATTGAGCATGTTTGGGGTGCTCTGGATCGGCGTATACGACAGCGTGTTCCAGTTCCTGCCAATATCCAGCAACTTCGCAAAGCCATTGAAGAGGAGTGGACCAACATTCCACAGGCCACAATCAACAACCTGATCAACTCTATGCAAAGGAGATGTGTTGCACTGAGGCAAATGGTGGTCACACCAGATACTGACTGTTTTTCGGACTCCCCCAGACCCCCCCAATAAAGCAAAACTGAACGTTTCAGAGTGGCCTTTTATTGTGGCCAGTCTAAGGCACACCTGTGCAATAATCATGCTGTCTAATCAGCATCTTGATATGCCACACCTGTGAGGTGGGATGGATTATCTCGGCAAAGGAGAAGTGCTTACTCTAACAGATGTTTTCAGATTTGTGAACAATATTTGAGAGAAATGGTTATTTTGTGTATATAGAAAATGTTTTAGATCTTTGAGTTCATCTCATGAAAAATGGGAGCAAAAACAAAAGTGTTGCATTTATATTTTTGTTCATTGTAGTTTCATACATTTTCAAAAATACATTGTTAGAATTTCTAAAAAGTACTCTTACTGAAACCACTAAAATAATGTAAATGAAGCAAAAGGCTCCTGAAATCCTTTCACATGTACTCACCAGTGTAACGCTGCCTTGCTGGGGTCCCAGTATATTTAAACTGCATGGGATGACGGCTACTAATGAGCACTGCACATGATATATATTTGGAATGCTTTATGGATTGAAGTGGGGGCTACATTTTGATTTATTAAACAAGTTATGCTTGTCAGACTGTGGCATGACCTTTGCAACACAAATATAATAAAGACATGAGCATGTTTAGCAAGTTTTGATATTGTTGCATGCTGTTTATACTTTTTTTGACATAGAAAAACTAGTAATGTACATATCGCTTTACACTGGTATGATCTGGAACTGTGACAGCCTCTGAAAGACTCCAATCCACTTCCGTGGTTGCACTTATAAAGGGAAACAATGGCCTTAATGAGTCTAACTGGTCACAAAAAACAAACATCTTTAGGTTTTTAGGGTTTTAGATTAGGACCTGGTCTTATGTGGTCAAGATGCGAAAAAAGCACTGAAATCTCCCTTTTTTGTATTTTCACAAATATAATTAAGGTTTCACAAATCTCAAACTGTGTTATAAAGAATGTTTAGCCTCTCTGGGATAATCCAGTCCAGATTTGATGAATCTAGGTATAGTGGTTTTAGATCAGGACCTGGTCTAATGTGGTCTAGATGTAAAAAAAAGCAGCAAAATCTTCCTTTTTTGTATTTTCACAAATAGAATTAAGGTTTCACAAATCTCAAACTGTGTTATAAAGAATGTTTAGACTCTCTGGGATAATCCAGTCCAAATAAATTGGCTATGCAGCGATTTAAGAGGTTCAAACACAGAGGATTGTTCGCTCAGCGCTGTAAATTAAATTTCCCTTAACTTGCCCCTTAACTGCCGAATCGGATGCTCTGAATCTGGAGCCGACTTCAGCGTCGTTTGTTTTACCATGTGTGTGAGTGGGGAAATTCCGCTTCGATTCTATTGGCTCTAACGGTCAGAAAGAGATTTCAATCACCAAAATCGACCAATGGGTTCCAGAGAAACAGTAAAACCCCCATTTCCACCAAATCACCTCAGAGGTGGAGTTTTTTGCTAAACCTCTCTAAAAAAAAAAAAATGTCACTTGTTTTGCATCAATCTTGATACAGGGTACTTATTATATGCGGTACTTTGGATTCCTAAAGCTTTTAGTCTACCTTACCATCCAAGGGTAGTTTTCACTATAAGTAAAAAAGAATTTTTGGACAGACACTAACATTTACAGTTTTTTACTATGTTCAATCTGAATTTTCTTTAAAATAAAAAACATCTATATTGATTCTGACACTTCTACATCCAACTCACAGGTGTAACCTTGCTTTGAGAAAAAAGATTATTAATTTAACCCTTTTAGAAGGGAAGATGTGGTCATTTGTTCTGGGAATGTCATTTTCGAGCCTGAGACCTGAAAAACAGGCTCAGGGCTAAACTGGTTAAGTAACATTTTGATATCAGGACTTTCACTTGTAAGGGAGTACTTTAAGACCATTGTATTTGTACTTCTACTTAAGTAAAGGATCTGAGTACTTCTTACAACACTGATGAAATGCTGTTTGAACAGTGTGTACATCTTTACACTGCATGTGTGTGTGTGTGTGTGTGTGTGTGTGTGTGTGTGTGTGTGTGTGTGTGTGTGTGTGTGTGTGTGTGTGTGTGTGTGTGTGTGTGTGTGTGTGTGTGTGTGTGTGTGTGTGTGTGTGTTAAACTAGCATTCAGTCAGCTTGTCAATAAATGTCACAATTATTAAATAACTTTAAATAATTATTTTCCCCAACACACGTTACTATGTTTGGATCAGATATGAGGGCAGGCAGTCAAGCAACGTGTAAAAAAGCCTCAACCCCAAGTGAGCTTGTAGTCTTAATTAATCATTAATCTTAATTAATGTTAGCGTGTGTGCTTGTAACAGTCTGTTAACATCAAATTTATATTAAAAGGTTCGGATTCCTGGCCACACCAATACAGCGAGAAGGACAGCACAATAGGTGTAAAATGGTTTATTTGTACAAAGTTATAAAATCCTGAAAGTCTTGTCCGCTTGGAACAGGTTTCCCCTTTAGCCAGGCAGAAGTGCAATGTTCAAGTCCCTTCCAGGAAATCCAGTGCCGGGATTTCCACTTTGCCGGCATGACTTTACACATTGGACATGCGTGCAATAGATACGCAGAAGTCCGATTTTGCGTGCATATGATACGCTAATCATTCCCATTGAGTTCTGAGGCCGAGTTTTGCGTGCATATGATACGCCCAACCCAACATGTGAAGATTTACCATGCTGGGAGACGTGAAGATGTCACGATTTCGTCCCTTCAAACATGACAGTTACACGGTATTGTTAACATGGTCCAAATACCCGGAAATGCCAAGTAAACATACCACAACGGTCGGTTGTCATTGTCAATATTAATATAATAACGATTTATTTTTTAATAATCACACTCGATTTCGCCGATTTTCTTGTTGCCCCAGCTAGTCGACACCTCTTTTCGCAGAAACAAAGGCTACATTCATGTATTAAATCGATGTTAATCAATGTGTGCGGTTGTGGAATTAACTGACGTGACGTTGTGCGATTGCGTTGCCAGGCAACAACTTAGCTTCATTTTCATTTAAAAACTCTTCAACTAGAACCGTAGTTATATTTAAAAACATTTTAGAAGGCCTCACAAAATACTTTGATGTAAATTTAAATGTGAAGGATTGTGTGTATAACAAAATACACCCGTCAGAAACAATACCGGAAACAGACGTAGGCAAGATCCTCAGCTTGGTAATTGGATGGTTTAGCCGCAATGCACTTTGGGATATGGTGTTTATGCGATGTGAAATTCGGAAACACTGTTCGGCTGCATTAAATATTACATATCTGCCGTAGTTCTTTATTTATAGAGCCCTGAGGAGAAGACTTCTAGACAAACAGGAAGAACTGCCGGCAAAACTGAAAACTCGACGTTGATCATAAATATATCAGCAATTAAACAACATCTCCTTGCAGTATCAACATGAATTCGGCTGACTTTTATATTTGATACAATTGGTAGGTTATATTTACACCATAACGGTGCACAACTGATAGAAAAGGACTGACCTGAGAGAATAGTCAGGGGATTTGGGTGATGGGAGACACATCTATGGAATCACAATTTCAATAGCTTACCATTAAATAACGGATATACCTTTCTGTCAGTGATGTTTTACAAATCAGATATTAATGTGTAGAAGTAAAACATGAGAAATAGTATAGCAATATCCTGTAAAAACATGAATAAAACTAAATATCAACAAGTGTCCTACACTAATAATTAGGGATGTAACGATACCAAAAACTCACGGTACGATAATATCGCGATAACAAGTCCACGGTACGGTATTTATCGCGATATTGAATAATAAAGGGAAGAAAAAAAAAATCATACATTTTTTTTTTTCAATAAAACATTTTTTTACTCGGAAAATGTTTCTTTATTACATAATACATCTGATTTTTACAGCCTTTTTGTAGGATAGCAATATTTTAAAGTGTCAAAAACAAAGTGACAGTAACAGACTGGAACAAGAAAACCAGTGTTTTTGTACTTACTGGTACTACCAAACAAAGTAAGCATTTTCTTTATGCCACTGCATCAAGGACATTTAATAATCAGACCCTGCAATAAAATAAATCAAGTTTCACTTTAGTTTTTCAAGTAACTCAACTCAAACTCACTAGTCACTCACTCAGCATCATCAGACAGGTTTTTAGGAATATGAGAATGTCCACATGTCCAGGTATTTATAAGCTGGGGTGTTTGGGCATTTACAATATCCCCTGCTCTGGAAACAACTCTCTCGCTTGGTACTGATGTTGCTGGGACACCAGTGGTCGCGTTAACCGAATATTTTTATTTAACAATGACAGAAAAATCTGAAAGCAGTCTGTCATTTTGACAGATTAGAACAAACTCGGAACAGCGCCAACGTTTCCCCGCAGCGAGGCTCTGGTGTTATGCCGTGTTATGCATGCCCTCCAAAAGGAAATTATATAGTTCCCAAACCGTACTTTGCCGTACAGATCAATACATGTCTGGGAGGTTTTGCTTCACGCTGTGCGCGTCCCGCGAGGTGCATGCACACACGGCATAACACCGCCCCCCCCCCCCCCCGTTGACAGTTCACGAGCATGCTCTATCGTGATATGTTCAGACCCGACGGGTAATAAGGGATTTTGACGGATATTTTACGATCCTGTCTGTCAAAATGACGGACAGCGAAAAAGTCTAACGCCAGGCTTATTGACATGGCGAGATATAAATATATGGTTGGTACTTGTCAATGTCTCTAGGTGTGTAAATGTAGCCCTGTAAATACGATGTCCTTTTGTGTTATCTGTTGTTTTATTTTCATGTTGTAACCTACTTGCTGCCATGTTGGACAGGTCTCTTTTGAAAAAGAGATCGATGATCTCAATGGGACCACCTGGTTAAATAAAGATTTTTTAAAAAAAAAGTGTTTAAAAAAAAAAAAAAAAGATTTAATTTTTTTTTTCTTTTTTTAAATCGCGGTAGATTTTGTCAGTCTCACGACGGTATTGGGAAGTTTATTTACCGCGATACCGCGATATTCGGTATATCGTTACATCCCTACTAATAATACTAAGTTATTATTAGTATGCTGTGTCTACCTTGTGTGCACCGCCTAGTGGTTAAAGCACGGTATTTAATTATTTTTGTTGAATAATGTTATTTTTGTTGAATAATGTTATTTGATGAAAAAAATATTAAGAGTAAATACTTTCATAGGGGGAAAGTAGAAGGTCAATGATAGAAATATAGAATATAAAAAATCAAGAAGATGCTGTAAGTGATCTATACAATAAAACAGTTTAGTGCCAGATGTACAAAGATATTAATAGGAGGATGTGCAAAACAGACAAACTAATTAACCTTTATTAACACATTAAAGAATACTTTAGATTAAGGTCTTCTTTTAAATAAGAAAAAAGCTTTTGGGGTATCTACACATAAATATTAAGCCTGACAAAGTACTTAACGTCCAATATATTGCTTTCCTGCAATGTTAACTATGTTGAAACACTTATTTTAACTGATATTATAGACATTAATTATACTCTTATGCAGATAAAAGTTTAGTCTTCTCAAGCACCAACTATCAAATGTCTCGCCTGATTGTTGGCACTTGACAATCACCTTTCCCTGAATTTTACTCAGGTGTAACTAAAGTCTGATTTAAGGGTTGTTTATATTTCACATCATTAATCAGAATCTGCAAAGTAACTAAAATAAATGTAGTGGAGTAAAAATACCAGGTTAACCTCCGAATTGTAGGAGGTAGGAGTAGAATTACAAAGTAACAATGAGCTGTCATGTGGGTATATATTAATGCTGCGCATTATGGACACAAGTGATTTTCACCCATTTATTAATTACATGTTTTACATTTGTACTCACCAATTTGTTTCCTATTGCCTAAACCTCCAGGGCTGTACACAGTTTAATACTGGCAACTTCTAATTTTGGGAAAAATGAAAACGTATTTTAAAACTACAATTCCCAGTAGAGACTGTTGCAACATGTTGCGAAACACAATAGCCAGCATGTGTAGTCCTGGAGGGGCAATCGAGTCCAGTTTTGGATAGTCTGTCGTAGGGCTGGGCGATATGGTCTCTAAATGATATCGCGATATTTACTGACTATATCGCGATTTACGATATATATCGCGATATTCTGAAATGTCCTCTAAAAAAAAAAAAAAACTGGTGTTTACAGTCACGCCAGTATGATGATTCTAGTAGTTCCTGCAACATATGTCTGCATTAAAAAAAATCGACTAATAATGAAGAAAATTAACACATTTGTTGCAATAGTAATTTATGCACTAACTACATTACTACTTGTACTACAACATTTGAATCATCAGTTCTTCCTCATTTTCCTCAATTGTTCATATTTGGTTTATGAAAATAATGATATTGTGGTCATTGTTAAAAAATGTCTGCTATTATTATGAGTAGTATTATTATTAGTAGTAGTATAATGCGCTTTCTGTCTTCCTGTCATTATCAGGAATTAGACATGTAATGGCTATGTATTAGATTAGATTATAACCTTCATTCTCCTAAACTGCTGGGACATTTCCCTATAGCCAATACCTTTTATATTTTCTACTCTTCACTTACTTGTCAGCATAGGTCGGCATTGATGTACAGAGCCGACAGAAGACCTTGTTTATATGGGCATCGTATTGAGAGGTGCAGTGACGCGTCCTAAACCAGGAAGGAAGCTGCTGGTTTCCTCCACAAAAAGCAATGGGATTTCTCCACAGGGTTTTAGAAAATAGCTGGAAATAAGGTCTGTGGAAAACAAACCTGTTTGATAAATGCACGTTTTTTTCAGCCGGATAATCTCCACATGTCTACCCTACTTTTATAATTTTCGAATCATAAATCTAATCGATAGATTATAAAAGGGTTTTAGGACGCGTCGCTGCACCACTAGAAGCCAACTCCATCGATCAAGCTGGCTGAAACTTTCTCTCCCTCTTCTTCTCATGCTCCCTGTCACTCTCCTTTAACTCCTCCGGTGACTTTATTTTATTTGAAGATAGTTTTTTGCCCGGCGCTCACGGGCAAACGGGAGCCTGCTCGCGCTGGCTCTGCAGCAAACAGCTGCTGCGGAGCCAGCGCGAGCAGGCTCCCGTTTGCCTTTCACCCAACAACGACAACCGCCTCACGAAACGCTATGTTGTAGCGTTAATAAACGAAACAATTTAACAAAATTGCTTGTCAAAGTACCTATACCACTGGACAATTTTATTTTTTTTAAGCAATATTTTTAGTGGCCCGAGCGGGCAAGTGGAAAGTACGTTATGCTGGCCCGGGGTGTCTAAATAGTGCTTCCGAGCCAGCGGGCCATTTATAATGTCGAGCCCTGCTCTCTGTCACTGTGCTGTAATGTTTGTGTGCTAGTTAGACGGGGCCTGCGTGTGTGCCTGCGTGTGTGACTGTGTCTATGAGGGAGAAAGGAAAGCTCATTTTGGCCGCGGCGGGAAATTGATTTGACAACATAATACTCGATGTTCACGATGTGGTCATTTACGACATTGCATGGAGTGCAATCCACGATGTATCGTGTAAACTCGATATATCGCCCAGCCCTAGTCTGTCGTGGTTTAGTTCCATTTCAAAGAGCTTTGACGCTCAGCGTAACCTTGGTGCACTGCCACTCAAACATCCAATCCCAGAGCTCAAAGATTAATCACGGGGTTTGTCAATGGGACTGTAGTCCCAAACGATAGCTGGGGATTATATAATATCGCATTAACACCATATCCCAACGTGCATTGCGGCTAAAACATCCAATCAACGAGCTTCAAGCTGAGGATCATGGGTAATCAGTTCAGTGGGTTTGTTTCATGGATGTATAATAAGAACTGGATACAGCGTGGAAGGCCTCGTTCATTCCTATGAGAGTTGCTCATTGGTGCATGGATGACAAAATGGCCCAACTTTTGAGAGTGAAACGTCAGATTACCCAGCATGCCTGAGAAGTACCAGTATGTGCGCTCATAGAGCATGCGCAACTTTAACCACGCCCCCCAAAAGGCTCGTTCACATCAAGCACGTCAATTTGCGTACACGTAACAGTACCGCGCGTTCTGGATTGTTATGATGGATTTGATATTAACGAATAACGAGGCGGCAGTTAGCAGCTAGCAGCTAGCGGCTAGCTAGTGTAACGTCCGAGCCGTTAGTAATTATGCTAATGTTCACATCAATCGTTATGTACTTTTATATTACGCTGATGTAACAGGATCTAGTGATGGTTTTGTTCAGCATTGCTAGCTTCACTGTTGAGCTTTATGTTGTGCCCAGCATTCTCCTGCGCTCTGAAATCAAAATGTGGATAAGCATAAAACAACACTAAAATAAACACTACAATACAACTTGTTATTTGACACACACAAGGTTGCTCATTTGTGTGTATAAATATACAACACAGGCTATATACATATATACAAGTATAATTAATGCAACTGTTCATTTGATTAGAGCTTTGACACATATATCTTTATTTATATATGTATAAGTATGACGACTTCCTCGGGCGATATCATATGGTATAGCTAATTCATCTGGGTCAAAACATGTTGTGCCCACATGCAAAGGTTGTAAACTCTGGCTTATCCCTGCGTGGTATTATAGTAATAGCAAACAGCAACGTTCAACTCCTTTAATGGTATATTGCAAGTGCAATAAGAAGCTACAGGGACGTTAATCTACGTAGGTAATATTCACTTTATTTAATACAAGATTTACATCATACAGCCCATGTAGTATAATATTTTACAAATTATGAATTACAGCAAACATGTGCAATATTATCCATTATTACAGCTCCGTGGGCTGGCAGTAAGGCGATATGGGTCCGTTCTTATTGTGCATCCATGGGTAAAGGTAAAACTCATGTAGTGCTGAACACGTCACATCACATGAACGTGCCGGGCGGCGCAGTCCCGTGGGTTAGATGCGTGTTCATAATGCAGAGGGAAATAACTCTCAGAATAACGTTATTAGCATATTTTTACAACTTGAGGAACGAATGTTTTTAATAAGGGCTATACAAGTGTTCACACTGGGTAGTTTATTTAGTTTAAAAAAAATTATCCAACGATTTACATACCACTCTTTCCCCATGTAAGTCAATGGGAAAAAGTGTTTCCGGGCCTGGCAACCAAACGGAAGTGTAGCACCGCCATTTCGCCACCACGAATATTTTCATCTGAGTCCGGGGCACTTCCTGGGGGCTTAGTTTGTGTATCGCAATAATGCTCAAAATATCCCTTATAGGCCTACGTCTGTTTCCGGTGACTTTATTTACAGCTAAAAAGCATGCTAAAAAGCTCAAGATTATAGAATTAAACGAATAAGTAAAAACAAGGATACTTGTGTGTTATTGTTGAGTAAAAAACAGTGTGTTATTTAGAAAAGAATAACAAATTAGAAGGAAAAAAATACAGATTTAATTATTCTGAGGCTCTGAGCCCTATTTATTTTCCTCACAGACGGCAAAAAAGTCCGACATTATACGTTTTAAAATAAAAACAATAATCGTGGCTTGGTATCGAGTAAGAAGATGTTTTTATGAACCACACAGCTTCCGATCTACCAAGACCCGACCCGACAAAAATAAGTGGTGCAAGCACGAAACGTGGCCTATCCGCACGCAAAACTCGGCCTCAGATCTCAATGGGAATGGTTAGCGTATCATATGTACGAAAAATTGGACTTCTGCGTATCTATTGCAAAGCATTTCCAATGTGTAAAGTCATGTCATTTGTACAGTGGTGAGCCGTCAGTGCCCTCTAGGCCCTCTATGGGGGCCTAAGATATTAAAAAAATATATATTTGAAAACATAAAAAAGAAAAAATATATAATATAATTTTCAAATCATAAATCTAATCTATAGATTTATGATTAGCATAGGTTTGTTCATGATGGCTCATGTCAGTGATAGTGATGACATTGTTGTGAAATTATTAACCGAGTCATTATCAAGATTGAGTTACAATGATAAATTGGAGTGGCAAAGGATCACCTGCATGACCCGCCATCAAGTGCTTCATCCAAAAGGACAGGAGGATGGACTTTGTGTTTAAGTGATTTGATCATCAAAGGTAGGCCTAAGTCATTTTCAATGTGGGCCGCCGTGCCGACTTCATTCATTTTGAATTGTTACTTGGCTGTGGTTGCCCTGTCATGATAGGTTTTTATATAAATGGTGTTGTTTTTGTGTGGTAGAGGGTCGCTGTCATTGATGCGTTTTGCACCCCGGGCCTCTGTTTTGATATTCCGCTGTGACGTAATAACTCTTCTTTTTTTCGTGGGAAGTGGTGGGGGTCAGAGGGCCTAGGTATAAAAGTCACGGCTCGCAAGTGCATTTGTACGCAGACTTAAGCGATTGGGTTGGTAATATCAGCAATGCGGACCTACGGCACTATCAGAAAGTAGCGCCGCCCCCCCTCCCTCCGGCTGAAATTATGAATATAAGTTTGTTTTCATTTGATTTCAAATAAACAAAGTCTTGGCTTTCAGAATATTAAACTTGTTTCGGCAAATTCAGATGATAAATACAACTTTGAAGCTTGTAACGGCATAATTACAAGCGGAGAACGGAGTAACTTAACGTCACAGCAGGCATAACAACAGCCGGTGTTTCTCGTGAGTGTTTTCCCCGGGAAACAAACTCAATACACACAAACGCAAAAATACACAAACACACACACATGAATACACACACAAACACACTCGCGAGCTTCCCCCAGACCAGTAATCCAAACGAAAATGTTTTTCTACGGGACTATTTTGATAATTTGATCCGCTAATAATCAATCAGATCGATGGATTCCAGAAAAGAGGAACATTTAAAGGCCTTTCTCAAAATGATGACTCAGTGACAGTCATTATATAATGTGACATATTTTGCTTAATATTTGGATTACAACAACAATCCTGATATCATTAGCCTCTTAAACCCTGAGCCTGTTTTTCAGGTTTCAGGCTCCAAAATGCCACTCACACAGCAAAGACTATATCTTCACTTCTAAAAGGGGTAAATTAATAATCTTTTCTCTCAAAGCAAGGTTACATCTGTGAGTTGGATGTAGAATTGTCAGAACCAATCTAGATGTTTTTATTTTAAAGTAAATTCAGATGGAACATAGTAAAAACATGTAAATTATAATGTCCGCCTAAAAAAAAAACATTAGCCTACTTATAGTGAAAACCACCCTTGAATGATAGGTTAGTAGACTAAACGCTTTAGGAATCCAAACTATAACATATAATAAGTACCCTGTATCAAGATTGATGCAAAACAAGTGAAATTTGACCTTTTTAGAGAGGTTTAGAAAAATAAAGTCCAGGCGGACTCACCTCTGGATAATTTGGGAACCATCGGTTCCATTTGACCTTTTTCACCGTAAAAATAATTGTATTACTTTGAATTATTACTATAGGTATTCATTCCATCCTAATACAACTGTTGTGAAAAAATTAAAAATTAAAAAAACATACTCTGTTATCCTCTTAGGCCCCACAATGCTAACAGTGAGCCTCTGGATTAGCCCCGAGCGAAAAATGCTAACCTATTACTTCACCGGAAATCACTCCTAGCTCCCTTATTACTTATCCCAGCTGCACATCCAACCCATCGTTTATGATCGTAAAGACACAGAATCTAACGGTGCCCACCTCAACACTGAAATATACACACTTGCAACGTTATCAACAAAAACGTAAATCAGAAGAAGTGGCACTAGGTAGCTACACAATGCTAACGTGGCTTACCTTTGTCTTTGTCTGGTCTAAACTGGTCTTCAACGGCATTAAAACGATAACAACGATGATGTGATTAATCCATAGGTTAATATCCAATGTGGCTGTGTCTCCTTTGAAATGTTCTGATAATCTATAAGCAATAAAACTGCAATTCCGTTATCTGCTGTCCGCTCTGTGCTCCATGCACTCTGGGTCCTGCAATTCCTGATTCCTTACGGTAGTAAACAATAAATGAAGTCAGCTGCGTAATGTTCTTACGCTGGCTGGCATTCTTCATACTTTACGCAGGACCATATCTCTGGAACCCATTGGTCGATTTGGGTGATTTACACCTTTTTCTTAAGCAAAATATCCAATAGAATCGAGGGGCAGTTCCCAAATCCACGTAAACATTACCATAGAATCATATAATAGAGAAGCAAACCAAGCACATCTGAAAGTACAAGCCTGGACGGCAAAAATGTATACCCAGTAGGCCTATATTGCCATAAATATGATGGTGGATTATCAGTAAGAAATTCTACGTGACACAAAGACATTGGAGTAACTTGAGCGGCGTTTTTATTCCGGTGAACACAACTTTTGATCACAAATCAAAAAAGGTAAGACGTAATTATTGTAATATTTTTGAAACCGGATGTTGTTTACTTTCTCTTTTCTGGCTGATAGCTCCGCAATTCGGGGTCCTACAGTGATGACATTACATGTGTGGAATCTGTGGAGTGTCAGCTTTAATCGGATATCTTGTTTGTGCAGTGACGATAAGTAATAAGCGCATTGCTACCGTGAGTGCTGTGCAAAAGTCCGTTAGCATTAGTTTGCATTTTTTCGCTCCATGCTAATTCAAAGGCTTGGTATTACTCTTTTGTTTTTTTTAAAAAGGGTATGGAACATTAATAGTTTCATAAATGTTAAGAAGCCCTGAGACATAGTCTCGTAAAAAAACGGTGGTGGGGAGGGTCCACTGGGGGGACCCTCGGGCTTAAGAGGTTAAAAAGCTGGGAATTTCCTCTTTCCAACAGTGTATACAACTCAAAATGTGTCTTCGGGTCAATGCGACTGATTTCGAAAAGAAGACAGGAGAATTAATTAATTCTGAATCTTCACAGCCTGAATCTCCACATTGTATGCAAACAATTCCATATGTTAACTATAAAACAGTTACTGGGACTGGTGCAGCCAGCCGATTGGTTCACAACCATTGACCTGAAGGGCGCTTACTTTCATGTCAAAATTGCTCCAAAGCACAGAAAGTGTCTGCGTTTTGCCTTCCAGGGGATAGCCTACGAGTACAACAGACTGCCGTTCGGCTACTCCCTGTCCCCACGCACGTTCAGCAAATGTGTGGCCACGGCGCTGCAACCGCTGCACGCCCGTGGCATGAGGGTGTTCTTATATCTAGACAACCTCATAGTCATGGCCAGGTCCAGGGAATGGGCAATGTTCCACACAGCCCAATTGATCCTACACCTAACCAAGTTGGGTTTTGCGGTCAATTGGAAGAAGAGCAGTCCCATACCTCACCAGCAGGTAGAATATCTGGGGGTGATGCTAGATGCAGGCAGACTATGTGCCGCCATGACAGACAGGCATCACTGCTTCGGGCAGTTTGCAGACTGCGTCAGGGGGCAACGCTGACAGCTTTGACCATCATGCATACTTTGGGTCTCATGGCGGCTGCTCACTCCGTAGTGCCACTCGGACTGTTGTATACACGTCGCCTGCAGAGGTGGTTTATCTGCCTTCATTTAGATCCCAAAAGGCACAAACGACGTCTGGTGACCATCCCCCCCCCCCCCTCAGTAGAGAGCAACCTCCGATTCTGAGGGTCCCCAGAGAATCTGCGGAGAGGAGCTCCACTGGGGCGAGTGACCTCCTATATCACAGTCTTCACAGACGCATCAATGACAGGATGGGGGGGGGACATACTTTGAGAGAGCTATAGGTGGTGGCTGGCCTCTGAGAGCTGCTCGGCACAGCAGCCTCCTAGAGCTGCAAGCAGTGATGTTGGTCAACTTCACTGCAGGGCAAACATGTGCTAGTGAGGAGCGACAACCGCACCACAGTGGCGTACATCAACAGGCAGGGCGGATTCCGCTCCGTAGCCTTGTTGACCGCAGTTAACCGCAGTTGTGGGCTTCACAGAAGGCGTTGTCTCTAAGGGCCCTGCACATCCCGGGATGGGAGAACGGGAGGGCTGAACTCATGTCAAGAGGCGGGCCCCTGCCAGATGAGTGGAGGCTTCACCCGGAGGTGGTGAAGCAGGTCTGGACTCAGTTCGGGAGAGCAGAGGTGGAACTGTTCACCAATTGGCACAACAGCCACTGTGCCCTGTGGTTCTCCCTGGCCTGGTGGGACAATCCGCCCTTGGGGGTGGACACATTTGCACAGGAGCCATGGTCAAGGAAGCTGCTTTACGCCTTTCAACCGCTGCACCTTATCCCCCCCTCCTAGAGAGGGTGAGGCAGGAACATCTGTCAGTCATCCTAGTGGCCCCTGGTCGCCGTTTGGCGCCATGGTACGCGGAGGTGACACAGATGATGGTGGGCCAGCCCTGGGCAATTCCTCAGGTCTGGGGGCCGCTGTCTCGGGAAGCAGGTGCCATAGTGGTATTACCCACTCTGAGCCAACCTCCCCAGGCTTGGCTCCTGAGATGGACAGGCTGAGACATGTGGGGCTGTCTGACAACGATATTCAGACTATCCAAGCAGCAAGAGCAGGATCCACCGCAGCCTGTTACAGGCCAAAGTGGGCGGGATTCCAGGGATGGTGTGAAGAAAGGAGTCTAGAGCCTCTGTCGTGTATGTTGGGCTCTATTCTTTCCTACTTACAGATACTGGTGGACAGGGGGCTGGCTCATTCCACAATTAAAGTGTTTGCAGCAGCCATTTCGTCCTGCCATGAGGGATTTGGAGGCAGGTCAGCATTCAGTCAGCCGCTTATGTTGCGATTTTTGCAGGGGGTCAGGAAGCAGCGCCCAGTAGTGCACGCCTCCGCCCCGCAGTGGGACCTGCCATTGGTGCTCGAGGCTCTGGTCACAGAACCATTTGAGCCTCTGGAGCTCTCCTCCCTGAAAGCACTGTCATGGAAGACAGCGTTATTACTTGCCTTGACTTCGGCCAAGAGAGTGTCCGAGCTGACCGCTCTGTCGATGCACCCAAGCTTTCTTTTCTTTGCGGTGACCGTAGCGGGGCGACACTCAGACCAAACCCCTCCATTGCTCCCAAGAGCCGAAGGAGTTCGTTCAGGTCAAGGGCTATTCAGTTGGGGGGCTTTAATCTTCCACCCCATATTGGGGCCAGGGAGGCTAAATTGCACCGCCTCAGCCCAGTACGTGCGTGAGCATGTTATGTAGAGCGCACGGCTGCCATTAGGTGCAGTGAACAGCTGTTTGATGTAGATATATGCACGGCGACGTCTTGGTCCACGCCAGGCCCCTTAATAAAGTTTTATGTCTTGGACATGTCTGGCTCCTTCTCGTCGTCTGTGCTTGCTGGGGCAATGCAGGACTGGTGATATGGGGGGGGGGGGGGGGGGGGTGTCTGATCCCCCCCTGGACATAATGCGCTTGTGTTTTTTTGTGTGCCATGTAATAAGCGGGATAATGTGCAACGACTTGGTCATTATGGGGAAAATAACATCCTTCATGCTGATCAAGGTCCCTGTGCTACGCGTCAGGATCCTGATCTGCCTGACGAGTGAATTACTGAGTTTAAGCACGTTAATAACGTTTTAATGAAGATGACTAAAGTATATTCATATTTGTAAGTGCTTTCATGTCCATTCGGCGAACATAAACATAAATGATCGTGGTGAAGATGATGATTAAATTAGAATAAAGAATCGAGAAACGGGCTGCATTTCCTTCCGTTCGTTTTTGGAGCCGGCGGGCTTCCTGATGTTTTTTGTACAGTAGTTGTGGACTAAACAACATTATTTTGTTAAATAAAAACATGGTGATGTTTTGTAAATGATTACATGTCTCTTATTTAGCACAGAGTATGACCCTATCCGTGACATATGGATCTTAACAAAGATCCGCTATACAGTAGTACCAGACATAAATCTACCGTACTGTATCAGTTTATTTCACATGAGCTCCACTGTGGAACCCCACTGCACCCCCTGGTGGATCAATGATCCATTGCAGTTGGCTTCATTATAATTACATTTATTTATCAAGGGGGTGGTCCCTCGCGTTTCAAACTATCTGAAATTAGGTGCTACATCTGTAGGGCGGGTACTGGTTATTGCAGAAAGCCAGATTTAATGAAATGTGGTAAACTGCAATTCTTGATAATATCGGCATTCCTATCCGCAGATATCTCGAGGTATCCAGGAGGCAGATTTGATCAAACGTTCTCGGTGTTTGGAAATATAAAGATCTGTGTCTCACTGCTATCAGAGCGCGGGCTCAGTAAGTCTCTTTGTGAGCGTAGAGGCTGTACAATACAGAGTTTTCTCAAAGCTTTTGATTCTCACAAAGACCATAAGATATGTCCTGAAAGCCTCTAAGAGAACCCTGAGCTCTGCTCTTTATAAAACATGTTGCTACCAGACAGCACCATCTTTTATCCTGCTGTCAACCTGTCAGTGACAAGAAGCTGCTGCTAGATGCTCTTGCCGCAAGATGCCGCAAGAAGATGAAGAAAAGAAGGATAACATACGTGTAATTTTTCACGTTAAATATCATATTCTGCTTGTCGAACCATTTTGTGTCATTAAGATGAAAGTGTGTGGGTGTGTGTTTGTGTGTTGCAAGAAGGGTGAAAAATATGTGTGTAGGTCTGATCAGAAAGAGAGATTGCATCTTGCGTTGTGATATCAAACTGATCTTATTACACAGAGAGAGATTACAGCAGAATTTGAAACTTTATCCAAACACTTTTCCTTTTTTTGCCTCTCAACTTAAACATCATATTCACGTCCACTGCTGCTGTGGATACTTTGTTTAGGCTTTAAAGTGTTTAAAGGGCCCCTAGTCCGCTCATGTTCATATTCTATTTAGTGTCTCTACCAGTGTTGAGCAAGTTACTTCCAAAATGTATTACATATGACTTATTATTGTCTTGTTAAAGTAATAAGTTACATTACAATCATACTTGCCAACCTTTAGACCTCAGAAATCGGGAGCATTTCAAAATGCAAAATGGGGGGGGGGGGGGGGGGGGGTGCTAGTGGATCGCCGGAGCTGTTAGATTAACATTAACATGCTTATTGTAGTTGTAAGTGCACTGCCTTGCGGCCTGTAGCACCGTCCTTGATGGAGCATATGTGTGGGCAGGAAAGGAGTGAGCAGAGGGTAGAGTAGTTGTCGATTCCTGTTCTGTTTTCTGTGACTATCTGCCTCACCCTCTCAGACTTTGAGTTGCGCACGCTACTAAAGAGACGTGTTACCAAGGAAACCAAACAATGGTGTAGCTGTATTAAAGTCGAGTGGAAACAGTCGTGTGTATATCTGATTTTGTCAGAAATCGGGAGAAATGCGGGAGAAATATGACCCCGGGAGGAAACCGGGAGAGGGCAATGAAATTGGGAGTCTCCCGCGAAAATCGGGAGGGTTGACAAGTATGATTACAATATTACTGTCTCTGAAATGTAATGAGTTACACTACTTTTATACCACTTTTGAGTTACTTTCACCAAAATAACCGCAAAAGAATGGCTAGGTATTTGAAATGCTAAAATGTAGTTTAGTGCAGCTCATTATACATCCAGTGAAGGGCAATGTGGTATAGCATAACAACTGTGTAGGCCAGGTGTCCCAGACTCCCGGCCCGCGGGCCACGAGACAGTTTCTCATGGCCCCTTTGTTGATATCATGTAATATTGTTAATCTGGCCTGCGCGTTTATTTTGCGCTTTATATTTCAATTTTATTTTTTCCGCTGCTGCTGCTGCTGGCAGGGAACTGATGCGCGGAGTTCCCTCGCCCCTCCCCCCTCCCCCCTCCCCCCTCCAAGGGAACTCCGCCACACGTCAATCAAATGCGCGCAGCGGAATCAATCCAGAGTGATTCAAAAGTGACACAGAGTGGAAGCAAAATATATCGCCATGTCTTCATCAAAACTTTCAGGGAAAAGAAAAATCGATGATGACCACAGAACATTTCAGGAGAAGTGGGAGACTGAATATGTTTTTGTTGAGTACAGGGGAAACGCAACGTGCCTTATATGCACAGAGAAAATCGCTGTATACAAGGAGTATAACGTCAAACGTCACTACTCAACTAAACATGCAGAGTATGCAAAATACCTGGGAGATGAGAGAGAGAAAAAAGTCACAGAGCTAAAAAAAATTCTATGGAAGCAACAAAATCTCTTCAAGAAAGGAAGCAATGAGGCTGATTTAGCAGTCGAAGCTAGCTATGTGGTGAGTGAGATGATTGTTAGGGTGGGAAAGCCGTTTACGGAAGGCGAGTTTGTAAAAAGATGCATGTTGCAGGCTGCAAGTATAGTCTGTCCGGAAAAGAAGGGTCAGTTCAACAACATCAGCCTGTCAGCTAACACAGTGGCAGAGCGCATTTCTGACTTATCAAGTGACATATATGATCAGCTGTGCGACAAAGCCAAACTTTTCCGTGCATACTCTGTGGCTCTTGATGAGAGCAGAGACATCACTGACACCGCTCAGCTCGCGATGTATGTCCGTGGTGTTGATGACAATTTTGAGGTGACAGAGGAGTTGCTTACAGTGAAACCAATGCATGGCCAGACCACCGCTCAGGAGATATTTCAGCAACTGTGTGATGCCATTGCGGATATCGGTCTGCCATGGTAGAGGTTTGTTGGAATTACGACGGACGGAGCGCCATCAATGACAGGGAGAAAAAACGAGCTGGTGGCACTTGTTCAAAGAAAACTGGAGGAGGAGTGTGTGGAGGAGGCTATTGTTCTGCACTGCATTATCCATCAGCAGGCCCTTTGCAGCAAATGCTTGAAGTTTGACAATGTGATGTCTGTCGTTGTGAAATGCATCAACCATATCAGATCCGGGGTTTAAAGCACCGCCAGTTCCGTGCTTTTTTGGAGGAAATTGAGTCAGAATATGAGGATGTGCTCTACTTCACAGAGGTACGTTGGCTCAGCAGGGGAAACGTCCTGAAGAGGTTTTTTGAGTTGAGAACAGAACTGAAAGTATTCATGCTGGAGAAGGGTGGGATGGCTGTTCCCGAGCTGAGTGATCCGAAATGGCTCATGGACTTAGCTTTTTTTGTTGACATCACGCAGGAGCTGAATGCTCTGAATAAGAAGTTGCAGGGCCAGAGCCAGCTTGTTAGTGCAGCATATGACAATGTCAGAGCATTCTCTACAAAACTGATGTTATGGAAAGCCCAGCGCCCTCAGAAAAACCTCTGCCATTTCCCAGCATACAAGGCTCTCATGGACAGGGGCACAGCATTCAGTGGTGAGAAGTATATTGATGCCATTGTGAAGCTACAGGAGGAATTTGATCAGCGGTTTGCAGACTTCAAGACACACAGAGCCACTTTCCAAATGTTTGCAGACCCCTTCTCCTTTGATGTGGAAAATGCCCCTGGTGTGCTTCAAATGGAGCTCATCGACCTGCAGTGCAATTCTGAGCTCAAAGCCAAGTTCAGGGAAGTGAATGGGAAAGCAGACAAGCTTGGACAGTTCATGAGAGAATTGCCCCCCTCCTTCCCTGAGATTTCCAGGATGTTCAAGCGGACCATGTGCCTTTTTGGGAGCACATATATGTGTGAACAGCTCTTCTCCACCATGAACTTCAAGAAGTCAAAGTACAGGTCCAGACTTACTGATGCACATCTTCAAGCCATACTGAGGGTTTCAACTGCTTCCTCCCTCTAACCAAATGTGGCTCAGCTGTGTGAGAGGAAGCGCTGCCAAGTCTCTACCAGAAAGGAGTAGGCAAGAAAGAGCAACTGTACATAGTTATGTTGTGAAGAACAGTTCATGTTAAGAAGATGTTGAAGAACTGTTAATGTTGTATTTTTTAATAAATGTTTTGCGGAATACTTGAAGCGGCCCAGACTTGCCCAGACTCTACGTCCAGCGGCCCCCAGGTCAATTGAGTCTGAGACCCCTGGTGTAGGCCCTTAAGGCTACTAACAACTTGTATTACATGGCTTGGTGGAATACTCGATTCTGATTGTAAATTCTTAACATGTGACACGTTGTTAATACAGTACAGACCACTGTCAAGGACTATAATGAAGGTTGCTAAGGAGGATCAAGAAAGAGAAAGGAAAAGAGGTTAAAAGAAGGAGCGCTGGACGTCAGATAAATCACCAGAAGAAGGCAGAGAGGAAGTAAACAATAACAGGACACGGAATGGGCTCTGTAGTTTGTTTAGCATATGGCCATGTACAGGCCCGGTTCCAGAACAAAATGACTCAGGGTGCCTCTGAGATTACAGGGGGCGCAGCAGTAGTAGGTTTGCATGAGCAATTGTGGCCGGCAACAGCAATGAAAAATAGCATTGATGGTCCCCAATGAACAGATTATGGCATTTGTTATGTTTTGAAACCAAGCAAGTGAGAACATTTCAAGTGAGTTAAAAGTGCAATCCTGAAATATTTCATATAGTCCAAAGTGGACTATGGCAAAGAAAAGCACAAAAGCTTCAAAACTGTACTAATAAAACAAATGAGAACATATTGTAAGTCAAGGCAAATATTATTTGAACTTGCTCATGGTTTGAAATGGCAAACATTGAAAGGCAAAAGTATTATTAAAACCATGTACTACATCATCACCTTGGTCCCATCATATACAGTACTCTGGGAAGAGAACATTTACTGTGCTTGAAAACTGGTATCACATCATCATGTGAGGTTGACTTTGTGACCTGAAGAACATTTCAGCTGCAACATCAGCTTGTTGATAAGTTTGGGATATGAGCAGGGTAGGATTTTCACCGGCGGCCATGACGGCATGGCCGTGAAGCCCCGAAAATAATTTGCGATGCGAATATTCACATCGCTCTACACACGCATCACGGCAGCGTGCGTTGTCGCTTGCCGGCAGGGGGCTGAAACTCGACCAACAACCAATCACATGAATCTCCCGCCCCAGACACACAAGCACGCGGTTTGATTGGCTAGAGCTTGTACTGGCACATGATTCGATTGGCTAACGCCTCCGTCGTAGAACATTGCTCTACTTTTGCAGCGAGCACCACGAGAGAAGCTACGCTTTGCTCCCACAATGCAGTTCGGCGAATCGTGACGTCACCCCATTCTAAGTGAATGGGCAGAAGCGTTGAAGCGGCAACGCACGCCGCCGTGTTTAGGGGCCGTAACCGCTGGAGTTTCACCGCGGCTGTCAGCTGTTTACTCCTGTCATTCAAACAGGACACGCTGGAGAGGGGGCGTGGCTTATATCCATGTAAAGACTGTAATGGAAACCAACTATGACAAAATTAACCTATTTTACCGTGATTTAATTGTAATACACGTTTCAAAATGATGCTGAAGTAACAGCATACTGATACCGGTTAGTAAAAACCATGCTTTGACAAGTGTGCAGAGAAGACGGCAGGTGGAAAACCTTTTAAAATGCGTGTTGTCTGAATGGAGCGATCTCCATTCGATCAGATCAGGCTAAACTAACCTGTATCTGCTCCATCTAAACTCACAACAACGTCCTAAAGACAGAATTAAAGCAGCGACTGTATTCGCCATGACACAGACAGTCTGTGGTTTTTACATGTTTAACTTTTGTCCAGTTTCTGAACAGATATGAGGAGCTGATTAAAGAGACACACACACACACACACACACACACACACACACACACACACACACACACACACACACACACACACACACAAAGCACACAAAGCACACAAAGCACACAAAGCACACACACACACACACACACACACACACACACACACACACACACACACACACAAAGCGCACACACACACACACACAAAGCACTCAAAATAGACTGCTGAATGATGTATGTGCAGAGTTTGACCCTTGAAGGCTGTTTCTTCTGCTCTGAAATGGAATATATTTGTTACATATTAATTGTATATTAATTCTTAAAAAACGTGTTGTAACTGCGTTACTGAGCATTGTAACGGGTAATATATTACCCACATTTCATTAGTAATGCGTTACATTACTTCGTTAAAGCAAAGTAAATATATTACTGCACACCCAACACTGGTCTCTACTATGTCTCCATGTTTTAATGTTCAGAATGCTCTTTATTTTTCTCAGACTGCCTGTGCTGCAGCACCTCTTTTCACCCTCTGTCTGAAACCAGAGCCCAATCTGCTCTGATTGGTTAGCTGGCTGGCTCTGTTGTGATGGTCAACCACTAGCAGATGTCCGGCCCCTTAGCACTCTCTGACCATTCCTGTGTTTTCTTTGAGAGCTCTATTTCTGTTCACAAAAATGTTCAAAGAGGTAACCACAAAGCGATATTTAACTGAAAATACTAGGGAAATGTTTACTTAGAATTTTTCTTCCTGCTAAACTCTCAGTAAATGAGCTTGTAGATCATTTTAATAAAATAATTCAAAATGTTATAGATGCCATTGCTCCTACTAAGGTAAAGGAAGTGTCTGGCAAGAAAATATCTCCATGGAGAAAGGCCATGACCGTGAGAGCAGAAAAAAGAGAGTGTCGAAAAGCTGAACTCAGGTGGCGAAAAAAAAATCTCCAGGTTAACTTTGAAATCTATAAAGAGAGACTTGGCCTTTATAATTTGGAATTGAAAAACGCACGACAGCCTTTCTTCTCTGACATCATTACCAAAAACAAAAACAACGCACGTGCCTTGTTCGCTACCGTCGACAGACTAACTAACCCCCCAGTGTCAGTAGCCTCTGAATTTCTATCCACCAGGGCGTGCAATGATTTTGCCTCCTTCTTCACTGACAAAATTCAGAAAATCAGACAAGCAGTCAGTGCCTCTGTATCAGGTACAGCAAATGTGTTGTCCCTATGTCCACCTAATATCAATTCAGACATCATAACACAGTTCCATCAGATTAATGATGGAAATTGGAAATGCTCCAAATATCTGGAACAAACTCCCAGAAAACTGCAGGTCCGCTGCAACTCTTACTACTTTTAAACCCAGGCTGAAGACTTTTCTTTTTGTCGCTGCTTTTAATTGAACTATTCATATCTTAGACTGCACTCTAACTTTTATCCATATATTTTTTCTTTTAATGTTTATTTTATTAACCTTTTTTTTTAATGACTGATTTTAAATGCCATTATCTTAATGTCTTTCATTTTTTATAAAGCACTTTGAATTGCCTTGTGTTGAAAAGTGCTATATAAATAAACTTGCCTTGCCCTAGCCTATCACGTACAATGTGTTACAGTGCTAGCCAATAGAAGTGCAAGTGTTACATAGTGATGTCACTATGTTCAGGAAGTAAACAAAAGGAGTCCAATGGAGTCGTTTCAGGCAGGAGAACACAGGGATTTTAGCCTTTGCAGATCATTTATGCACACAAACCTATAGAACACTAAAGGAAAGGGAAACCAAACCTGAAAAAGCAGACTGGCCTCTTTCAAGTATTTTCAACACAATCACTTGATTCTGATGAGAGATGGAGTGATGAAAACAATGAGACAATGAGATGCACATCCTGAGCACACTGAATATTGAAATAACCAAGATTTAAACACAGGTATTATGTCCCCAAAATAACAAAAACAAAAAGCCCACTCACAGCAGGAGAATGGTTTGGTGACTCAATCCTCTGTTTCCTGCCTTCTCCTCCTCTCTTTGTCAGTCTGACTTCCTGTCTGTCTTGCAGCTTCCCACCTGTGACCAGGGGTCCTTCACACTTCGGTTAAATGGATTCCTTGCGTCCCTCACTTGCGTCATTTCCCTGCGACTAGTCCCTCCCACCAGGGAAGCATGGAGAGACGCAAGGAAACCACGAGAAGCAGGGAAATGAGTTTTAAGAACAATAGGACGTCCTTTCCTCCGGAGCGTCACGTGAAGCGACTTCCGTTTGTGATGACGCTGCACAGCTGATTGTCTGACAGCAGCCAGCTCTGTGCCCGTTATTTCCACACACACCCCCGCCTCTGTTAGTACACATTTACTGACACAAACATTTGTATCATCTGTTGTAGACGCAAATACATTAAATTAAATAAGAACTAATTCTCAAAAAAGATAAACACGATTCTTAAAATGTATAAACGAACAATAGTTTGATTAATATTGATTAGAGTGCACAAAATAAATAAAATAATTCCGAGAAGAAAAAGAGATATGTTATCTATCAAAACCCAGTTAGATTAACATTCATTGGATTGCACACTTTGTTTGTTTGTTTGGATATGTAGCAGATTAACATTGTAATAGCACTTAATGACTGACTGAATGGAAATGACAATAAATGAAAACGAAAAAAGCCATCATGAAAATGTTTCCAAAAAATGAAAAAATTGATTTTTTTACCACTTTGTTGTTCAGATATATCACATATTTGTAACTAAATGATACATTAATTGAAACAAAACACGGTATAAACTGAGGAGTGACTCCCGTGAGGTTCATGTATTTTCTTCACTCCGCTGGGAAACTGCTCTCATGTCAAGAAGCATCAGATCAGTGCATGCACTGCATCGTCCAATCAGTGAGCGATACACAGTAAGGGAGCGGGGCGAGTGTCTGAGGATTTCATCGAAGGATGGTCTGGTGGCTCCTCGATTATAGCTCCTCCATTATCGCTCCTCCGGCAAAAATAAGGCCATTGGGACGCTACTCAAGATGGCGCAGACAAATCAACTTCCGGTGAGACAGAGACCGAGGAGCGAAGAAATGAAAAATAAGAGAAGTGAGAAAGGGCCCAGGACACAGTCAGACTCACATGGCAAACAGACAGCTGTTCCAGCAACACACTCTCACTCCATAAACGTCCAGGAGTGACGCTTGGTCAGGGTCCCCGAGGCGTGCAGTTGTGACGCTCCTCGGCTCCTTCAGCTTCATAAAGTTTAGTTTGGTAGTTATTACGAAGATTACTTAAGGAAATTGTGTCTCTACAATGTTTTCATTGTTACCAAGGTGGTTGCTAGGTACGCTGCTATCGATATTATTTCTGTTATGTTGTGTAACTGTTTAATGGTGTTATCTTTATTGCTACCCCCTTCCCCATCAATGTATAGTGTTGGTCCACTGCGCAAACGTATTAGTTTAACAACATCCGCATCTAAAATTGTGGCATAGATACGTTATTTTCCCCTGTGCAATTCTCCATTTACTCAACAATAACACATAATTATCCTTGTGTCTATTTATTTGTTTGATTAATAAACACAAGTTGGAGTCTGTCAGGACCGAGGGTCGGAGAAGCTCATTTGCTTTAGAGCACATGTGTCAAATTCAAGGCCCGCGGGCCAAATCCTAACGTCTACAATTTTGATCGGCCCCGCATATCAATTTATATCACCAATACAATGTGGCCCGCTTAAATGTATGATTCTGTTCTGGCGCACGAAGAGCCTACGCCGTAAGCTACGCAAATTACGTTGTTGGTGGTACCTGATTGGTGCAGGCAGAATGCTCTCAATTGCGATGGCCAATTGCGTGTCTTACAGCGGAGCCTACGTAGCAGCCAAAACAGAAGCATTAACGGTCTGTGAATGTCAACTAGCCCGCACCTGTCAGCTAGTAACACAGAGAATGTCAAAAAAAAGGAAGATTGATGTTGAAGGGAGGTTATTTCAAGAGAGGTGGGAGATAGAATACTTCTTTACTGAGTATAAAGAGAGGCCTGTGTTTCTTATTTGCAAGAGACAAAAGCCATGTTCAAAGAATATAATTTGCGTCGTCATTTTGAGATGGCCCACCAGCAGCAATATGCCACCATGGACAGGGAACAGAGGCTTCAGAAAGTCACGGAGCTCAAAAAAGGCAGGCAACAACAGCAAAATATGTTTCATAGGGCCAAATCTTTAAAGATGGAGCTGTAAAGGCAAGTTTCACGAGAGCAGAGGAAATCGCTAAATCAGGGAAGCCATTCACAAAGGGGGACTTTCTAAAAAACGGTATGCTTAAAGTTTTTGACATTGTCTGCCCCGCCAATAAACAAAACTTTGCCAATGTCAGTCTGACAAAAAATACCATAGCCAGCCGTGTGGATGAGCTTTCTGACGATTTGCAATCACAGCTCAAAGATAAAGCAAAATAATTTGTAAACTACTTAATTGCTGTGGATGAAAGTACGGATATATCAGACACGGCTCAGCTGGCGATTTACATCCGCGGAGTGGATGCACAGTTGTCTGTTACTGAGGAGCTTTTGGACTTAAAACCGATGCACGGAACAACCACCGGCCAGGATATTTTCAAAAAGGTGGATGAGTGCATCAGTGGAACCGGCTTATCATGGAATACACTTGTGGGGCTGACGACCGATGGGGCGCCTGCTATGTGTGGGCAAAGGAGTGGACTGGTAGCAAAGGTGCGAGAGAAGATGAAGGAGACGGAAGGAGAGCTGACTGCTTACCACTGCATTATTCATCAGGAGGCCCTGTGTGGAAAAGTGCTTGGTATGGAACATGTCATGACAGTGGTTACGAAAATGGTGAATTTCATCCGAGCACAGGGCTTGAACCACCGCCAGTTCAGGGCACTTTTGGAGGAGAGAAATTCGGAGTATGAAGATGTGCCATACCACACAGAAGTACGCTGGCTAAGCCGTGGCAAGGTGTTGCACAGATTTTATGGAGGTGCGCGAGGATATTGCTAGTTTCATGGCTATGAAGGGGAAAGCTGTCCCCGAGCTGGCCGATGAAAAGTGGAAACATGACTTGGCTTTTATGTGTGACATAGCGCACCATCTCAACGCACTGAATGTGAAACTGCAGGGACGCAAACAGCTGATCACTGACATTCAGCCAAAACTGCGCTTGTGGGAGAACCAAATGCAGCAGGGAAACTATGTTCACTTCCCGACCTGTCAGTCTGTTGCAGACAACCTCAACACTGCTTTTCCGAATGAGAGATGCGCAGAAAAACTGAAAACACTCAAAGGCGAATTCGAAAGGCGATTTTCCGACTTTGAGACCCAGAAATTCAGGTTTGACCTTTTTACAAATCCATTTTCTGTTGATGTGGAAAGCGCCCCAGATAACTTACAGTTAGAACTACAATGCAATGGGCCACTAAAGGCCAAGTTTGACTCTGTTGGGGGAGGTGAGTTTGCTACATTCATCCCAAGCACAATGTCACAGCTCCGCCTTCAGTGTGCCCTTGTCCTGAGCATGTTAGGGAGCACATATTTGTGTGAGCAGATGTTCTCTCTGATGAAGACCAACAAGTCTTCTCACAGATCCCGACTCACAGACAAACACCTTGGCTCCATCTGAAAGTGGCTAAAGCTCAGGACTTTCAGCCAAGAATAGATGAACTTGCATCAAAGAAAAGATGTCGTGGCTTAAAATAGCATGCCAATATTGATGTGTCAAATCTGGGAAATTAGCTGCATGTGAGTTTTCCTTGACTGAAAAGTTTATTTGTACGTTTGTTGACATTTATGTGCACCTGGGGGGTATACTACGAAGCAGGATTTTCGCTTAGCCGGCTAACTTCAGGGAAAACTCGGGGTTTCTGGTCCTACGAAGCTGGTTCTCTTTTTAGCAGGCTAGATCTCCATGGTAACTTATGCTGTGCGGCTAACCTGCCCCGGAGCAGGTTAGGTTGCAGGCTAAGAGCTCAACTCAGTGAAAGCACTGCCTGCTGACCAATCAGAGCTCAGTGTGCAGAGTTTAAAGCGATCAAGTCATATTATAGGAGAAAGGAAATACAGAAAAGCTGCCGTTGCAGGAAAGACGGCCGGCAAAAATCACCGACTGTGTGAACGTGAACATTAATAGAATATCACCTCCCATCTTCAGAGCAATCTGACTATTATAACATTAGCGTTAAGAAAGCTTACTTAAATATCTGCCACAACATAAGTAACCGGATCAGAGTAACATTGAGTACAGTCCGCGGCATATCACATCATGTATCATATATTTCCTTATCTGAGTAGCTGAGCCGTATCTGGCACTGCAGTATGTAAGCAACACATTAAGTTGACGAAACACTCGAGACAAATGTAATTAAAGTCAGATCCACTCGTGTCTTAGACGTGGCAGTGATATCATAAACCTGCTGTTAATGTACGCATTCAAACACTTTTTCTTTTACCAGCTGTATTCACCTTGCAGGTGCAACTATGTGGCTTTTAACCTGGATAAAGTGTTTAAGTCATGGATGTTTAAAGTTGAATTTCTTCATATGTCTAATATTATAGTTGACTTTTCATTCAGGAAGTATGACGCTGCGCTGTCAGTACGCTTCTCCATGTTTGTGATTTGTCAAATGCTCCAAATACCACCCCTTTCATGTGAACGCGCACCTAACTAGATAGGACACGGCTGGCTTGAGCGATCCACTTGATAACCCGCGTCGTAGTACCGTTTAGCGAGAGCGCGTATGTTTTGGATTAGGCCAACCGGCTAACTCAAACATATCCAGGTTAGGTTGAACCAGCTTCGTAGTACAGGCCTCTGTTTGCAAATCAGAAGGCTAAGTTTATATGGGACGTGTTAACAATATGATCGAAGATCGGTTATTGTTACTTTTTGCTTACTATTTAATGTCCCACACAACCATATTCAGGACTTTAAAACAAGCCTTTTGAGAGTTGTAGAATGTGGGCAAGAACATTCACTATTCATTATTGAGCTTTTAAATCAGGCCATACCTTTTTATTTAATGTCCCAAAGAACCTTTTTTTTAAATAGTCCTATTCAGGCCTGTGAAAGAGGTTGCTCTGAGTTGGCTGCCTACCAGTTCAAATGTATTCAGAACGCATTGTTTTGCTTGACTAAATGCTATGATGCTAAGAAATTTTGTTTTTTGTCGACTTAGTTTGTGCTTTATGTTGAACAACTAATGTGAAAAGGCTATATATATTTATATATATAAATGTACATATGGTACTGGTCTGTGAATTATTTTAATGTGTGTTTTGCTTGACAGTGAGGTTAGTATGTAAATGTTGGGGGTTTTATGTATAGCTGATTTTATGCCAATGGGACAGACTGCAAGGGACAACATGTTCAGATGTGTTTTACTTTTATACAATGTTCCACACAACCATTGAATTTTGTTGTATCAAGGCTTGTGATATATGTTGAAATGTGGGACAATGTTCAATATTTGTCCTTTTATATCAGGTTGATTTGTGTTTGTTTATTATTCAACACAACAATGTTTTCATGTTGTTGTCATATTCAGGCCTGTGCAACAGGTTCTGAGTTGGCTGTATGCTAGCCAGAAAGCATTATTTTTGCTTTACTAAATGCTATGATTGCCAAGCAATGTGTTTAAATATATATGGGAAGGCTAGTAGTACATACAACAATACATTGAAAGATATGTTTTTATGTTCTTTATTGAATAAAAAAGGCATATCAGTAAAGCATATGTCCGGCCCTTAATGTGATTCCAATTTCCCAGTGTGGCCCTTTGTGAAAATGAGTTTGACACCCCTGCTTTAGAGAATATTACACCCGGAAGTAAGTATTCTCTCCGCTTCGCTTGACAAACCCCGTGATAGTCCTCAAGCTCTGTGATTTGGATGTTTGAGTGTGCTTCGAGGGTTACGCCGAGCGTCGAACAGCACTTGAAATGGGATGGAACCACGGCAGACTGTCCAAAACTGGATTTGAACGGGTCCACACCGTCCCCCCCTCCCCCACCCCGTCCCCAGAACTACACATGCTGGCTATTGTGTTTCGCAACATGTTCTCTATTTATGGCACGTCTCTACTGGGAATTGTTTTCGTATTTCCCATAATAAGAAGTTGCCAGTATTAAACTGTGTACATCCCTTGAGGTTTAGGGGATAGGAAACACTCAAATTTAAAACATATAATTAATAAATGGGTGAAAATTGCTTGTGCCCATAATGGGCAGCATTAATATATACCCACATGACAGCTAACGTCAGAAGAGCTTTATTTAACAGCTGGTCTTAAGTCTGTGAACCCTCCTGTTGTTCATTGATAAGCCTGAAACATGCACTTGTCAAGGTTCAGAGGGACATTTTGCAAATATGGCAGTAGCCATCGATCATCTTAAGATAAGATATACTGTATTGATCCCAAGTTGGAAACATTTGCATTACATCAGCATGTGTAACAGTTGTAAATATGCAGTGGTGTTTATTTAGTATAATAAACAAATATAAATAAACAAATAAACAAATAAAATAAATAAACAAATAAACAAATAATAAACCAACTATCTCCAACTGAACAGTGCCAAATCAGACATCATCATCATCGGCCCCCCATCCCGTATCAAAGACATACAGAATTTAAACTTCACCATTGACAGCCACACTCTATCTCCCCCCCCTCACATCCGCAACCTCGGAGTCATTTTCGACCATCCCTACCTGCACCAATCACCGGACCTGGGGGGACAGAGCCTTCTCCGTCGCTGCCCCCTCCCTCTGGAACTCACTCCCACAACCCATCAGAGACTGCACCAACCTCACCACCTTAAAAAAACTCACAAAAACTCACCTCTCCAATCTGGCTTTTAATGTTTGATTGTTTTTGTATTATTTGACTTTAACTATGTATTTATTTGTTGTTCCTCTCTTTTCTTTTCTCTTCACTATATCTGTAAAGCGTCTTTGAGCACCTGTAAAAGCACTAACAAATTAAATCTATTATTATTATTATTATTATTATAATCAAATTCTGTGTTTTATATTTAATAATTCTGTGTTCTTTATTTATTGATTGTTCAACACCTGACAAGGCCGGAGATGAAATATCCACATACATCTTATAAGAGTATAATACATATGTATAATATCAGTTAAAATAAGTGCTTCCACATAGTTAACATTGCAGATATGCACAAATATTGATAGATGTATTGTAATGCACTATTGAGGAACCTGCGACCCAAGTTTTTCATTCATTGCATAACCACACCGTTTGTGAATATGATATGTCAATAAACCTTAGAAAATCTTGAAATCTTGAAAAGGATGTGTAAAATAGTCATTATATACAGTCTTTAATTAACTATTAGTAGAGAATAAAGAGTAATGAATATACTTTATAGGGATCCTATTAATATCAGCTGTGCACCTTTATGGTGTAAATACAGCCTATCTAACAATTGGATCAAATATAAAAGTCAGCCGAATTAGTTTTGATACCGCGAAGAGACGTATTGTGTGAAAATAAATGTAAGATGTTGTTTAATTGCTGATATATTTATGATCCACGTCACGTTTTCAGTGTTGGCGGCAGTTCCTCATGTTTGTCTAGAAGTCTTCTCATCAGGGCTCTATAAATAGAGAACTACGGCAGATATGTAATATTTAATGCAGCCGAACCGTGTATTACAATGCCGTTATGTGATTACTTTCAAAGAGAAAAGCAAGCACACTCGGAATAAAGTATTTTTTTTTTTTTTTTTAAATGTTTTCGGTCTGTTTCCGGTATTTGTTTATGACGATGTGATGTGAGATGTGAGACTGGAATTGCACAGGGGAAAATAACGTATCTATGCCACAATTTTAGATGTGGATTTTGTTAAACTAATACGTTTGTGCTGTGGACAAACACTATAAATGGACAGGAAAGGGGGTAGCAATAAATATAACACCATTAAATAGTTACACAACATAACAGAAATAATATCGATAGCAACCACCTTGGTAACAATGGAAACGTTGAATGGACATAATTTCCTGAAATAATCTTCATAATAACTAGCAAACTAAAGATCATGTACCTCCACTGCACACATAATCTGAAACAACAACTCATATTTCTCGCATCAAATGACATCAAAACGCTTTTTTTTATTTTAATGGCTAAACTAACTTTAAAATAGGCATTTTCCACCGAGAATAAAACAAAGGTCGGCCATGTTTTTTTATTCTGCAGGGAGAAATTTGAAGATCACATGACATAGACGCCAGCCATTGGAATGAATAGTGAAAAAAAACGTAGGGATCTTACAATTTCAGAGGCGTTTTTGTAGAAATACTACGTCCTACGTTGTGATTACACGTTTTTTTGTGAGACTGGGTTGGATTGTCAAGTCCCAAAACAAACCATGCAATATATTAAACGTTAAGTACTTGTCAGGCTTAATATAGATACCCCCAACGCTTTTTGCTTACATGTATTTAAAAGAAGACCTTAACCTAAAGTATTACATCCTCCGATTAATATCTTTGTACATCCGACACTAAACTGTTTTATTCAGTTTTAAACAGAGCCTTCTCCGTTGCTACACCCACCCTCTGGAACTCACTACCCCAATCTATCAGAGATTCTTCCTCCCTCACAGCATTCAAAACATCACTCAAAACCCACCTGTTCAACACTGCATTCAACCACTGACCACCCCGCCCCCCTATTTTTTGTTTTGTTTATCTCTTTTTGTATTTCTTTGTTTTAGTTTTTATTTATTTTTTTGTATTCTCTGTCAAAGCATCTTTGAGATTCTTGAAAAGCGCTATACAAGTCCCATATATTATTATTATTATTATTATTATTATTATTATTCTAGATACCATTTACAGTATCTTCTTGATATTTTCTATTCTATATTTATATCATTGACCTTCTACTTTCCTCCTATTTTGTATATACTCTTAATATTTAAATGTTTTCATAAAATATAACACATTCAAAAGTGCTTTACAAAAATGAAAGACATTAAGAAAAAGGCATTTTAAACCGTCATTAAAAATCAACACAATCTACCTGCATTTAATTACTCTAAACGTGTAATAACGTGCTTTAACCAGTAGGTGGTTTGGGTTAAAAAGCTGTCAAGCTTTGGCCATGGGTGGCAGCAGTGGGTCAAACTGTGCAATGTCTCTCCACCACTTCAAAAACGATACAGTTATTGCCAAGAAGTTGAGGTTATTGACAGGGCGAGATATAAATATACTGTTGGTACTTTTCAATGTCTCTAGGTATGTAAATGTAGCCCTGTAAATACGATGTCCTTTTGTGTTCTGTTGTTTTATATTCATGATGTAACCTACTTGCTGCCATATTGGACAAGTATCTCTTGAAAAAGAGATCAATGATCTCAATGGGACCACCTGGTTAACTAAAGGTTTACAAAAAAGTGCTTTAAAAATGTTTTTTAATTACATTTTTTTTAAATTGCGGCATATTTTGTCAAACTCACGACAGTATTGGGACGTTTATTTATCGCGATACCCCGATATTCGGTATATCGTTACATCCCTAGAAAATAATATGTACTTTTGGGTCTATCTGTGTCTAGCTTTGCTCTGTGTGTGTGTGTGTGTGTGTGTGTGTGTGTGTGTGTGTGTGTGTGTGTGTGTGTGTGTGTGTGTGTGTGTGTGTGTGTGTGTGTGTGTGTGTGTGTGTGTGTGTGTGTGTGTGTGTGTGTGTGTGTGTGTGTGTGTGTGTGTGTGTGTGTGTGTGTGTGTGTGTGTGTGTGTGCATTTTGTGTGAGTGCGCACCAGTTACGGGGATTGTTGTTGTTAGCATCTGGTTAGCTCATGGGCGTAGGAAGCATCCTGAATGTAGGGGGAACATTTTTAGCGGGGGGTGTGGGGGTCCACCGCCACGGAAAAAAAATAGATTTCCTGTATTCTGGTGCATTTTAACAGGTGGTTTTATACTTTTATGTGGCTATACTAGCATGAGGAAAATGATGGGTACATTTTGTAATTTCATCCAGTAGTAAAGAAAGGAAACATCATTGATATTTAATTCAGAGCCGTCTTTGAATTAATAAAAAGCAGTTTAAATGCCCATTTTTTCTACATTTATATACAACAATAAATATTTGTGAGTGCATTGAGAGATATTGTTGTGGAGAGTCATTTATATATAAATCGCAAAATACATTTGTGAATCCTTCTGTGAGCATTTATTAATATTGAGACTGATCTGACTCCATACAGATTTTAAGTTCACCTAGGAATGGTATAATTTACTTAAAGGTTCAAATAAATGTTGCTCTTCTGTCTATATTGGTCATACGATGCCCCTTGACTGAAATGTTTCCTGTTCAATATCCCCACTGATTTCCTTAAAATTCTGGGATGAGAGTCCACATCACAATTTACTCTAAACTGTCATTTCCCTTTCATCACTCACCTCAGCAATGGACCTCTCTCCACTGTCCCTGTGTTCTGCCCAAGTGGCAAACTCTGGGGAAAAGCCGGGACGCCAATACGGAAGTGCAACACACTGCAGTTCATAGATGGGCCGCTAGGGACTGACTGCAGAAAGGAGCAATTTCCATAGACCCCCATGTTAAAATGCCCAACTTTACAGCAGAAAAAAACATGTTTCTACCCATGGATGCAATAAATATTATTATCGATATAGATTCCACCTTCATGATTATGAATCTGTGAGTGAATTGTTTTCTAACACGACCCTTTTATTTATATTAGGTCTTAAAGTCTTTGCATAAATTAGGGCGTGGTCACTTTGATGGACATGTACATGCCTCACTGTCAGCTAAAAGCCACTTGTCCACTCTGCTAGGCTACAACCATAGAGGCTACAACGTTAGTTAGTCATAGTACTGTACTTGACCCTTTAGCTTTAGCCGTGTTCGTGGTGATTGTGCCTTTTAGGGAATATTGTTACAAATACCAGAAAATTCAAATGTTGTGCTGTGCGCTTGAATGTACTAACAGAACTTCCAAGAAGTCTAAAATGATAATATTATACATGTTAATCCCGTTCGCAGGTGTTTGTGTGCTTGGTAGATTAGCTTGTTACTTATTAGCCAGCTAAGGCCGTAAACCTTTATACATACATATACATTTTAGTTTATGATTCAGCCTTGGGTAAGACTTTTATAGTCTATGGCAGGGGTCGGCAACCTTTTTGATATGAAGTGCCATTTAAAAAAAAAATAGTTATCAGCGTGCCTCGCTGCGGGGAAGCAGTGTGTGGACCTGTCAACGAAACTTACACATTTACCACATTTAAATAATTGGGTTAAACGGCATAATAATAAGGACAATCGTCCGTTCTGTGATTCTCCAGAACACACATGTTATGATATTAGGGTCATGCAGAGTGAGATGAGATCGCTGTCCCTTTAAGAGAGAGAGAGAGAGGGGTGTGGCTTGTGCATGTGTGTTTGTGGATGGTAGAACGACAGTGAGGGAACGTACATGTTTCTGGAAGTGAAACGAGGCAGCAGGAAAAACAGAGGTCTGTGATGTATTTTGTGAAACAGAAGAACAGCTAAATAAATGCAACGGCCTCCCAAGAAGAGCTCGCCTCTCTCCAGTCATTTAAGCTAAAGTGGGTTATTGAACCTGAAGCTTGTTGCTTCTGCCCTTCTCGACTACGGTCTGGGAGCCGACAGGAAAGTTCAACACACAGATGGCCAGTCCGCCCCTTTGTAGCATATTATTTCGATGAGCAGATCGCCACTGGGCTTTCAACTAAAGACACAGCCACGCAAAAACTGCGGCATTTGTACAGCTCCTTATGGGTACTGCAATTAGTGAAGTGCTTTCCTCCGTGGTGAAACGATCAGCACTGCACCACGGAGGAAAGCGGCAGAAAGTCACCTGGAGTTAAAGAGAGCGGGGCTGCGTTGCGTGCATGGCTTCCTTCTGCAGGTCGACGCGCTCTGGCGGCGGTCTCGCTCAGGATCAGAAAATACAATTTAAATATTATTGCACACTTATTCCACTTATTCCTAGTGTGCCACTGGTTACGGTGCCGCGTGCCAATGCTGGCACGCGTGCCAGGGGTTGCCGACCCCTGGTCTATGGCTATGACGCCCATAATGCTAAACGGGAGCAAATGTTAATAGGGGACCCAATTATCCCAGTGGTGGCGGCCGGAGCTAACGGAGCCGCAGGGGGCTAGCTCCAGCCGGCGTCACGGAGCTAGCCCCCTGCGGCTCCGTTAGGTCCGGGTGATGGAGTCCGTCAGTTATAACTGGAGATCAAGGAATGCAGCGAAACGCAGACTTGGTTCGCCTGCTGTAGTATTAGCTAAATAAATTATGTTGAACAAGGCTTATTAAGCTGAACATCGCCACAATTGTTCTGCTATGTAGGCTATCGGTACTTATTTTCTTAACGTGTGAATGACAAGCATTAAGAATAACAAAATATAGCTAATTCTCTTGCAGATTTTCTCATTTGATTATGAATGTAACGTTTATATAGGGGAACTACACTGTTAGCAGTAACTTGGTATGCATGTATTTCATGTTAGCTTAGCTTCTTAGCCTGAGCTAGCTCTGTTTACTTCCAGTTCGGAGGCAGCATGTCCCGCCTCGGCTCCGCCTCTTTTCCCTTATTTGGAGCAGGCTGGAGTAGGCGGGAGTTGAACTCTGACGTCACTGTCGAGCCGTTAGTGGCCGACTCCGCCTACTAAGGGCTTCTCGGCAACTCTGCAGAATCATATGGGTGACGTCACGGACACTACGTCCATTTATATGTATTTACATATGTATATGACTCACTCTCAAGCGCCTAGATGTCAAGAGAGGTGGTGAAGTGATCATTATTTATTGAGCAGTATACTCCTTCACATTGAATCATAACAAGTCATACTGAATGTAAATACAGCTGACTCTAAAGTAAGTCCCAGTCTGTGACATTGGACATTTTGAAGACTCAAAGTCCCAAGCAGTAGGTAGAATATTAGCTAGTCTATGTAATCTGCACAGAAAATAAATAGTTAACTGAATACTGAGATGGATATTGCCTATAAGCATTCAGTAAAACATAAACACACACAAAAAGATTCTGAATGATAAGAAGTATAATTAAAACATAATGCACATTACCATTTTGAGAGAGAGTACCTAAATTAAAGAACTCAGAAAATAATCTCTTATCGAACTGAGGCTCCAGTACACTGACTGCGTCTCTACAGTACATCATGGTGTTTACATGAGCACATAGAGATCGGTTATTCATGTTCCCTGTTTACATGATAAATACTATTGAGCTGGCATTTCAATGCCTTTTCTCATCTAAACTATTCAGTATGTGTATCTCTCTATCATGACATAAAGACGAAACTCCTCTCCAGAAGTGAGACGCTTTTGCCGCCGCCGCCATCACTGTTAACTGATTAACTGCTGCCAGCTGGAGACTTACTTTCCTCTTCTTTGAAAACAATGTTCTCATGTCCATGTTGTCTGGGGGAGAAAACATATCAAACCAAGAGATCGTCAGCTTTGATTTTCGCTGCATTAACAATGTCCTGAACATTTGGTGTGTGTGCCTTATCTCCGCTACCGGCATCGCTTCATACAACAGATCTGAGCTGTCCAACTATGACAACACTCCTTGAACATGCGCGCGCTATGGGAGAATCTGCCTTGGTACAAAGTAGCAGTGAAAACATGGTACGGAGTTTCATTGATTTGGGCATTCTCTCAATAAGCAAGTGGAATGGATTTGATAGTGAAGCACTCACACAGCGCTCTACAAAGTGTGGCGAATGGATAGACCGATTCATGGACTTTCCTCATGGTAAAATTGGGGGGGTCTAAACTAATCATTTCAAAAAGTGGGGGGGACTTGTCCCACCCTCATATAATGGCTGCGACGCCCATGGGTTAGCTAGCTATGCTAAAGGATATAAGAAGCTGTTCTACAAGAAGGAGAGGGAGAGCTCTCTCAGACTGAGAGGCTCAGATAACTACAGTTCAGTGAGGTAGGGACTGAGGGTTTAGATAAGGGGTGCCCACACTTTTTTGGCTGGTGAGCTACTTTTGAAATGACCAGCTCACCGAGGTCTACCAACCAAAAATAAAATCCCAAATTGCAAGGGTTGCTGAATAACACGTTTTAGTTATACATGGGATAACTAGCATGCAACAAACGAATAATTTGATAATCGATTAATCTATCGATTAATTAAACGATGAATCGACTATTCGGACTATTATGCCTTGGACAATTTCTCAAACGCTCTTATTTAGCCATCAACTTTTAGATTTAGCTTGAGGTTGTTTTAGGCATGTGGAAACTAACAATGAAGACAATAAAGATGAAAACTTGATTCAAAAATACATATATTATTAAATTAACTAAACAAATTGTGAACAAAATTAACATTGCTTTTTATTTAAATTAAATAAATAATATTTCAGATCAAAAGAAACAACAATGTTTTAACAAATCATATTAAATAATCTGATGACAGAACTGTAAACAGAATCATTAACCCATGTTTGTATAATTGTGTTCACTCTGTGTGTTGCTGACGTGGAAACGTTACTCGTGGATGGGGGGGCTACAGAGCTACTAGAAAGACAGTCGAACCCGGTGCAATCCTCCGTCTGAATGTGGTGCACTTTTGCTAAATGTTTAGACAAATTGCTCGTGTTACCGCCCTTACATGCTAAACACTCTTTGCAACGAGCATTGTCCACCTCAAGACGGGCAACATTTAACCACACCTTGGAGCGCTTCTCTCCGCCATACCCGCCGTGTTGCTGCATTTAGCAGCCGAGTGTGTATAAACTGCCCCGCCCCCCTCGCACACAGACGGGGGAGAGAGAGATCTCGTCTCGATTGGAAAGATCGAAAATACACCAACCATAGACGCATTTGTTTGTCTTTTTGCATGTTAGAAAATAGTTGGCGACACTAAGACTGCGAGATAACCTTTGTGTAGCAATAATACATGTCATGACCTTTCTCAACTCGCTACTCGGAGGGAAGTCGCTGTCATATGCCTTGTGAACACTCCGATAACGCCTCTCAACGTTACCTTTCTTTGGCAGAGTGACGCTTGCTTTACAAATAAGGCAAATAACCTTTGAATGTGACTTCACAAAAAAATATTCTTCCTCCCATTCTGGGTGGAAGTGGTATATTTTTTTGCTTTTTGCTCGGTCCCGCACTCATTTTGTTGTTTGTCTCTTGTTTGCCTCTTAATTTGAGTTTTCCCGGCACTTGACTGATTTTGTATCGCTTTGCATTCTGGGTTAACAGACTGGAAAGCGACAGGTCGCTTTTTCTGTCAATCAAGTAAACTCCTGAATTAAGTGGCAGGGAGGCCAAGGGAGGAGGGATCAAAACCTGTTTTGTCTATTTTAACGGAGCTGGATTTTTTTTTTTTATGAATGACTCGCGATCTACCAGCATGGCCCCCGCGGTCGACCGTGGTCGACGTACTGGGCACCTCTGGTTTAAATAGTTAACTTTAGTCTAAGTTATATCAATAAATAATAATAGGTATGAAATACTACAGGACAGTAAACCAAAAATACAGTTACAACGGATTTACACACTTTTTATACAGTAACCTTATGGAGCTATTTCAGGGTAATAAGTTTTGATCATTCAAAAAAATACAATTTATTTGAAAGTTCAAGTTTTTATCCTGAACTTGAAAAATACAATGATGTATTCAAAATAAAAAAAGTATTTCAAATAATTGTTCAGGTTGAATATTGTTTTGATTCAGTTCAGCAATTTTTGGGAATAATATATTTATTTTCAGATTTCACTTTTATACATATTTTGATATTTGAATCCTTATTTTTTTCAGCACAAATTTTTCGTTTTCAGATTCAAAACAATTATTTTTTCAGTTTCAAATCTTGTTTTTTCAGGTTTCAAATTGCTTTTCGCCTTCAGATCGTTTTTCACTTTCAGATCTTTTTTTTTCGCTTTCAAACTTTTGGCCTTGATATTGCTTGGGGGAGCGGGGCTTACCAAAGAGTAGTTTGGCATCCTGGGTGACAGGCCTCTCTCTGTCAAGTTGCCTTCGTGGATGTTAGAAAACTGAGACCAGCATCAAAGTTCCGTTAAGCGAGCTGTTGAGCATCGTAGTTGGCAACAATCAAGTACAAATAAACTGTGTTAGAATGTGAAATTACGTATCCGCAACGAGCCAGCAGGTTGTTCTGGTGGACCTGACGCCAACCCCGCTGTCTCACGGAGAGATACCGCAGGTCTTTCCTTCCTGAAGCGGTCAGACTATACAACCAGCACAGCCCCTAGACCCCGCACAAAACAACACAGACTATAACACCTCTTGTTGATAAATACCAACTATGTGCAATATATATATGCCGTTAATAACTGTGCAATATATACCTGGCTGCTAAATCCGCAGAACTGTCACAGGGTGTGTATTATGTAAAATGTGTAACTTTAAAAATATATATAATTTCTTTTTTTAATCTTTAATACTTTTGTATGCATGCTTTAGGTAACATTAAGCTGTATTTGGCTCTTGTCTGCTGTAACAATGTAAATGTATCCCCTGTGGGACTAATAAAGGTATTCAGATTCTGTTCGCAAAAACCAAGCCAATACTATGCTGCGTTCATGGAGGTACGTGGAAGTGTGGAAGGACAACGCTTGATTGCGGATACGTGATTTCAGATTCTAGCACAGTTTATTGCTCTTTTACCTTGATTGTTGCCAACTACGATGCTCAACAGCTTGCTTAACGGAACTTTGATGCTGGTATCAGTTTTGTTTACCACCAATCACGGGAGTATTGTGTGTAGAAAGTGTGTAGTTGTATTTCTTGCGCTACCTAACATCCATGAAGGCATCATGACAGAGAGAGGCCTGTCACTCAGGGAGCCAAACTACTCTTTGGTAAGCACCGCCCCCCGAAGCAATATCAGGGTCAAAAGTCTGAAAGCGAAAAAAAAAGATCTGAAAGTGAAAAAAAAGATCTGAAAGTGAAAAACGATCTGAAGGCGAAAAAAAGATTGAAACCTGAAAAAAAAAGATTTGAAACTGAAAAAATAATTGTTTGGAATCTCAAAACATAAAATCTGAAACTGAAAAAAACAAACATTCAAATATCAAAATATGTATAAAAGTGAAATATGAAAATAAATATTTTATTAAAAAAAATTGCTGAACTGAATCAAAATAATATTCAACCTGAAAAATTATTTGAAAAATACTTTTTTTTTTTTTTAATAAAACATTGTATTTTTCAAAGTTCAGGATGAAAACTTGGACTTTCAAATAAATTGTATTTTTTTGAATGATCAAAGCTTATGACCTTGAAATAGTTCCATATAACCTATGTATAAAATATGTTGCGGTTTGGGTAGTACAATGGTCTATTATAGAGAGTTTTAATTCATAATTTACATTTCATATTCTTGGATACTCTATTGATATATACAGTATATATTTTTAGAATCTACAATTGTCGATTGTTACTCGATCCAAGCAATGCCCCTGTCTTGATCTTTAAAAATGAACATGTGAAGTTGCTTCTTTTGCAGTTGGGCTGTGAATCATATATTTTCTCGAGAGTAGGGCTGATATTTTTACAGTCTTTTTATTTCATTATAGTGTACAGTAATCGATGCCATTTCATTTATATTGTAATATCACAGTATACCACAGTACACTCAATACACTCCCCCCTCCCTCCCTCCACCCGCACGAAAAAAGGAAAAAAATGCTTATCAATATAACTTAAACAACAGAGCCATGAAAATAAACGTAAAACGAAAAAAACAAACATCAAAGTAAAACAAACAAATCAGCGACAATGTAGAAAATGACAAATAGGGGTGTTGAAAATAATCGTTTATACGATGCATTGCGATGCGGACGTGGACGATTCGGTATCGATGCAGTGACGGAAGATAATCGATTATAGCGTAGTAACGTTGCTTCCTGATTTTCCCTCCCGCGGCTTTACTATAACGTTTTTTTTTCTGTCACTTTAATATCAAATCGGTCGGTGACGCAGAGATCAGGGAATGGACGTGACAGCGGCACAGCGGCACAGCAACACCAAACACGGAGCAGTCTGCTTTATCCACCAACACAAGAACACCAGTCCAGAACCAACAGCAAAAGGACCCGCTCTGAATCACCCCGTGTCGCTGCGGCTCAGAGACACAGGGATTTATGTTTTTCAAAAATAATCGAGTTACAATCATGTCAGGTTTTTGGTGGATTTGATTAAGTCTTGGATTGCAGAATATAAATGTCCTCTAGCCATTTTCAGACGATATATACGTGTGTAAAGTTTGTGAAGGCAGGAGGGAAAAAGCTTCCGCGATCACCGTCTACTCTCCGTTCCTCCAAACCCCACCGTCTCCCTGAAAATAATGAGTGACAGGCTGATAGCGACCCGAAAGAAACTTTGTTATTCACTTAATCACTGAGATATAATGAAGCTAACTTAATCTCATACATTCATGGGATTTATGTAACAGTAAGACAGAGAATGTAAGTGTGCACCAACATGCAGTATTTTTGTTTGTATATGCTATTGTAAATACTCCTGTTGTCTGCTGTGTTCAGACTCAAGTCCTGTGTGTGATGCCACATTCAGGACATTCAGTGTCCTTTTTTTAACAGAAGACCGTTGCTAGAAGCTGCAGCTAGACTGCAAAAGCATTATTTTTTTGTTTTTGAGGATGGAACAACTTCATACACAGATATGGGAGGCTAGACCTATACAATTCATTTATTTTGGTTTACAAATTAATGTCAAGACATTTATGTTATTGACTTCTGAAGCACTTTCTAAATAATAAAAAGAGAGTTATGTATTTACTGCATGTATGCATTGATGAAAAAATAAGCCATGTGCATTAATATAGAAAATTGAGGATGCAACGCATTGGTATGAATCGTGATGCATCGTGATGCATCAGGATATCGAATTGAATCGAATCGTTGATAGGATAATCGTAATCGAATTGAATCGTGAGACCAGTGAAGATGCACAGCCCTAATGACAACACAACTAGTATTTCCGTCCGTCAGGAAAAATAGCCACAGAATGCACCATTCCATCACTGGTCATATCTCAGATATATTTTCCAAATAAGAAAACAATGGCAACCACAGAGCTTGAAAAATATGTCCACGATTATATTTTTCCTATGTCATTTTCTCCAGAGGTAAAACATTTGTTATCTGATCAACGAGAAGTTTAAATGTTGGAGGACGTTAATTCTTCCAGAGTAAAAGTATACATTTCTTGGCAAAATATGTTATTATGATTAGTATTCTGTAATGTTTGGGGTTCAGTTTACATTACATGTCACTTGTTAGACACTTTTATCCAAAGCGACTTACATATATTCAATACTGTGGACAATCCACACAGGAACAATTTAGGGTGAAGTGTCTTGTCCAAGGACACAGCGGAATGTTGACTGCAGTGGGATTCGAAACCAGTGCCCCCGTGATCCGAAAATCAGCGCACTAACCACTGAGCCACAACCTCCCCGTTTAAAGTTTAAAGTTTGGCATGTCATTTAACAGGAAAAAACATGGATTAGGCTCATTTCGATGCCTAAAACGGCTTTTGTGAGCGCATGAATCGAATCCCAGAAATGTTTCAAGAGATCACAGTCCCAAAACAGATGCATACATGTTCCTTCTTTTACTTTACATCTCGGACATTTTGGAGAGTTTTCTTTGGAAATGTTATGCATCTTTCTGGGTGTGAGGTAAAATTTGTTGAGAAATTTAAAGTTTGCTTCTTTGATGACACAATACGCTTGTGAATGGAAAATGTGTTCTTTCACAGATATTCAGCCAAGTAGTTTCATCTATCTCTATCCGTAAGTCCTTTTCCCAGATCTTTTTTAAAGTTGGAAAGGATGACTGAGCTCTTTTAGAAAAAACTGCATTAAATTCTCTAATTGTACCTTTGATCGTGCTCGATGACATCAATATCTCCTCCTCTTCCAACAATCCCGATCTCAATGTATTGCTTTTAATAATTGATTGGATCACGTTCCTAATTTGCAGGTATCTGAAAAATCCTTATTTGAAATGTCATATTCTGCTCTTAAATCATTAAATGATTTCAATGTTATATCTTTGTGAAACAAATGTTTCAATTGCTTTATACCTGACTTCGTCCATTTGTTTATATTGATTGACAACAAGTATTTGCTAAGAACAGGATTGTTCAAAATAGGAGAAAAGATTGAAATACCTGAGTTAACATGAACTTTTTTTGTACAGTCCCTCCAGGCTAAAAGTGTATTGACCACTGTAAAACATTTCGCCATATTTTTCACCTTATTGAAATCTTTAACAAATATAAGAGTTTCCACTGGCAACGGGTCAAAGGTACAGTATTGGCTTCTATCTGAACCCATAGTGAATCCTTTCTTCCCAGAAACCAAGATAGTACCTTTCTTAATTGAGCTGATCAGAAGTAGTGTTGAAAGTTGGGAAGACCAAGACCCCCCATAGTTTCTGGTTTCATAAGAGCAATTAACTTGATTCTTGTTTTTTTATTACACCAGATACATTTTGAGATGTCTATTGAGAGATTTAAAATAGTCAGCGGATAAATAGCATGGTAACATTTGAAAAAGAAAATTACATCTCGGTAGAATATTCATTTTTATGACATTGATTCTTCCTAGCAGTGATATTGGTAATGTGGACTATTTAGATAAATCCTGTTTGATTTAGCCAATGAGCGGATTGTAATTCTCTTTAAACAGATTAGGTGTGGTGTTATATTTATTCCTAAGTACTTAAAGCCACCTGGTGACAAATTAAAAGAACAAGACTTTTCCAGATTTGCTGTTGGCGTCATATGTAAGAAACAAGCATTAGATTTCTTAAAATTGATTTTATATCCTGAGTATCTTCCAAATTGCTCTATCGTGTCGTGCAGATGTGGCACTGAATTGTCTGGGTCTGTTAAGTAAAGAATTATATCGTCAGCATACAGAGAAATGTTATGTTCATCGTTAATCTTCACTCCTTTAATACTTATGTTGTCTCGCACACATGACGCCAGTGGTTCAATTACAATAGCAAAAAGCAAAGGTGACAGTGGACATCCCTGTCTTGTCCCCCTTGTCAGTGGAAAAAAATCTGATGAACTGCAGTTAGTGATAACCGCTGCTTTAGGATTTTTATAAATTGATTTGACCCACTCTATGAACCGAGAGCCCATATTGAATCTGTTCAAGATAGCACAAAGAAAATTCCACTCAACCCTGTGAAAAGCCTTCTCTGCATCTAAAGAAAGAAGCAGAGATGGCTTCTGACAGGTGTCCAAATGAATATAATATTCAAAAGTCTCCTTATATTATCAGAAGAATATCTGCCCTTGACAAAACCTGTTTGATCAGGACTAATTAGTTTAGGTAAAATAGTTTCCAGTCGTTTTGCTAATAATTTGGTGATAATCTTATAATCATGATCCAAGAGGCTTATAGGCCTAAATGAAGAACAATTCAAGGGGTCTTTTCCATCTTTATGTAGTACAGTAATATATGCAAGATTCATTGATTGAGGAAGTGTTCTGTTGTGACAGAAGTTGTTAACCATTGACATAAATATAGGTTGAAGTTCAGTCCAAAAGTCTTTATAAAATTCTGCCGAGAAGCCATCTGGCCTTGGGCTTTTATTTATAGGCATAGATTTAATTGCTGCCAAAACTTCTACTTCTGTAATTGAAGAGTTTAGATACTCTTGATCTGATTCAGATAATGTAGGTAAATTAATGTTATGGAGATAGTTGTCCAGTTCATCTTGTGAGTAATCACATTGAGATTTGTATAATTTGTTATAAAATTCATAAAACGTCTGGTTAATCTGTTTTGGGTGGTAGGTTATCTTGTTGTCTTTCACACAAATTGCTCGTATAGCCCTTTCTGCTTGCTCCTTCTTTAATTGATAGGCAAGTAGTTTACTTGGTTTATTTCCAAATTCATAATTATGTTGTCTGATTAGATTGATTTGTGTTATGATTTCATTTGTTAACTCAATATTTAATTTAGCTCTGGCTGTGTTTAATTGTTTCCAGTTTTCATCTGTTGATGCAGATTTATGAAGTACTTCACATCTGTTTACTTCTCTTTCAAGTTCTTGTCTGAGCTTAATTTTTTCATGTTTTTTAAAAGATGTGTATGAGATAATAAGTCCTCTTAAAGTAGCTTTTGGAGCTTCCCAAATAATATTCGGATCTATAGAGGGGTCATTGTTTTCTTTTATGTAGTACCTTATCCACATTCACATTTTTTATTTGAATTGTCCGTCTCTAAGTAAAGAGTTATCAAATTTCCAGCGCCTGGATACAAATTCCCCACTCTCCAAGTGAATAGTCAAATGAAGTCTTGCATGATCTGAAATATTAATGGAATCAATTTTACATTATTTTACCCTATGCATGTATTTTGAGGGAATAAAAAAATATTCTATTCTAGAATAAGAGTTGTGGACATTTGAAAATAAAGTGTAATCTTTGACATCTTGATTTAATTGACGCCATACGTCAACAAAGCCACATTCTGCACAAAGCCCCTGAAGGACCTTTGAGGATTTAAGGTTGTGGCTCTTGGACTGGTTAGATTTATCTAATATAGGGTTAAGAGTACAGTTAAAATCGCCACCCATCAGTCCTAATCCTTTTCAATTTTCATTGAAAAGCAGCACCCTGTCAGACATGAACATTGGTTCATCTATGTTGGGAGCATAGATATTTAAAAAGGCGATTGGGGTTCCAAGAATAGTACCAACAACCAAAACAAACCGACCATTTGGGTCCGTAACTAATTTTTCAAATTTGAATTGGCAAGTTTTGTTTATCACAATAGCTGTCCCTCTTCTATGGGTTTTATATGATGAGAAATACACCTGACCTATCCAATCTCTTTTCAATTCAAGATGTTCAGTATCTGAGAGAAAGGTTTCTTGTAAGAAGACCACATCAGCCTTGTCTTTTTTTTAAGAAGAGATAGTACTTCATTCCTTTTTATAGGATTTCCCAAGCCTTTAATATTCCAATAATAGATTTTCATGTTTTGCATGGTGACTGCTGCATATCTGTGGGATTATATTTAATACGTTGTATATTTTGGCCCCATACACGAAAGGGATTGTCACTGCTTTTATTATTTACCATTAAAACTAATGTAAAACAAACGCAAAACACAAAAAGTAAACAATATAACATCCCACCCAAACCAGGGTCTTCTGACCATGGCAATTCATCTACCCAATTTGTTGTAGCCCAGAGAGAAACAAACGTCAGAGAAATGTACATCTCAGATCTAACGAAATGTCTTCTTTGTGTTGGCAACTCCCAGCTCCCATCCTCAGTTCTCATTGAAAATAAATATATTTCTTCATAATTGTCCTCCTTAACAGGGGACGGGTATATAGAAAAAATTATGGAAACAACTTTCCCTCATATTGAAAACCCGTCCGCATCTCAAATGTCATCATGGTATGTTCCATCCGATCATTTACATGTCAAACAATATATTGCCATAAAAAACAAGACAAATTAAAAAAGATCGATCGGAGGAGTGTACATGGTGATATCTTAACTGTCAAAATAAAAGTGGAGGAGGAAGGTTGTATTTTAAACAGAACTGTATGTTACTGTTTTCTCAGACCCCCTCCACTACCTTCTTTGTTGGTGTGGTCCGTTACGCCATTCTTTGTTGCCGGAAGCAAAGACATTGGTAAATATAATAAAAAAATACAAATGAACCAGTTTGATCCTTTAAACCGGAAAATCCTCTTAATGTGTCCTTGCGAAAAACGATTTCCACACGTTTCCCCAATCCAAATGACAGTTAATTGAGAGAAGAGGAGAAAAAAGAAAAAAATTAATGTACATCTTACCTCCACTCCGGTAGGTTAGAAAAATAGCGACTTACTGCAACTGCTTGACAAAGGTGTCGGCTTCTTTGGGGTCTTCAAAAAAAACAATCTTCTCTTGGTGAAGAATACGGAGCCTATGAGGATATGCAAACCCTCTGAACATGCCTTTTTCTGAGGATAATTTGATCACCAGGTCGAACTCCTTGCGCTTTCGGCTTACCTCTGCAGACAGGTGTCAAATGGTGAGTTTAGCATTAACCTCGTGGATTGACATTTTCTTCTCTGACTCGTAGAAAGTGGATCATAATTGGTCTTGGAGCAGGGGCGGACTGGGACTACAAATCAGCCCGGGACTCTCGACCGGCCCACTTCGGTACCGCCGGCCCACCGCGGTACCGCAAGTAAATACCGCTAGTAAATTGTCGACGGGGGTGCTAGTGACTTACCTCCGGGCCGGTGGACTTGTATTATCACTGGCCCCACCATTTTAACCACTGGCCCGGAGCATTCGTCCAAAAATAAAATCGACTAATAATGAAGAAAATTAACACATTTGTTGCATTAGTAATTTATGCACTAACTAAATTACTACTTGTACTACAACATTTGAATCATCAGTTCTTCCTCATTGTCCTCAATTGTTCATATTTGGTTTATAAAAATAATGATATTGTGGTCATTGTTAAAAAATGTCTGCTATGACTATTTGTATAATGCACTTTCTGCCTTCCTGTCATTAGGAGTTAGAAATGTAATGGCAATGTAATTGATTTGATTAGAACCTTCATTATCCTAAACTGCTAGGATATTTCGCCAATACTTTTATATTGTCTACTCTTCACTTACTTGTAAGCATAGGTCGGAATTGATGTACAGAGCCTACAGAAGACCTTGTTTATATTGGCATCATATTGAGAGGTGCAGCCAGTGACGCGTCCTAAAACCAGGAAGTAAGCTGCTGGTTCCCTCGAAAAAAGCAATGAGATTTCTCCACAGGGTTTTGGAAAATAGCTGGAACTAAGGTCTGTGGAAAACAAACCTGTTTGATTATGCACGTTTTGTTCAGCCGGATAATCTCCACATGTCTTCCCTACTTTTATAATTTTCGAATCATAAATGTAATCGATAGATTATAAAAGGGTTTTAGGACGCGTCACTGCACCACTAGAAGCCAACTCCATCGATCAAGCTGGCTGAAACTTTCTCTCCCTCTTCTTCTCATGCTCCCTGCCACTCTCCTTTAACTCCTCCGGTGACTTTCTTTTATTTGAAGATTGTTTTTTGCCTGGCACTTGGCCGGTTACCACTGGTATTAAAAACATTTTTGGCAAATGGTTAGGTGGCGCGATAGTCTGTAGTGAAGGAGCGCGCTCCCGCTCACGGGAGCCTGCTCGCGCTGCGCTCCGCAGCAAACAGCTGTTTGCTTTTCACCCAACAACGACAACCGACTCACGGAACGCTATGTTGTAGCGTTAATAAACAAAACAATCTAACTAAATTGCTAGTCAAAATACCAATACCACAAGACCATTTTTTTAAAGCAATATGTTTAGTGGCCCGAGCGGGCAAGTGGAAAGTACGTTATGCTGGCCCGGGGTGTCTAAATAGTGCTTCCGGGCCAGCGGGCCATTTAATGTCGAGCCCTGCCGGTTACCGGCATCGTCGACATCGTCCGACCGGCCCACTTCAGTACCGGCCAATCGGGATTCGTCCCGAACGTCCCGATGGCCAGTACGCCCCTGTCTTGGAGGCTTCCCTGGTTCGGGATATGGTTCTAGAGAGCGGTGAACCCACTCCAACTTGAGCCAGGAAGATAGTTTTTGTTGAAAGTATTGAAGTAGCAATTGGCTGCCTTCTGACTTCTCTGGGAGCCCTAGTAAAACAAGGTTTTTACATCTCCCTCTATTTTCGAGATCATCTGTCTTAGATTCCAGCGTCTTTATCAACTTTTCGTCTCGGTGAAGATCCCGTGCTGTAGTTTGTAAGGTGTCTTCTAATGTCGGAATTCTTTGTTCAGCTTCGTCCATACGCTGAAGTTGATTCTCAAGGGCCTGGTTTGTTATGGCCAGTGCTTCTTTCATTGTTGAGACTTAACTAGTGTAAACTGTGATCGTTATTCTCCCGTTCAGGAGAGAAGCTTTAAAAGGAGACTAAATTGAGTCTCTGAGAAGGTTCAATTGCGTACTTTAATTAAAAAGGGCGCTGGTGTATCACAAGCAGAATATTGTTCAGTCAGACAAAGGGGAAGGGAAGAAGAGAGACCGAGCTTCTCTTTCCCAGGTGTTATATCTCCTCTGCTGGCTCCTCCCTGCGGGCCGGCTGGCGCTGCTAAAGGCCAGCCCTCCACGTAATGTCAGTTGTTTCGTTAAACATTCAATATACTTAAACACACCTCTTCTCCTCATATTCTCTTTCATCACTTTTCATGTAACACATTCCAAACGCTGTAATCAATATTCTAAAAAATACAGAAAATACTTCACGGCTGGTTTGGTTTCCGGTCATTCGGGATGTTATCACATGTTGGCTCACGTCTGTAAACACTAACTTTATTCAAATAAACTGTACTTCCGTTTAATATTCAGCAATAATAATATCTCCACATCTATGGTTGTAGTGTTAAAATCAGTAGGTTCCGGTGTACATCACTCCATGTCATTTCGCTACTAAATTCACCTCTATAAGAAATGGTAAATTTACCACATACTAACTGCTAACCGGAGATGAAAGAGTTTCAGAATAAAGCTTAACAGCTGGTTGTGCACAAGAATTTCTGGTTTTTCAGTATTTCGAAATACCCTGGTATACCGTAATACCGTCATACCGCCCAAGCCTACTAAGTACCTTTGAGTGGTCTGTTCTAATGCAGTGATAAAATCCCTGAAATGGTGTGAAATCCGGTGGAATATTAATAACTCATTATACTAATTTATTTTCAATTCTGGTCTCCTTGAAGAACTATGCTAACCCCTTTAACAGTGTGTGGAACCTTGAGTGCCCGAGCATGTGATAATTACTCCCTCCTTTAACAAGGATTTTAAAAACAGAAGTCGTTTAATTCATGGTTTGTAGTTTAATTCAGGAATTTACACTTATGGCAGATATGTTTCTCCTTTAAATAACATCTCTAAATGTCAGGTCATCTGGTGAATGGATGACCATTAGGAGCTGGTGGCGCTTGTTTTTCTAAAACTTTACATCTTGGACGACAAACAAATGTTATTTCCACCTTAACAGTTATCCTGAGGTAATAACCATGCTACAATGGTGAAATCAATACTCTAGATTGGAATACTATCTTTGGCTTGGTACTAGCTCTACCTTTAACATTTTTCATACAAATAAAGATTTGTCTACTCTTATAGAGTGGTTACTGTAGATTTATATTGTAACAAATTAAATCTTCCCCAACTTCACACATGAATAAAAATCTCTTAAAGAATAATTTGTTCATATGATGAAAAGATTGAATAATATGTTCTACCGTCAGTGTGTTTTTTATGGTTATTTAATAGTTTCCTCTTTCTTTCTTTATAAATTCACCAATTGATTAATTCATGGCTAACAAATATTTTTCTTTACGTATTTCTCGTTGGTGAATAAGTGTGTTTATGTGTAAACTCACTCACTCCCGTTTTCCTTCTCTCCCCCTCTGGTTGTCGAGCCACGACCCCCTCACGTTCTGCCGGACCATGCCAACTCCTCCGTCCTGTCCTCTCCTCCCTTCACCATCTCCTCAGTCCATCCGCTCTTGGATCCTTCCGCTCTAACTCTTTTCAGTGTCCCATCTGCTTTGCATTTCATCTCCTCCTTTACAGTCTCTACTGGTTGCATGGAGGGCGTATTCCGCTCTCATGTCCCACCCTCTGCTCTTGTGGACAAATCTTGTGGCTCAGATTGGAACTTCATGTCCTGTGGGGGACCGATGAGAGTGTGCCTTTTTATGTCGCCTGTAGTTCTGGATGCCTCAGGTGGAGATGGTTCAGCTCTGCTTCTCTGTCTGTTCGATGGAGGAGGAGGAGTCTTCCGTGGTGAGGTCTTTTGTCTACTTGGACGATGGGGTCGTAGCGGTCTGACAGGCGGATAGATAGAGAGAGAGAGAGAGAGAGATCTCGGGAGGCATTACGTATAGTTAAATTCTAACACACCGAGGTAAAATAAATCCAACCTTTTCCACTCTATTTTCCTAATCTTACTATCTATCTTAGTTGTTAAATGTCATCTACACACAATTCATGTCTACTATTAATTTTACCATATCCCTAAACATTGCTTTCACCCACTGTAACATGTTTACTACAATTAACTCTTTCAGGAAACCATTTTCTTCTATACATTTAAATACCTACATGTTTCAAGCACCACATATTTCACACACTATAAAAGAACGTCTCCATATTTTCTCTATCACTTTAAATCTCACTGTCATTTAGAACATAAGTAACTTTTGTGACTGGACATATCTGCAATGTCGCCACTATCTGCTGGGGAATTTTGTTCATAGAGTTTGTACTTACAAAGCTGTACTTGTGGGTTAGTAGCCTATCTCAACTGTAATCATTTTCAATAATTTTGCTCAGGTCACCGGTCGGTTGTTCATAAACTTAACAGGGGGTATTTCTGGTACAGACTAGAACATGGATCCAGTGTTTAGAGATTCCCCTAATCTATTAATCCCCATCACTTACATATCCCGATCACTTAAACCCATCTCATCTTTTGATACAATAACTGCATATAGGGGGGTTGAATCATCTTGATTATAACCGCCTCACCTTTGGGAACGAGTATTTCTAACTCCTCCTCTTGTTGCTCAGCTGATCTTTTGGCTCTGGGGATCCGTGAAAGTCTCTGAAACACAGCTGGAGACTTGTTAGTGATGTGGGCATTCTTTATGAGTGAACTAATGGTTCCATGTTTTACTTGATATTGTACTCCCCTTCCAACCAGAAAGGTGCCAAGTGTAATGAGCACAATCGACAATGCTATTCTAACTCTTATCCCTAGGGGACCCCACAATTGGTTTGGCTTTGTTCTCGTCATCATCTCTATTTTATCCCTGGTTGTGTCCGTTACAGAATTTAAATAATGAGTACAAAAATAACATATTCAAAAAATTTGACTCTTTTTCAGATGTAAAACAAAAAATAGGTTTTCACATTAATGTACAATCTATACAAATCTATAGACAATGTGTCTTTTGAGCTGTTTCTATCTTTATCTTATTTTTTATTTATTGTTTTGTTCCAGCTCTGCCAAATCAGTCCTAACTCCCAATAATGTTCTGGAAGTTGCCAGTGAAGGGTGACAATGTGTGAGGTGAGACCTATTGTTGACTACATGTTATTATTTATTAACTACAACGTCACTGAAATCAACATATCTGTATAATCATGACACTCCCTCCTTTAAGCATAAAATGCTCAATTAATATTGCAATGATTACCCTATTATGAACAGGACATGTAAAACCCATAAAGTTGCATTAAATAAATATAACTTCTCCGTGTACCCACAAGGCGTACGAAAATATCGTATGATGTATGGTTTTCTGATGGTATAAATGCATATTCACTAAAAAATCTGCCATTAGCACAAAAAATAGTTTACTTGTTTCAATAATGGCTTTTGTCATGGTATTATGCATCATTGTTGCTGCGAAAAACAATACCCCTGATGTCGCTAATGCGTCTCAATAATTCTAGGATTAGAGGATTGGTTGACACTGCTGAACTAACATATGATAAAATAATATTTCTCCAAACTGGAGGGAAAATATGAACTATTCTCACAGAGGGTGACATGCATGAAGGGCTGGTGCCCCTCACTCAAAATGAGATATTGCCTTACGCACTACACTATAAATCAGTAAAGTTACTCAAGAATAAATAAATAAAAACTGATTCTTGAAACTGTTGTAAAAAACCTACAACTTCTTCCTCCAAGCTCTTGATCAGTGTCATGTTATTTAATCTGAAGCTCATGCCTTAAAACTAGGGGTGCACCGAATGGGAAATTCTTGGCCGAAACTGATACCGAAAATAGGAAACAGTTGGCCGAAAACCGAATGCCGAAAGGCCGAAAATGATTAATAGAAATATATATAATGTATACATTTTTTACCAATGTTGTTCAGCTTCCTGATTATGGAAAAAGACATGATTATGGCAAAACTTAACTTAAATAATAATCACTAGTATGGGTCCATAAAACATTTATTCAGCACTTTTGAATGCATACATTACATTAATTCCAAGTCAAGTCCATTTTCTTTTCTCTGTAGGATAACTACAACAAAGTGCATTCAGAACAAAGCCAAGGTGCTTTAAAACGGCATAAACATCTAGGCCAGTAGGCCTACAACAAAATAGTGTAAATAAAGACTGTAACAGCAAGGGTTCAACAACAACAAATTCGCCTACAAGTGCATGCATACAAATGTGCAAAATGGATAAATCCACATGAATGTAACTATTTACAAATGAAATTACAATTGAATTTCAAGAATCTAAATAAGGCTGTCTGTCCTCATAAGCAAAGTAGTACACATTGTATAAAGATACATAAAGTGAAAACTGGATACAAAATCCACAATCAATTACAAATTAAATTACAATTTCAAGAATCTGCAAATAAGGTGGTCTGTCCTCATGAGCAATGTAAACAACATTGTATCATTTAGATACCGAAAGTACAATATATTGAACACTGTGCTGCTGTCGTTTCCCCCTAATGATAACCTGAGATGGTGAATTATAACTCACAATGAAAATTGTTCAGGAAAGTGGGTATAGAGTAGACATGCAGAAATAGATAAGCTTATGATAAGCCAGCCTTGTCTACTTATTAAGGAAAAGTGGGAGGTTTTTTTTAATGAACATTAGCTTCTCTGCTTTATCAGCCATAAGTCTGTTCCTCTTCTCATCAAGCACATGAGAGGCAGCGCTGAACAGTCTCTCGCTGTCAGTGCTTGTGATTTGATCTTATTCCGCATATTTGTCCGGGTGTTTTGATTTCAAGTGGTGGAGTAATCCCGAAGTGGTGAAAGTCTTTGCAGTTACACCCCCTCGAGAAATGTCAGCTGAACACGTTTTACAAATCGCAATCCGCGCCTCTTTCTCTGACATTTTTAAATATCTCCAAGCGGCAGACATGTTGGCTGTGAGCCAGCCGCGAGCATGGTCGCGCGCCGTGCTTGTCGCTGCGTTTTGATTACGTCATCACAACAACACGTTAGCTTACCAACGTAACCCTGTTCTCTGACATTCGGTGATATTTTTTCGGTGCTAAAACCCTTTCGGCCGAAAGCCGAAAGGGCCTTTTTAACCATTTTCGGCCGACAATTTTCGGCGGCCGAATATTCGGTGCATCCCTACTTAAAACAGATACTTCAGACCGATTATAAAATTGTGTTAATGAGAAATATGTAATCTGACTCCATAAATCACATAATTGTTTGACTAAAAATTACACTTCTATTAACAATAAATGAAGTTCCCCTTTAAACACAGCCCCGGTCTTCTGACGGGGTCTATCTATGTACTGGCTGGAAAATGTTGGGCCAGTTTCTGTCGCTCCGTTACTGTTCTCCCGCTAACAGTCACTCTCTAGTTCTGCTGGGTTCTTGTTGACTTCTTCACTGGTTTGAGACAAGTGACTCTATTGGAACACCTCCCTTTGTAGCCAGACTTCACCACAGCAGAATCGAGTTTCTGTTTTCAGTTCTGGACAGCTTCACGTCAGGTGTATCGCCGCCCCTTGCATATTTTGGGTGGAAGCCCGTCTTCTTGACCTCACTAGCTGTGTGGACACAATAGTTTTCTGTGTGGGGGAACAACATCACTCGTAATGTCTTTTCCTTCTCATAATTACAAAAATAGTCTACTAAATGTTCTACTATGTCTTAATCTTCTTCTACTCTGTGGATGATTTATGTGTAAATGCAATATTCTACTCACTATCTTTTAAGTAACATTCAACCTCTCCCTCCTGTGGTGACATACGCGGCTCTATGTAGCTGGATTTCAAAATACCCTTGTGCTGAAGATGCATCACATGGCGGTCTGGCCCTCTGAGTTTCCTCATTGTTGTGGTTGATACCAGGCTGTCAGTGGCATTTGGTTCATGTTTGGAAATCCTGTTCGTCTTTGACACCTCTGGGACCCCCTGCCTCCGTCGTCATCATGGAAACTGCATGTTGGGCCGTTGTTTGGTGCATGTGGTGGGTATTTCATTTGTTGTTGTGGACAATCTCTAGCCCAATGGCCCAGCTGATTGCATATGTAACATCCCTCAAACCGGAGAACTTTTCCTCTGCCTCTGCCTCCCTGCCTCTGCCTCCTCGGAAACCTCCTGGTTGTTGGTTCTCCATCTGATTCTCTGGCACTATCTGAGATTCAACTGTTTGAGATGTCTGCCCTGCATTCTCTGGTTCTTCCTGAGCTTGAATTGTTGGAGGTATCTGCCCTGCCTTCTCTGATGTAGCTGCCATTTGCCTTGCCGCTTTCTTGTTTTTATTAGCTTCGGTATCTTTCTCAGCTATTTGTATCTTCAAGAGTCTTAGTTGTAATGTTTTAATTTCTTCGTCTTTTTCCCTCTGGGTTGCTTGGTATTTCATATCGTGGTAAATGAGATGTTGTCTCCATTCTTCAATGGGTATAGCGTCTAATGCCACCACATCTCCTAGGCTTGCCTGCACTGATTGGGGAAGGGCGTTAATGACCGCGTTCTTCCACAGCATTACGACAGACGGCGAAACGTCATGTCGTTCTCCAGTGCAGTCCTCCCACACTCCTTCACATCTCTTCAGGAAGGCATACATGTCTTCCCCCAGTTATTTTCTAAGGCTGTTGAGGGCATGTAAACTCCGTGTTGTTGGGTAGATTTGACGAATGGCAGCCCAATACCTCAACCTGACTTTGTTGAAGGAAATGTAATCTGGAGAGTTGGTGCATTTGGCCTTGGAATCCACTGCTCTTGCCTCTAGTCTTCCTTCTATCCGTCCAAGCAGTGCCCTCATGTCTCCCAAGCACAGGTGGTCTTGGACTGTGTATTTCTCCAGATCATTCACCCACTTCCGACCTCCTTGTGTGAGTGGAGGTAGTTTTGCCACTAATGCTTCCATGTCTCTGTGAGTCCATGATTGGTATTTCAATCCTCCTTCTCCAGCCGCTATCACCGGTAGCATGAGTGTTGAGCAGTTCTTGAGTCTTCCAGCTTCAGTTACGGTTGTGGTGTCTGGAGAACCTTCGCCTTCTCTTCTCTTGAGTTGTGCTTCCATACTTTTGCTGAGTTCTTCCATCTTTCTGTTGAGCTCCTCTTCCATTCTTCTGCCTAGTTCTTCCAATCTTCTGTTGAGCTCACCAGATAGGAGTCTTACCTCATACTCCAAGTCTTTGACACGTGTAGCTGTGGGGAGACCGTCCAATTCCAATACTCCTCCTAAAACACCTAGAGTTGGAGCTTGTGTTGGGGGTTGAAAGAAACTGTATTCTTCTGTCATGTAGGGAGGAGGCGCATCTGTCAGGCTTGGAAGGAGCTTTGAAGGTTGGATTACTGGAGCTTCTTCTGTCTTTTCTTTCTTATCTTCCTTTGCTGCGAGCTCTGCTCCTTGAGCCACATACATGCTGTTCGTTGATTCTTGGCTGACATATTTTAGATGGAGTACCAGACTTGTAACTCTATATTTTCTTTTTTCAGCTCTGTTCATAGCGCTTTTAGCAGGTCCATACCAAGGGGGTTGTCCGGCTTTGATCCATGCGTGTTGCTGTTGCAAGTATTCTCCATTCTCATAGTCAACTACAGCTTTTCTATGGGCTTTCGTTGGTCCAGGCTGATCATCTGCTGGAAACAGTCCTCTCGTTTGCCACTGTTCCAACAGTTTCTCAATTTGGTTCCATGTCTTCTGTCTAAGATTTGGAACTGTTGTTGCATCTGATCTGATTTGTATCCTTCTCTTGATATCTGCAGTTGAGCCTGGCTCCGCGTCTGCTCTCAACTTAGTTTATTTTGGTGACATGTTCTCTAACTATTTGAATGAAATTATTAAGTTATCAAAGATGAAGCACTAACTCCTCTGACTAGCACCTTCGTTCCCGATAAATAATATCCTATGTCATCCGAACTTTAAATCTTTTTTTTTTTTTTTTTTTAAGTTAAAGATTATTTATATATATATATATATATTTTTTAAAAGTTTTTTTAACCTCTTAAACCCTGAGCCTGTTTTTCAGGTTTCAGGCTCCAAAATGCCACTAACACAGCAAAGACTATATCTTCACTTCTAAAAGGGGTAAATTAATAATCCTTTCACTCAAAGCAAGGTTACATCTGTGAGTTGGATGTAGAATTGTCAGAATCAATCTAGATGTTTTTATTTTAAAGTAAATTCAGATGGAACATAGTAAAAACATGTAAATTATAATGTCCGCCTAAAAAAAAAACATTACTTTTAGTGAAAACCACCCTTGAATGATGGGTTAGTAGACTAAAAGCTTTAGGAATCCAAACTATAACATATAATAAGTACCCTGTATCAAGATTGATGCAAAACAAGTGAAATCTGACCTTTTTAGAGAGGTTTAGAAAAATAGAGTCCAGGCGGACGCACCTCTGGATAATTTGGGAACCATCGGTTCCATTTGACCTTTTTCACTGTAAAAATAATTGTATTACTTTGAATTATTACTATAGGTATTCATTCCATCCAAATACAACTGTTGTGAAAAAATAAAAAAATAAAAAAAACATATTCTGTTATCCTCTTAGGCCCCACAATGCTAACAGTGAGCCCTCTGGATTAGCCCCGAGCGAAAAATGCTAACCTATTACTTCACCGGAAATCACTCCTAGCTCCCTTATTACATATCCCAGCTGCACATCCAACCCATCGTTTATGATCGTTAAGACAAAGAATCTAACGGTGCCCACCGCAACACTGAAAGATACACACTTGCAACGTTATCAACAAAAACGTAAATCAAAAGAAGTGGCGCTAGGTAGCTACACAATGCTAACGTGGATTACCTTTGTCTTTGTCTGGTCTAAACTGTTCTTCAATGGCATTAAAACGATAAAAACGATGATGTAGTTAATCCATAGGTTAATATCCAATGTGGCTGTGTCCCCTTTGAAATGTTCTGATAATCTATAAGCAATAAAACTGCAATTCCGTTATCTGCTGTCCGCTCTGTGCTCCGTGCACTCTGGGTCCTGCAATTCCTGCTTCCTTACGGTAGTAAACAATAAATGAAGTCAGCTGCGTAATGTTCTTACGCTTGCTGGCATTCTTCATACTTTACGCAGGACCTTATCTCTGGAACCCATTGGTGGATTTGGGTGATTTACACCTTTTTCTTAAGCAAAATATCCAACAGAATCGAGGGGCAGTTCCCAAATCCACGTAAACATTACCATAGAACCATATAATAGAGAAGCAAACAAAGTACATCTGAAAGTACAAGCCTGGACGGCAAAACTTTATACCCAGTATATTGCCATAAATATGATGCTGGATTATCAGTAAAAAATTATACGTGACATAAAGACATTGGATTAACCTTGAGCGGCGTTTTTATTCCGGTGAACACAACTTTTGATCACAAATCAAAAAAGGTAAGATGTAATTATTGTAATATTTTTGAAACCGGATGTTGTTTACTTTCTCTTTTCTGGCTGATAGCTCCGCAATTTGGGGTCCTACAGTGATGACATGACATGTGTGGAATCTGTGGAGTGTCAGCTTTAATCGGATATCTTGTTTGTGCAGTGACGATAAGTAATAAGCGCATTGCTACCTTGAGTGCTGTGCAAAAGTCCGTTAGCATTAGTTAGCATTTTTTCGCTCCATGCTAATTCAAAGGCTTGGTATTACTCTTGGGTTTCTTTTAGCTAAAAATGGTTCATATTTTTAGTTAGCTGAGTTTCTTATCGTTAAAAGGGTATGGAACATTAATAGTTTCATAAATGTTAAGAAGCCCTGAGACATAGTATCGTAAAAAAACGGTGGGGGGGGGGGGGTCCACTGGGGGGACCCTAGGACTTAAGAGGTTACAAGTTAATACATTTAATTAAAAGATAAAAATTATGCAAATGTTAACATTTATAAATTGTATTAAAAGATACAAATTATGCAATTTTTTTATTTAGAAATGTTAAAAATAAAAATTGTACAGTGTATGGTTTTTTACTTTGAAATATGAAAATCGAAATCTGGTGAAAATGGAAATCTACTGTGTACAGTGCATACCGAAGTGTATGGAATTAGGCAAATGTCTCAACTTGTGTTAGCTTCAATAAAGTGGTGTTTGAATATTCTACAGTCTAGGTTATGTTATTTATGTAAAGTTTCTCATCTTATAATTAGAAAACACTTTGCAATTCTATTCTGGCAATACCTGTGTTTGTTTATACACTTTAGAATTAAACTTCAGTATGTTAATGTATCTTTCCCTAAGAGGTGTTCCCTCCATCTGTGTAATAATTCTGTATTACCAGCAGAGTGCGCTGTTGTAATTTCCAGCTCAATCCACTCAGGAATAACTTTTGCTAAACTGACTTCTTTTTAACAAGAAGAAGCTTATTTTCCTTAAAAATATCTTAAAAATGGGAAGAAAAATACACTATGGTTAAACAACACAGCACATAACCGCCAAAACACATTTTCAAACTAGAACATTCAAAAAACCGCCAATACACACTTGCAAACAAGAATATCTCAAAAACCGCCAATACACACTTGCAAGCAGAAATACTTCCAAAATCAGATACAATATCCCTTCCCTCCAAATACCAAACTTCCAACGGTAAGGTAGCCTGACTATTTTCTAGTTTCAACTCTGAAAAGAAGTATGCTGTTCTTTACAAAATGGTATGCCTAGTAAAATGCCTCATCTCCTGCCACCAACTGCATCACAAACAAAGGAGTGCTTTGAATTTGCATTTCACTAAATGACGACTGCCCTGTGTTTGTTAATCAACATGTGAGGTGTAAACAAGATGGTACCCGTTTATTTTGAACTCTGACCTGTAGACAAAGAGATTTGAAAATAGCCCATGTGGCTCACAGAGAGGAGTTTAAACAATGGCGAGTTGATCTTTAAACGAACCAACAAAGTAAACAACTGGTGTGGTATTATAAACCCTGAAATCCAAGCCAAAATAACACTTAGTTTAAAATAATAACATTTCTATCTAGTTTACTATGAAAAATTGGCTTTATCTTATTGATATCATCACTTAAAGTTAGGAACCCTTACGCACAAGCTATAAACCTGTCTACTTAATAATTGACTTTATAGTCTACTATTGGTTAACTGTTGCTATTTAGACACACTAGACGGGACCAATATGGAGACCTATCAGCAACTATTAACAGACCGTCATCATATTAATGCACTGCTGTTGTAATTCCGATTACCGTAACCCACCTGCAATATCTTGTTTAAAAACAGAACAATTTTAACCACTGATAAAGGCTTAGACCTTAACCAAGCCTTTTCTTGAAAAGGACTTTCTTTACAAAACAGTTCTCAACTGTTTTCGACTAGCACTGACTTCGGTTACTTAACTCTGAGTTAATTCGCTATGCCTTGTTGGTTTTCACTTACTCTGTCCTTAACCGATTCGCTATGTCTCCAGATCTTAACAAAAATGGGCTTACATGACTGTCTCAGAAAATTAGAATATTGTGATAAAGTTCTTTATTTTCTGTAATGCAATTAAAATAACAAAAATGTCATACATTCTGGATTCATTACAAATCAACTGAAATATTGCAAGCCTTATATTATTTTAATATTGCTGATTATGGCATACAGCTTAAGAAAACTCAAAAATCCTATCTCAAAAAATTAGAATAGTTCCTCAGACCAAGTAAAAAAAAAAGATTTATAACAGCAAAACACAATCAAACATTTGAAAATGTCCATTAATGCACTCAGTACTTGGTTGGGAATCCTTTTGCACGGATTACTGCATCAATGCGGCGTGGCATGGAGGCAATCAGCCTGTGGCATTGCTGAGGTGTTATGGATGCCCAGGATGCTTCAATAGCGGCCTTTAGCTCATTAGCATTGTTGGGTCTGGTGTCTTTCAGCTTCTTCTTCACAATACCCCACATATTCTCTATGGGGTTCAGGTCAGGGGAATTTGCAGGCCAATCGAGGACAGTAATGCCATGGTCAGTACACCAGTTACTGGTGGTTTTGGCACTGTGGGCAGGTGCCAGATCATGCTGGAAAATGAATTCCTCATCTCCATAGAGCTTTTCAGCAGACGGAAGCATGTAGTGCTCTAAAATCTATTGGTACACAGCTGCATTTACTCTGGGCTTGATGAAACACAGTGGACCAACACCAGCAGCTGACATGGCTCCCCAAACCATCGCTGACTGTGGGAACTTCACACTGGATTTCAAGCAACTTGGATTTTGCTCCTCTCCAGCCTTTCTCCAGACTCTGGCGCCTTGACTTCCAAATGAAATACAAAACTTGCTTTCGTCTGAAAAGAGGACTTTGGACCACTGTGCAACTGTCCAGTGCTTCTTTTCCTTAGCCCAAGTCAGATGCCTCTTCCGTTGTCTTGAGTTCAGAAGTGGCTTGACCATGGGAATACGGCTATTGTAGCCCATTTCCCGGACACGTCTGTGAACAGTGACTTTTGATACCTGGACTCCAGCTTCAGTCCACTGTCTTTGAAGCTCCCCCAAATTCTGGAAGCGACTCTTCTTCACAATGCTGTTAAGGCTGCGGTCATCTCTCTTGGTTGTGCAGCGTTTCCTGCCACATTTCCCCCTTCCAACAGACTTTTTGTGGATGTGCTTTGAAACTGCACTCTGTGAACAGCTTGCTCTTTGAGAAATTTCTTTTTGTGTCTTACCCTCCTGATGGAGGGTGTCAATGACGGTCCTCTGGACAGCAGTCAGATCAGCAGTCTTCCCCATACTTGTGATTTAGTTTACTGAACCAAGCTGAGTGTTTTTCAAGGCTCAGGAAACCCTTGCAGGTGTTTCGAGTTAATTAGACGATTCAAGTGATTCGTTGAACACCCTACTAGTATACTTTTTCATGATATTCTAATATTTAGAGATAGGATATTTGAGTTTTCTTAAGCTGTATGCCATAATCAGCAATATTAAAATAATAAAAGGCTTGCAATATTTCAGTTGATTTGTAATGAATCCAGAATGTATGACATTTTTGTTTTTTTAATTGCATTACAGAAAATAAAGAACTTTATCACAATATTCTAATTTTCTGAGACAGTCCTGTATATACCCTTACGTCATAGGCTAACTAACTACTAACGTAACAAGAGACACCTACGTGAAAACATAACAAGGCACCTATCCGAAGTACAATGTCCACACACATTTATATTTAAAATACAACACACACATGGTTAATAGCATGCAGGGTTAAATAGAAGAACAAAAGAAAGTGTGGACTCACCCTGTTTGTGATAAAGCAACGCCACGTGTTTGGTTAACTATGTTTATGAATTTAGGCTGTTTTAATATTAAATCCACAGCTATTTTCAGGATCTGCTGGCCGCCATCAAACACACAAATCTAACATTGCCTAGTTTAACTAGTGAAGAATCGTTGTCATAACAGGCATCTTCTTACCGATTGATTTGAGCTCTTGTGTGTCGAATGGCTGCAAGCGTCTCCAGGAAACAGCCGGCTGGTTGTCTCTCCTCAGTCCGCGGGATCACGTCAGGGAGGTCACCAGATTGTAAACTTTGATCGTTATTCTTCCGTCCAGGAGAGAAGCTTTAAAAGGAGACTAAATTGAGTCTCTGAGAAGGTTCAATTGGGTACTTTAATTAAAAAGGGCGCTGGTGTATCACAAGCAGAATATTGTTCAGTCAGACAAACAGCTGTGATCCGCTCCTCGTTAGGGAAGAAGAGAGACCGAGCTTCTCTTTCCCAGGTGTTATATTTCCTCTGCTGGGTCCTCCCTGCGGGCCGGCTGGCGCTGCTAAAGGCCGGCCCTCCACGTAATGTCCGTTGTTTCGTTAGACAGAGGATTCAGACATTTGTACATTCAATATACTTAAACACACCTCTTCTCCTAATATTCTCTTTCATCACTTTTCATGTAACACATTCCAAACGCTGTAATCAATATTCTAAAAAATACAGAAAATACTTCACTGCTGGTTTGGTTTCCAGTCATTCCAGATGTTATCACATGTTGGCTCACGTCTGTAAACACTAACTTTATTCAAATAAACTGTACTTCTGTTTAATATTCAGCAATAATAATATCTCTACATCTATGGTTGTAGTGTTAAAATCAGTAGGTTCCGGTGTACATCACTCCATGTCATTTTGCTACTAGATTCACCTCTATAAGAAATGGTAAATTAGCCACATGCTAACTGCTAACCGGAGATGAAAGAGTTTCAGAATAAAGCTTAACAGCTGGTTGTGCACAAGAATTTCTGGTTTTTCAGTATAAAACAGCATTTAAACTGACGGCATGTTTAAACTACATTACACCATAAAACATTGATTTTAATTTCTAACACTAGTCACAATCTCCAAATGGTTATCAATGCCATCGAGACGATTAAATATCTCAGAACGTTGAGATTTTAACTTGGACATTATCTCAGCAAAAGAAGGATTTCTATCATCCTCTTGAGACTCATCCTCCGATTCTGGTAGGCCTTGGTTGCCTTGTGTGTTTTTTCTTGGCATACTTACTACTTTTTCTTTCTTTTTGTAGCAGGAGCCTTTCCTTAGATGTCGAATCTTAATGTGTCAGCCATGATAAGAGCTGTTCAGATTCTCTAGATCAGGGGTAATCAACAAAAACAAAAGAGGTCCAGTTATAGAAAATGTCCTCAAGCAAAGGTCCGGAGCATCATAATGTCTAACTTGCGTTATGAATTCACTTTTCTTTGTGGCTGATGATGCTGACATAGGTATTTGCTTTATTTTGTCACAGTGCTCTTCTTCTAGTTGGCCCTCAAGTAAGGTTTCAGTTACGGCACTCCAGACAGCCCCTCCCTCAGTAAATGTTTGTGTTCTCTGGGAACATTCATTAGCAGGTAGTTGGGCAGTGAATGAGACAGGATCCTGGTGGACTGGGATGTTTGGTCCAAACGGTGTGCTTTGTCTCATGGTGGCGTTTCATAGGTCGCCACGGTCTCTGAGCGTATGAGACACACTGTTTGTCTCCCAGGGGGCAGGAGGAACATGGATAAGTCTGTCCATTCTGGGTTAAAGCTCTGTTTGTCCTCTTTTCTTTTAGAGAGTGCCATGTGTCATTATTCTTCTCTCCCTGTCTGCAGCTAAATTGTCTGTCAATCTTCTCTCCCTGTCATTTCGTCTGCGCCTCTTAAAATGTGAAAATCCCTTATTAATTCATTGATCATAGGTCCGGGTCCGTATAGGTCGCCATCTGGATCTGGACTGGTCCGCCTGTTCGTGACCTTTGCTCTAGATGAGAGGAAAAGAGCTTCAATACTGTGATATTGATTATTATATCAAACAATTAAACTCTAGTTAACAAAACATAGAGGTCATAAGGCCAGAGAGAAGTTGACTAGGTCAATTTACCCCCAAAATTACCAGGGGGTCCTGTCTGAAGTAGTGGCCCCCTGACCTACATAGCGGAACAGCCCTGGTCAAAGAAACCCAGTATCAGTGACTGAAATTAATCCTACTCAGCACTGCACGAGTTAGATAAACTCTCCTGATTAATATACATAAACACTGTGAGACTGTGGTACTCTCATCACCCAGACACAGATATGAGGACTAATCACAGCGGCTTATAATGGTTAGCAGTCTGGGGCGTCATCTTTCGGACATGCTGCGTATGCATCATTCTAACTGACCAATGGTAATGTTTACATGCATTTATGAACCTGCTGCTAACACAATGTGATCACGGAGTCTCGCGATCACCAAGTGTGCCCGCTCCCGCTCGTTTCCGCCCGAAGCATTCAAATGTTTTAAATTCCTGTGATTTAACAAGGTTTGACGACCAGGAATTGTTAGGAAGATATCGAATATTCAGCTATTCAGTTTTAGCAAAAAGCTAAAACCCTTGGAAGTGTTTTTTAAAAGGTTCAATAATTTAATTTAATTATCTGAATGTTTAAACAAACAACCCTAAGCTTATCATCACACAAGCAGCTGATTAATTACTTTAATATTTAAAGTAATGGATTGTCCAGTGACCCATTCCAACATTGTGAATCCTTTTCTTTGGCTGATTGTGGAAAGACGTCCTCCTCTCATTAACTCTGACTTTGCCGCTTCTGAGTGAAGAGATGACATCATCCCCTCCTCCATCGCTCCTCATTTGTTTGGTTTTATCCTCCTTCATGTATCCGCCGTTTGCTTTCAGACTCATCCATCCATCTTAATGAAATGCAGGAGGAGGCTCGAGTTGATCTAGCATCAGAGTTCAAGCTACTTCAAAGAAAACTGTACTGGTTGCTTCATTTGCCATATACATTACTTCTGCTGATATTTCACAGAGCAGCAAAGGACTTTCACTTAAGCAGATGTAGGGTTATGAAATCTATAATGTTTTGTCAGATTTCAAAATTGCAAGACACTTTACCAATTCTCCAAAATACTCTGATGAATAACATTGCGTCACGACCGAACTCAGAGGCATGAACGCAGGCGCACGACTCGAACACAAAAGGTTTCAAAATAAAGTCTTTACTGGTATTCGCACAGAAAACAACGTTTCAAACGTAAATCAGTCTTTGAGGAAAACGTAACTAACTATCAAAATCACTTTCTGGAGAAAACTCTAAACAATGACAAGGCCTTTAGCAAACCTTTAACAGGAACCTGGCTTGATGATTATGCTGGTTGTCTGAATCCAGGAGCGGACTGGCCATCTGTGTGACGGTGACACAAACGTGAATCTCTCTGCATTTGTGTGTGGATTTTTTAGTCTCCCCTGACGCTGCTAGATTTTTAAGAGGCGAGTGTCTTCGGCCAATCAGATGTCTGCTTCATTTTAAACCAATCACATGCGTGTGTCCCCACGAGGTTGTGCCTAATGCACAGAGACCTGAAACGAGAGGGAGAGTTACTCTTAAAACTAATTTAAATCATAAAACTTTAATTATCTTTCGAGACACTTACAGTTGTTTAAAAACTCTTAAATAAAGATTGTTTTATCTAAGTTTTAAAATCTTTAAAAAACCCAGATTAATCATTCAGGAGACGCTTCCCTGCGTCTCTCTGTCCTTCGGGTTCATCATGGAGGAATAAACCAATGCTAACTGACTTGGAGGTTCAACACCTCCCAAAATTACAGGATAAGATCTTGAAATAAGGGAGTCACATTTTATTTTCTAGCACCAGTCTGGTTAATGTCAGCGAGTCTGGCGAGAGATAGGAAGTGGTCCGACAGCTGGGGTGCTAACAGAAGCCTACTGGTTTAAATAAAAGGTAAGAAAGAAAAAAAGCTATTGGAGAGAAAATTATGCATCCTTATACATGTCTGGTTTAACCTTACAATAATGCAATATTTATTTTGGGATTTATAAATGCTTAATAGACGGTAAATCAATATTTATGAGTCATCTTGTGAATCAGCCAGGACATGAACAGCATTTAAATGCTACAGGGAGTCTGAAATAAAACCTGCCACGGTCTCAAACAGAGGAAGACGTGATCAAACAGAGGGCGTCCAAGCCTGCTTCCCACCCGAGGCGGTTGCTGGTACTCTAGTTGTTTTGGGCCTAGCCTGGGGCCTCCTTCTAGTCTAAAAGCTTGGCAAACCGTTAAGGTTCAGCATGAAGGGAACTCCAGCTGCTTCTGTCTATCATCTCAATCCTTCGGATGATTCAAGAGCTCATGACCGTAGATGGTGGTTTGAAATTAGATGGACTGAGATTTGGGGTGCTTTCACATCTAACCTGAATATAATAGAATATAATCGTTTAATGTCATTATACATGTACAATGAGATAATCATAAATGCTTCTCCCTTTCAAGGGTGCCATCAAAACAAAAACAAATCACAACATAAGACAACAAAATACACACAGCATACATACTTAGGAATAAGGAATAAAGGAATAAGGAATAAAGTGCAGTAATTATGTCCAGGAGTATAAAAATAAAATCTGTAATGTAATAAATAATAATAATAATAGTGTGTATTTATAATAATAATAGTAATGATATATATGTATATATGTACAGAGTCACATTGATTCACATGATTTCAGGTGTTAAGAGCAATGATGGCTCTTGGGAAAAAACTGTCTTTGAGTCTGTTTGTTTTGGATGTGATACACCTGTAGCGCCTGCCGGAGGGCAGCAGGTTGAACAGGTGAAATCCGGGGTGTGAACTGTCCTTAACAATGTTTTTGGCTCTACTGAGGCAGCGGGAGGTGTAAATGTCCATCAGGGAGGGGAGAGGGCAGCCGATGATCCTCTGTGCTGCTTTTACGACTCTCTGAAGCCTCATCCTGTCAGCCTCAGTGCAGCTGGCGTACCACACTGTGATACAGTATGTCAGTAGGCTCTTGATGGTAGAGCGGTAGAAGGTCACCAGCAGCTTAGTGGCTAAGTTGTTCTTCCTGAGCACCCTCAGGAAGTGCAGACGCTGCTGGGCCTTCTTGATGCTGTGGTGTTGTCCTTCCAGGAAAGGTTGTTGGTGATGAGGATCCCGAGGAACTTGAAGGTGTGGACCCTCTCCACACACTCGCCGTTAATGTCGAGGGGAGCGAGGTCGGTAGTATTCCTTCTGAAGTCTACGATGATCTCTTTGGTTTTCGTGGGGTTCAGTGCCAGGTTGTTCACTGAACACCACGCTGAGAGTTTCAGTACCTCACTCCTGTAGGCCGGAGTTGCAGATTGCTGCTGTGGTGTTTCGAAGCGAGCAAAGAAGCAGTTCAGTTCCTCTGCTAGCGACACGCTTGAGTCCCCAGTTGCCGTGTCACACCCCCTGTAGTTGGTTATGTACTTAATGCCCTGCCACACCTGCCTAGGGTTGTTGCTTGTGAGGTGGTCCTCAAGTCTTCCTCTTTCAGAGATTGATCAAGACAGAGTTATATAAGACGTTCATTCAAAAGTGGAATCCATTCCTAAATGAGTGTCTGCTCTCTGTGCTGTGAAAGTCACACTATGGTGATATTCTCTTTGGAACAGAATCCATGAAAAGACCCAAGCCAGTGAATACTCACAGGTGTGTGTAAGTGAAACAGCTTTTTCTCTTGACTAAATACCTCATGTAAAGCAGAGGTGACACTGCACAAACTGAAATGTTGACATAATACAGTTATGTGAAATCTGTTTACATAATACATTTCATTAATGTCAATGTTTCAGTTTTTAAGAGTACACTATCACAAAGGACTCTGAATCCTATGGTGGCCCTGAAGTGCAAGTCACTACAGCATTTCATAAAACACTACAGAATTTCACAAAACACTACAGCTTTTCACAAAACACTTCAACATTTCAACTTTTACGGAAAGTGTATTCCTTTAGGGAGAACATGTTAGAACGGGGTACACAAATACTGGACTCAAATGCAACTACTCATATTTTAATGAGAAAAATAAAACAAAGTATTAATAAAAAATCTCTCTTGCGAGGACAAAACAAAACTCTTGAAATCAAACAAACAAAACTCTTCTCTCTGGTATCCGCTGGGTCTCTGGATATATGAAGCACACTGAAACAAGACGAAGTGGCACAAGACAAAGGGAGACAAGGACTATTTAAACATGAGGGAATTGGGAACAGGTGGAAACAATCAGGGGCGGGGTAGACACTGACGATGGCGGGAAAACACCCAAAGTGAGGAAGTAAAAAGGTCTGAAAAGAAAGACAAGAGGTAAGTACAAAATAAAACAGGAAATGGGAAAACGAGACATGACATGAAGCATGGGGAATTGACTAGAGATGACAGACATAAAATAGACAGACAAGACATGAAGTAACATGAAAACCTGACTCTACATAGAAAGCTGACTAGACTTGGAGTGACATAAATACCTGACTAAACATGAAATTACAGACATAAAACAAACACAACTTACACAATTGACGAGACACCACAGAAGAACACTTCTTGTTTGTGATTGGACAGAGCCAGCCAGAGAAGAACTGCTGTGATTGGTTGTTTTTGCTGCCAGTCAAGAAATTACGCTTCGTCGGTCAGCACCCGGCCGACAGCACCCGGCCGACAGCACCACCTATTTCCTGATTGGTACTATTCAGCCGTTATATTTTTGCACACATTTTAAACTGAGTTGGAAAGAATGGAAGAAGAGATGAAAATCTTAAGGGAATATTTTAACAACTGATATACATATGATGTTATCCTCAACATGCTGTCAACACATCACCACATCAACATGTCCCAAAACATCAGCTGTTAGCTGTTAGCACTCAAAGCTCACAGCTCCTCATATCTGTTCAGAAACTGGACAAAAGTTAAACAAGTACAAACCACAGACTGTCTGTGTCATGGCGAATACAGTGGCTGCTTTATTTCGGTCTGTATGAAGTTGTTGTGAGTGTGGACGGAGCAGCTACAGGTTAGTTTAGCCTGATCGTTCCGATCTCCATTTAGAAAACACGCATTTTAAAAGGTTTTTCTCCTGCCGTCTGTCTGCAGACTTGTCAAAGCATTAATTCATGTTTTTTACTAACCGGTATCAGTATGTTGTTACTTCGGTATTATTTTGAAACGTGTCTTACAATTTAATCATGGTAAAATATGTTCATTTTGTTGTAGTTGGTATCTACCATAGTGTTTGCATGGATATAAGCCCCGCCCCCTCTCCAGCGCGTCCTGTTTGAATGACAGGAGTAAACACAGACAGCCGCGGTTAAACTCGAGCGATTAGAGCGATGCGAAAATTTGGGGCTTATCTATTTACCATGAATTAATGCTTTGACAAGTGTGGAGACAAGACGGCAAGCGAAAAACCTTTTAAAATGCGTGTTTTCTGAATGGAGATCGGATCGATCAGGCTAAACTAACCTGTAGCTGCTCCGTCCCAACTCACAACAACGGCCTACAGACAGAAATAAAGCAGCGACTATATTCACCATGTCACAGACTGTCTGTGCCATGGTGAATATAGTCGCTGGTTTGTACTTGTTTAACTTTTGTCCAGTTTCTGAACAGATATGAGGAGCTGTGAGCTCTGTGTGCTAACAGTTAACGGCTGATGTTTTGGGACATGTTGATGTGGTGATGATGGGTTGACAGCGTGTCGAGGATAACATCATATGTATATCCTTTGTTAAAATATTCCCTTAAGATTTCCATCTCTTCTTCCATTCTTTCCTAATCAGTTTAACATTTGTGCAGAAACAGCTGAATATTCAACACAGTCTCACTCCCTGAACGTCCAGGAGCGAAGCTTGGTCAGGGTCCCGTGGCGTGCAGTTGTGACGCGCCGAGTCTCCTTCAGCTTCATAAACGGACGCAAAGAGCTTTCAACTGATTGCAATGTATTCCCATCGGCGGCGGTATTTGACGGTCATGGAAACACCGTATCGGTCCATGTCGGCGGCACTTAAAGGCAATGTGAGCGTCCATTCCCATTGGATAACGGAGGATTTTACACCCGGAAGTAAGTATTATCCTTACTGTCGATTGATTTGACAGTGATATCTGCACTACTCATCAACTCATAATATATATAATATTTTTGGGAGTTTAGGATGGCAGAAGACACTACACTACCCAGAATCCTCAGCTATCGTTTGGGACTACACCATGTGCTTCTTTCGACAAACCCTGTGATTAGTCCTCAAGCTCTGTGATTGGTTGACCTCCAACTGTATTCCATATGAAAACAAAACGTTTCGTAAAAGATAAAATCATACTTTATTCAGCAGTGCTTGCTTTACTCTTTGAAAGTCATCACATGAATGCATTGTAATAAATGGTTCTGCTGCATTAAATATTACACATCTGTCGTAGTTTTTTATTTATCTACAGAGATCGGGCTCAGAATAGACCGGAAACTATTCTTTTAGCGTTCTGTTTTAATTTCACAATAAATTAAGTAGTAATATTTTGTTTTGATATTATTGTGTTTTATTAACTACTAGACCGCTGGGTCATGTTAAGACCATCTTTTCTCTGTTGCTGTTGTGGTTTTCCATCGATTTTGTGTTACAAATATCAAAACAATAACAAAATATATCCATCGTAAACTAAACCAGAAACAGCAGTATATTTTATTTTGTTAACACTGTAAACTTGACAGCTACTGGTTAAAGCACTTTATTACACGTTTAGAGTAATGCAATGCAGGTAGATTGTGTTGCTTTTTAATGACTGTTTTAAAATGCCTTTCTCTTAATGTCTTTCATTTTTGTAAAGCACTTTTGAATGCGTTATATTTTATGAAAACATTTGAATATTAAGAGTACATACAAAATAGGAGGAAAGTAGAAGGTCAATGATGGAAATATAGAATAGAAAATATCAAGAAGATACTCTAAATGATATCTAGAATAAAACAGTTTAGTGCTGGATGTACAAAGATATTAATAAGAGGATGTGCAAAACAGACAAACTAATAAGGCTTTATTTAAACATTAAATAATACTTTAGGTTCAGGTCTTCTTTTAAATACATGTAAGCAAAAAGCTTTAGGGGTATCTATCTACAGATAATTATTAAGCCTGACAAAGTTTAATATATTGCATGGTTTGTTTTGGGACTTGACAATCAACTTTCCTGCAATGTTAACTATGTTGAAGCCCTTATGTTAACCAACATTATACATATTTATTATACTCTTTATAAGATGTATGTAGATAGAATAAGAAATGTGCAGAATATGACAGTTTAATGGTGGAGGTACACACACCTAATTTGTTCATTCATTGCATAACTACACCGTAGTTGTGTATATATGTCAATAAACCTTTGAAAATCTTGAAAGGGATGTGCAAAATAGCCATAATATACAGTTTTTGATGAACGATTAGAGAATAACGAGTAATGAATATGCTTTATAGGGATCTGCAGATACATCTTTTGTCTTCTCAAGCACCCACTACCAAATATCTTGCCTGATTGTTGGCACTTGACAATCACCTTCACTGAATTTTACTCAGGTGTAACTAAAGTCTGATTTAAGGGTTGTTTATATTTCACATCATTAATCCAAATCTGTAAAGTAACTAAAATAAATGTAGTGGTGTAAAAATACCAGGTTAACCTTAAAGAAAGACCTCAGGATTATAAAAGACCCCCATCACCCCAGCCACAAACTGTTCTGTCTGCTGCCGTCTGGCAGGCGGTACCGCAGCATCCGGACTAAAACCACCAGAGTCAGGGACAGTTTCATCCCACAGGCCATAAGACTATTAAACACCTGAACTTTGAAACAACATCCATAACATTCATCTGGCTGCTACTTAGAAATTATTGATCTAATATATCATATTCCAATCACTTGTATATAGACTCTTATTGCATTATTTCACTTTTTACTATTTTTATTTTTGTATTTACTTGCAATTTTTTTTCTGTGTATCTGGTTTATTGTGTTGCACTGTTGGAGGAGCCTGTGACCTAAGGGGGGGGGGGGGGGTAGGACATGTTCGCGTCCTGTTTTGAACAGTGTGCCATCGATGGGTTTCATTACTGTAAGGTAATTATTATATCTACAGCACTTTGGCTCGACCAAAAATCGTTTTAAAAATGTGCTATATAAATAAAACTTGATTTGATTTGATTCCATTTCAAAGTGATGTTTGACGCTCGGTGTAAACTTTGCGCACTGCCACTCTAACATCCAATCACAGAGCTTGAGGACTAATTACAGGGTTTGTCGAGCGAAGCACATGGTGTAGGCCCAAACGATAGCTGAGGATTCTGGGTGGTGTAGTGTCTTCTGCCATCCTAAACTCCGAAAAAATATTTGTTTCTCCGGATCGAAGGGGAAAAATACAAAAGCATTGAACACAATTTAAACCAATCAATGTTGTGTAATTCACAAGGATAATCTGGTGTTTTTGAGTTGATGAGTAGTGCAGATATCACTGTAAAATCAATCGAAAGTAAGGGGAATACTTACTTCCGGGTGTAAAATCCTCCGTTATCCAATGGGAATGGACGCTCACATTGCCTTTAAGAGCCGCCGACATGGACCGATGAGGTGCTTCCCTGAGCGTCAAATACCGTCGCTGATGGGAATACATTACAATCAGTTGAAAGCTCTTTGCGTCCGTTTATGAAGCTGAAGGAGCCTCGGCGCATCACAACTGCACGCCACGGGACCCTGACCAAGCGTCGCTATTGGACTATCAGGGAGTGAGACTTTGTTGGAATAGTACCAAACAGGAAATAGGTGGTGCTGTCGGCCGGGTGCTGACCAATCACGAAGCGTCATTTCTTGACTGGCAGCAAAAACAACCAATCACAGCAGTGCTTCTCTGGCTGGCTCTGTCCAATCACAAACAAGAAGTGTTCTCCCGAAAGGAATACCCTTTCCTTAAAAGTTTAAATGTTTAAAGGAGACATATCATGCTACATTTAAATTATATAGTGTATGACCATACCTATATAAGGTATATTTATACATTTTATTTTTCAAAATACCAAACAGATCATTTTTTAGCCATGCCTCGTTTCGCTCATTTTCGCTCTATTCCAAGCCTGTCCTTGAACATTCTGAGCAGCCGCTGACTACGCCGCCCTGCAGAAGAGGGGGGCATGAGCCGGCGAGAGTGACGTTACCATGTTTGCTGTGATTACGAGTGTGGAATAAACATGTCATCTCAGAGCAATGCATGTGTTCAAGCATATTATCAATTTGATCCAGAAACTGACCCTGAAGCAGCGGAGGTTTTGGTGGAGGTGCAAACATCTCGGTTGCAGCAGGACGTGTCTGAATGGTTAGTTGACAACATACTTGTCAACCCTCCCGATTTTCGCGGGAGACTCCCGATTTCATTGCCCTCTCCCGGTTTCCTCCCGGGGTCATATTTCTCCCGCATTTCTCCCGATTTCTGACTAAATCAGATTTACACACGACTGTTTCCACTTGGACTTTAATACAGCTACACCATTGTTTGGTTTCCATGGTAACACGTCTCTTTAGTAGCGCGCGCAACTCAAAGTCTGAGAGGGTGAGGCAGATATTCACAGAAAACAGAACAAGAATCGACAACTACTCTACTCTCTGCTCACTCCTTTCCTGTAAAATACAGGTCCAGCCCACACATATGCTCCATCAAGGACGGTGCTACAGGCCGCAAGGCAGTGCACTTACAACAACAATAAAGGTTTGCAAGTATGGTTGACAAGCTGTTGTCCCTATTTATTTTACTCTGTTTGTTGCGATGCTTGCTACTTATTCCGTTCATATTTTGGCTAATTAGCAAGAATGCAATGTGTACAGTTGATAACTTAGAGTTTGACCCAGCAATAAGTCTCTGAAAGGCGGGGAAAAGTTGTGTGGATAGAGGCAGAGCGCAACGGCAAACAGGCAGAGACGAGCAGGCTGCGATATCCCCCCCCCCCCCACACACAGAGCGCACCCAGAGGACAGGCTGCGTCACCTCACTTTGTAACCCAGGAAAGGAGCAGGAATCCTGGGTACGTGAGTGTTAAAAGTGCATTAAACTGTTTTAATCCGACATCCGCTGATGTGCACGGAAGTCTGTCCGTTTCGTTAACATTTGAATAGCCAAATGGACGGAAATCCGTCCTACAGTATATGCGAATGAGAGGTTTGGCAATGCACGTGGCCGTGGCTAATTCCCCTGATAAGTGGAGAGTTGACCAATAAGCGGAGCACCTCTTTGTGACGTAGAAAAGTGTTGAAATCTGGATCCGTTTTTTTCAGATCCGTTGCAGCCCCTTTTTTAGAGATTTGGCTAAGAAGGAAAATAGAGAGGGTTGTGCTTTCTGACACTTTGTGAGTTCCCTGGAACACCGGGGACACATATTCATGTATAAAATAGAGCCTCCAGAAAAACGCGATTCTGCGATCGCAGAATTTACCGCATAAACAGCAAAATGGCGCAGATTCTTTAAATGCCGCATATTTATTAAAAGGCCGCATAATCCCCGCATTTTTCCACACAAAGTTGAGGAAAAAAAAGTTCACTCGTCTTGACGTGACGTCATCAGCTCGGGCATCACAGAATGTAGACAACACTGTATAGAGTGAACGTGTGGAGCTCACACGATAGAGAAAACACCAAGATGAAAAAATCTAATCCATCTCATTTACCGACGAACATTTCTACTAAAGACCGGGCAAAAAGTGGGGGGAAACTATTCTGCACCCCGTGCAACTGTGTGTTGGAGCATAAGAGAAAATCGACGGGGACGACCCACTTTGATTCATTCAAACATTCGAAAATGCTTTCTGCTGCTGCGGACAAGAAAGCCAAACAACTCACGTTCAGCGAGGCATCAACCTCCAAAACCCGAGGGCTACAAGAAACGAAGTGAGTAGCCTACAAGATTGAAGCTGGTCAGATAATGAACGAGTAAATGAAAACGGAATGAGGCGGAGAAGTGTGTGTGTGCGTGTGTGTGTGTGTGGGGGGGGGTGTGTGTGTGTGTGTGTGAGATTAAAAAAGCCCAATTGGTTTTACAATAAATAAACATTGAATGTGTTTAATTGAATAGTAAAGGGGTTTAACGTTAGTGGCAGTTTGTGTGTGAGAGAGAATAAATAAGACAGCCCAATATTTTAAAAAATTGTTATTCTTTTCCCCTGCATATTTCGCACCTTTCCGCATATTTCGCAACTTCCCGCAATTTCACCGCATAAAATCACATAAAAACCCCGCATGTTTAATCGCATAATCAAGGATTTTAGCCCGCATAATCAAGGATTTTAGCCCGCGTTTTTCTGGAGGGTCTACAAAGGTGCATTTTGCATGATAGGTCCCCTTTAAGTGTTTTCTGAAATGCTGTGGCGTTTTGTGAAAGGCTGTAGCGTTTTTTGAAATCCTGTAGTGTTTTTTGAAATGTCTTTGTGTTTTATGAAATGTTGAAGTGTTTCGTGAAATGTTGTTTTGACTTGCACTTCAGGGCCACCATAAAATCCAAAGCTTAGCATGAATACAGGAAGACATCTTTACAATGTTCAGAAACATTTAGGACACTTTAATAAACCAGAAACCGTCAAATATGTACCACAGACGGCAGTCATGGTGAAGAAAGAATGCAATTAATGCCAGGATTTAGTGATGATTATTGATTATATTGGGGAATTTGCTAGGAAATATATCAGAAAAAGATACCTCCCTTTAATTCAGAATTGAGTTGTTTTATTGGTTTTATTGACACACTGAACCTCAAGTTTCTTCCAAGCGTTCATCAGACCCAGTGGTGTATTGGTCCCTGGAGAAGTGGGTATACTCTTAGTTTTGCAATTGTTTTTAAGCAGCCCATAGTGCACAGGATTATCGCCCTGTTTTATAGTGACATACTCTATTTAGTTCACCCCAAAAATATTAACCCAGTATAGTTACTCAGTATTACTTACACACAGTGGTGGACAGTAACGAAGTAAATGTAATTCGTTACTGTACTTAATTACTTTTTTGAAGTATCTGTACTTTACTTAAGTATTTCCATTTTGGGGGACTTTTTACTTTTACTCCACTACATTTCAAAGTAAAATATCTTACTTTTACTCCACTACATTACGGGACATCTGTCGTTCCTTCTCATGAGTGAATTATTTGTTATATAAATAAGCAGAGCGTTCCACAAGGTTTAGGAGTGTGTTTATGGGAATTTTTGACCATTCTTCCAGAAGCGCATTTGTGAGGTAATTTAACCAAGAGATTTTGGACAATTCCATACTCCCAACTTTGAAAACAGTTTGGGAATGGCCCCTTCATGTTCCAACATGACCGTGCACCAGTGCACAAAGCAAGGTCCATAAAGACATGGATGACAGAGTTTGGTGTGGATGAACTTGACTGGCCTGCACAGAGTCCTGACCTCAAACCAATACAACACCCTTGGGATGAATTAGGAGCACAGCCTGAGAGCCAGTCTCTTCATCCAACTTCAGTTGCCGCTTCTGGAAGAATGGTCAAATATTTCCATAAAAACACTCCTAAACCTGGTGGAAAGCCTTCCCATAAGAGTTGAAGCTGTTATAGATGCAAAGGGTGGACCGACGTCATATGAAACCCTATGGATTAACAATGGGATGTCACTTAAGTTCATATGCACATCAAGGCAGGTGACCCAATACTTTTGGCAATATAGTGTATATATATATAAATAAATATCACCACAAATATTGAATATCATCATTCAAATAATTCAACAATAAATTCGAAACGATATGTTACAAAACAACAATATATAGTTAACAATGAACAAAAATATATACATTTTACAACATATCCATGAAAACCAAAGTGACTCTCTCAACCCAGTGCTGGGTTTCTAAGTAAGTACTCATATTACAGTATTTTCCAGACAGACTTGCTTTCTGCAGGAGTTTTCACACCGCATTGCCTTGAACGCATAGAAGTGGCAGCACGGTGTCTCTTCAACCAGGTCCTCATATACTTTTGAGGATCAAACATAGAAGTAGGGGGGCCGTTGATATTAATCATCATCAAGTTTGATATGTTTGAGATCAGTAGTACAGCCCTTTTGTCTGAGCTTATATTGTTCATAAGGCTAAAGTTCCTCTCACACTCTGCTGTGCTGACAGGGAATGTCTTCATACAGTTCATGAGTGGTTTTAGGTCCTTGGGCTCACTATTGGGCTCTTCCAGTAGGTCTCGCATCCCATTCAGTGCTTGGTCTGTGCACAAGTGAAATCGCTTGCACAGTCGCTTAACCTGGTCTTCACCATGGCGAATGCTGGGGTTTGATGGCCATTTACTCTGATCAAGGATGCTGAAGTCCTTGATGACCGCATCTTCGAAAGACAAGCGTTGCTCAAGATTGTTCACAAGGCTTTGTAAGAACTGGCCTGGATTGATTGACTTCAGCTTTGCATTTCCTACTAGAGCTATAGAGCGATACTCCCCAGCCTCTTTTGCCTCTAAAGCCTCACAGTATTTTTCTCCTGGACTCTCTTTGAAAGACTGTATCACTCTGATTGAGCGTTTCAGCAGATGCTCTGCTCTGAGGAGAGTTATAGAATGAGCTTGAAGCTCCAGTGACAGGACACTTAGTTCATGGAGAGTGTCATACATGAGCCCAAGGTCACAGATAAATTCAGGACTTTGAAGACGGTATAATAAACCTCTGTACATTTGTTTCTCTTTGGTGGACCTCATCTCATCGGAAGACGCATTCTTAAAGTGCTGCACAAGACCTCCCAGGGATGTCCACACAGCACGAACAGTACGAAAGCTACTGTCCACCCAGCGTACATCTAAAACTCTGCCAATGCGAAGAAGTTGTGAGCCTACTTCAGCTGCTGCATCTTTGAGTTCACGCTCATTTTTGTTCGACATACTATAAAGTGAATATAGCTTCTGCATAAATATTTTAAAGTGGTTGACACCCGTCACCTCATCAACAGCATTTGACACAGCTAGTTCCAGCCTATGGTTCATACAGTGCAACACAAAGAGCCTTGGGAATCTCGAGGTCAACCTGGTTGCTACTCCTGACTTCTTTCCTAGCATGACACTGGCTCCATCAGACACAAATGTTACCCAGTTTTCAAGAAGCCACTCTTCTGTAAAGCCAGCCTTCATTAAACAGGTGAGTAAAGCCTGTTCTATGCCATCTGCTCTCTGATTGTCTAATTCAACTAGATCAAGGAATATGAACTCAAGGCTTGCTCCTTCAATTGACGCTTTTACAGAAACTGTCATGACAGGTTTGTGACTTAAAGAAGAGGCCTCGTCAATAAGGACAGCTAACTTCGTGGATGATGCTATTATGTTACTCACAATTTTGCTCTGCATCTCACTGGCAACATGTTGTATGATTTGTGTTGCACTGTAACGTGAATTAAGTATTGAGCCCATCTTAACACCATTCAGTTCCTGCAGCTCAATGAGGCTCTCATGGTCAGAAAAGGGTCTGTTCTTTTTGGCCAAATGGTAGGCTGTTCGGAACACAGCATCAGTTTCCTTCTTGTAGGACTCAGTCATAACCTCCACTGCATTCTCAATGGCCGATTCTTTTTGTTGTTCTGCCACCTTCACAGCCTGAGAGTGTGCCTTGGACAAAGCATGTTTCCTGATCTTATTTCTCAAGACTGACAGACTTGTTTCTCTACTTCCCTGAGAAGACACTTGAATTTCAAAGTTCATTCATTCTCTTGAGAGTGATACACCTTGCTCCTTGTTGATCCCAATGGAGTTCACACTGCTACAAACCAGACATCCTGTGAAGCATAAACATACAATGTAACTACTGTATCCACAGCTGTATGTGTGCATGGTCTATTTTTCCCATATACATAAAAGGACACACACACACACACGCACACAATATTAATGTGTGTCCACTGTTTCAGAAGCTACCTAAACTAACAAGATACCTAAACTTACCAAGTTTTTTGTTTTTGGATCCCAACCAGGGGTTCTTGGATTTAAAATCCTCTTTTTGATTGACAGTCCACAGGTCAGGCCAGTCATTATTGATGTCTAAGGGAAGAACAACAAAAGTGATTGAATTATAGACTATAAAAGGGGAACAATGACCATAACCTATTCAAAAGTGTAAAGTTGTCACCTTCATAATCTGCATTATTAGATTTTTTCATTTTAGCCCCCAAATAGTCAAATAGTCAATTACACAGGGCCTAGCTGTAGCTTTATCCATGGCTGTGTCAATACAAAGTGTGAAAACTCTTCTAAGAAAAGGCGTTATGACGTGACTCAATGTTGCACACAAATTAGACCTAAACACAGACAAACCTTGTGCCCTTTTCAACCAGGTCCTTGGTAAACAACAGCACGTTTCCTTTCGTGAGGAAGACGCACTTTTAAACTTTTACCGTCATATACGTCTTTTACTTCCTACCGCATCCTGCCTTCAAAATAAAAGTACCCGTTTTCATAATGTATCCAAATTCGTGGATTCCACGTAGCGTCGCTATGCCCGAATCTGTCTGTGCGTCGCACAAGGTCAAAATGCCCTTGCTATTTTTAAGCTGTTGGCTGAAACAACAGTCGCCAAAGTAACACAGATATAAGACTTTATTCAATCCTAAAAGAGGTAGATCGGCGGGATAAATGGCTATCTTTAATTAGAAGAGAGAGACCACTGGCAGCCAACATCTACCCTCAGATTGTGCAGTCTCCTATAAATTAGCACTAGCTACATTTGACCTCAAATTATGTAGCTGCTAGTGCTAGCTAGCTAATTTTTTATCTCCATTTGACAGGAAAACGCTGACAATCCAAAACACTAATCTTCAGTTGCCACAGCTAATGTTACAATTAAGCAGATAGCTGTGTCACGTCACCAAACACACGATGATCTTAGCATTATGTTAGCTAACGTTAGCTAAGCGCTAACGTTCTTCAGATTGCGTGGTACCTAGCTATGCTCTTGAAAAGCCTTCAGGCTATCTCTGGTGTATGGGGATGGATTTTGTGTACAAGATAAATGTAAATGTCGGGAAAATAAAGTTGGGGCAGACACTTAGCATAAGGGACACAATAAAGTTCAGAGTAATAAATATGGATTGCAGCAAATAATGGATGTATTTTCCAAATGTCTTTCTGTCTCACTAAGGTGTGCTGTGCTCATTGCCATGAAGCTATAATAGCTAACTAGCGCCACTAGAATCAGAAATACTAGATTTAAAAGTTGAAACCAACTATTAACGAAAATAATGCTATTACTACTTTTATGTTATGTTTATGTATATATGACTACCTAGCTACGATTTGTTACAAAAATCTTAAAATATAGAAGTGAGACCCACCGTTATTGTCGTCTTCATCTCCTTCCCTGTCAGCATCCTCTTCAACGGATGAGGGGGACGGAGGGAGCGCAGGTGTTGGGCTGATGTCAGGGCTGATGATAACAGGGCTATCAGCTAACAGCTCCGGTGTTCTAGCCTCACTATCTGTAGCTGAGCTGCTGGCCGATGTAGTTCCACAAGGACGTTTATTGTAAAAGGACATTTTAGTCTGAATGGCTCGCTTCATTTTAACAGTTCATACAATTTTTGTAATGGCAAATAGTTGAAAGTAAATTAACATTTGTCTATATGCAGTTTTTTTCCCTTATTAAGACCCGCCCTACTCTGCCTCTGATTGGTTTTTCATCAGTTCTCGCGCTGAAAACCTGACCAATCTAACCAGCGAAGGCATAGAGTTAGCCAATATGAGGCAGAGTAGGTTTGTGTCATGAGACTTCACAGTACTATGAAATGACATTGAGCCACTACTAAATAATGCGCACCAGCGGTGATTGAGAAGTGGGTATACGCCATGCTGTCTGAAAAATAAGTGGGTATACGCCGTATACCTGCGTATACCCTGGACTACACCACTGATCAGACCTGTGGCTGACACAATAGGTTTGACTTCAAGGAGTCCACGTAAGCTGTTGCACATGTTAGCTTTAGCACATGTTAGCTGTAGCACATGTTAGCTTTAGCACATGTTAGCTGTAGCACATGTTAGCTGTAGCACATGTTAGCTGTAGCACTTTACTTTATTGTAAACATGTGCTTTTACCCAGTAAAAACCCAGAGAAGCAGCAGCCTCATTAAGACATTGTTGAATTCAAAGATAGACAAAATTATTACAAAGTGGGTTTTATTTCAAGATAGTTGTGGACCTTTTCTATTTTAACTTCCCGATTCAAGAAGGTAATTGTAATCTGGGAACATGGCTGTCATGACAGGCAGGTCAAGAAATGTGAGTAGTAGGACAGTCATACTGTAATGTTTTTGGAATAAACCTGACCTATATTTAATTCTGACGGTTGACTTTTGCTCAGCTATTTGTGGTTTACCCTGCATGTTTATGTTGTTTTTTCTCTTGTTGTGCTCTGTTAGGTCTTTGTGTAATATCGGCTCTCTACTGAATCATTAAATTAAAGAGCTTTTTATTTATTCATCCATTTCCCTCCCTTTTCTTCAGACTCTGTTACAGTAAATTAATCATGCTCTCCTCTCCTCTTGTTTCCTTCTCTCCTTGCCTGTCTTGTTTCCTCCTCTCCTTGCCTGTCTTGTTTCCTCCTCTCCTTGCCTGTCTTGTTTCCTCCTCTCAATCAATCAATCAATCAATCAATGTTTATTTATATAGCCCAATATCAAAAAACGTTACATTTGTCTCAGTGGACTTCACAGTTTGTACAGAATATCAGTATTACAATACGTCACCCTCTGTCCTTAGACCCTCACATCGTACAAGGAAAAACTTCCGGAGAAAACCCACAGTTTAAAGGGGAAAATGGGAGAAACCTCAGGGAGAGCAACAGAGGAGGGATCCCTCTCCCAGGACGGACAGACGTGCAATAGATGCCGTGTGTAAATTGAAAAGATAATACATTTGTAACATAGGTAGTCCAAATGTTTGGAAATGCATGTGTATATAATTGGAAGATTAATCCACGAGGATATCCATCCAGGACTTATGATCCAGGACCACAGCCACGACTCAAGATCCAGGACTCGCGATCCATGACACAGGACCGCAGGATCATCCATGACTCCGGATCCCGGCGTATATAGACACCAAAAAGAAAGAAATTTGGGGAAGCTGGGTTAATCGGAACATGAGAGTACACAGGTATAGACAGAGAGAAGGAAGAAGTAAGATGTCCCCCGACAAACTAAGCCTATATCAGCAAAACTAGGGGCTGAATCTAATCAGCCCTAACTATAAGCTTTATCAAAAAGGAAGGTCTTAAGCGCACTCTTAAAAACGGATAGGCTGTCTGCCGCCCGAACACAAACTGGAAGCTGATTCCACAAAAGTGGAGCTTGATAAGGAAAGGCTCTGGCTCCCATTGTACTTTTAGAGACTCGAGGAACAACCAACAACCCTGCATTCTTGGAACGCAATGCCCTAGTAGGACAGTAGGGTATAATGAGTTCTTTAAGGTAAAATGGCGCCTGCCCATTAAGGGCTTTGTAGGCGAGAAGAAGAATTTTAAATTCTATCCTGTTTTCTATAGGGAGCCAGTGTAAGGCAGCCAGAACAGGAGTAATGTGGTCCCTTTTCCTAACTCTGGTTAGTACACGAGCCGCAGCATTTTGAATCAGCTGAAGCGACTTGACTGACTTCTTGGTACACCCTGATAATAAGGAGTTACAATAATCCAGCCTTGAAGTAACAAATGCATGGACTAGTTTCTCTGCATCGTTTTGAGGCAAGGTATGCCTGATTTTTGCAATGTTACGTAGATGGAAGTAGGCGGTCCTTGAGATTGATTTTATGTGGGCGTTAAAGGATAAATCCTGATCAAATATAACACCAAGATTCCTTACAGTCTCACTGGAGGCCAAATTAATGCCATCCATAGTTAGTATATCTTTAGATAATTTGTTTCATAGAATCTTTGGACAAGTACAATAACTTGTAAAAATGTAAGGTCATCCACGTTTTTAAGTCCTTGAGGCAGTCTTGAATTTTATTTAGATTATTAATTTCATCAGGCTTGATTGATAAATATAGTTGAGTATCATCTGCATAACAATGAAAGTTTACAGAATGATTCCTTATAATCTTGCCTAACGGAAGAATATATAATGTGAACAAAATAGGTCCGAGCACTGAGCCATGTGGCACTCCATGGCCAGCTTTGGTTTGCGTGGAAGATTCATCGTTGACAAGTACAAACTGAGAGCGTTCAGATAGATAGGACCTAAACCGGCCTAAAGCAGTTCCCTGTATGCCAACTAGGTGCTCTAGTCTTTGCAATAGGATATCATCGTCGATAGTATCAAATGCAGCACTGAGATCGAGCAAAACAAGAATAGAGACAAGTCCCTTGTCAGAGGCTATTAGAATGTCATTTGTGACTTTAACCAGGGCTGTCTCTGTGCTATGATGTGTTCTAAAGCCAGACTGAAAATATTCAAATAAATCATAGTTTTTTAAGTTATCACACAGCTGTTTTGCGACTGCTTTCTCAATAATTTTTGAGAGGAACGGAAGATTAGAAATAGGTCTATAGCGGTTTTATCACTGCTACTTTTAATGATTGTGTAGCATAGCCTGATAATAAATACATATTCATAATGTTTAATAAAGAAGTGCTAATTAATGGAAAAACTTCCTTCAACAGCTTAGTTGGAATTGGGTCTAAGATACACGTTGATGGTTTAGAAGAGAGAATCATTGAATTTAATTGTTCAAAGTTTATGGCTGAAAAGCATTCTAGTTTACTATCTAGTGTAATATTAGAACTTACGTTTCCGGGAGCTGTTGATAATACTATACTGGTCAAAGGCAAGAGGTCATTCATTTTGTTTCTAAGAGTAACAATTTTATCGTTAAAAAAGCACATAAAATCATTACTACTGAGTGCTATGGGAATAGAAGGCTCAATCGAGCTGTGGCTCTCTGTCAGCCTGGCTACAGTGCTGAAAATAAATCTTGTATTATTCTTATTCTCATCTATTAATGAAGAGTAGTAGGCTGCTCTCGCTTTATGCAGTGCTTTCTTATATTCATTGAGAGTAATATGCCAAATTAAACGAGATTCTTCAAGTTTAGTGGAACGCCATATCCTTTCAAGTTGTCTCGACTTTTGCTTTATTTTGCGGGTTTCAGCATTATACCATGGAGCTAATCTATGTTGTTTTATTTTCTTCTTTTTCAAAGGAGCAACAGAGTCTAATTTTATCCGCAACGCATCTGTAGCACTATCAACAACATGATCAATTTGGGGTGGTGTACATTTTGTATAAGTTTCCTCCCTTACATGCAGACATGCTATCGAGTTAAGTATTGGTGGAATCTCTTCCTTAAATTAGGCTATAGCACTAACAGATGTTTTGGCTAATGCTTTGTAGTCTAGTAACAGTACTTCAAAAGTTACTAAGAAATGGTCGGATATAGCAGGATTATGCGGTTCGACTAATAGTTGCTCAATTTCAATACCATAAGTCAGAACAAGGTCGAGAGTGTGATTATAGCAGTGGGTTGGTTTATTTAGACTTTGACAGAAACCAACATAATCTAATATAGAGTTAAATGCAACAGTAAGGCTATTTTTATTATCGTCAACATGAATATTAAAGTCACCTACGATAATTATTTTATCTGTTTTTAAGTAACAAAGCTGATAAAAACTCAGAGAATTCTGATAAGAATTCTGAATAAGGACCTGGTGCACAGTACACTGTAACAAATAAGATTGGCTGCAAAGTTTTCCAGGTCGGATGCGTAAGACTAAAAACAAGGCTTTCAAAGGAGGTATAATTTAATTTTTGTTTAGTATTGATAAGTAAACTTGAGTCAAAGATTGCTGCAACTCCACCTCCTCGGCCCGTGCCTTGGGCAATATAAGTATTGATATGGCTGGGTGGAGTGGCCTCATTTATGCTGACATATTCTTCATGTCTCAACCAAGTTTCAGTGAGACAGCATATATCAATATTATAATCTGATATTAAATCATTTACCAATATTGCTTTAGATGCTAGAGATCTTATGTTTAAGAGACAACATTTAATCTTCCTGTTTTGTTGCACTGTAGTAGTTGTTACATTTACTTTTATTAGGTTATTATGTATGACACCTCTATTAGTTTTTACCTTAAATTGTCCTTGGGCAGACACACACACCGTTAATATTGGGTATTTTATTGGGTTCGGGATTCCTATGGATGACTGCCTAGGAGAGAGTGCAGAGAAGCGTGTAAGACTGCGACTCCGCCTCCTGGTCTCAACTCCAGTTTGTCATGGATTAAGTCCACAAAGCCCTGAAATGTTTGCCGAAATGAGATTTGCACCATCCAAAGTAGGATGAATGCCGCCTCTCTTAATCAGACCAGGTTTTCCCAAGAAGGCTGTCCAATTATTTACGAAGCCCACATTGTTTGCTGGGCACCACCAAGACAACCAGCGCTGAAATGATGACATGCGGCTATACATGTCATCATTGATCAGATTGGGGAGGGGACCAGAGAAGATTACGGTGTCCGACATTGTTTTAGCATAACTACACACTGACGCCACATTAAGTTTGGCGCATTCTGATTGGCGTAAACGAACATCATTACCACCGACGGAAATAACAATCCTACATCCAACATTTTCTTCGGCGTGAGAGGACGCTGGCGCTGACTGTTCGCCGCTTCTCTGTCCGAAAATCTCGTCTTTCTTTGTGTTAATCTAAGAGTTTCTGACCACTTTCTACTGCTATAGATTGCTAACTATTCTGTTGTTTTTTTGTTCTGATCTGGACATATTTGTTACACCCGATTGCCATTTTTGACGGACGCTTGGTTCTCTACCCTGCTACACCTACCTGCTAATGCTGCTCCATCCATCAAATAACCAGCCCCATTCTTCGTCCTGCCCCTCCCCGTGGGCCCTGACTCTGGTTCTTCTTCCTGCCGGTCCCCCCATCTGCTGTAAAGGACAGCCTGCAACTGACCTCTCATCCTGTCTGACGGCTGCCAACAGCTCCACTTTCAGCGCCGCTGGTCTACAACCATAGCCAGCGCTGTGCTAACGCTAGCATCCTACCGCGGCACTACGATGTTACGATACTCTGTCTCCCAACTTTTTAATCTCAACAACTTTTCTGCGCTTCCTCTAAGCTTGTCTGTCATCAATTGCCTCGGGCTTCTACGCAGACCGAGGTATGTCCATAGAGGTTCCAAACGCAGATTTGTTTACTCCCAGTCCGGAAAATCATCCATAACATCTATCTGGTCGACTAACCGCCATGTCCCACAACTGTCATGTCATCTGAGCGCACTTATTACTCCATATTATACACCCACCACTGGTCCGTTACAATCCCAGCTGTACCAAAAACCTGGAGTGGATTCCACTGCCCTCTTCTCAGAGCTGGTCCAAATTCCTGGAGTGGATCCCACTGCCCTCTGCTCAGAGCTGGCCCAAATACCTGGAGTGGATTCCACCGCCCTCTGCTCAGAGCTGGCCCAAATACCTGGAGTGGATCCCACTGCCCTCTGCTCAGAGCTGGCCCAAATACCTGGAGTGGATTCCACTGCCCTCTGCTCAGAGCTGGCCCAAATACCTGGAGTGGATTCCACCGCCCTCAACCACCAAAAACTGATAATAACACACTTCCTTCCACCTCCTCTCCGCTCCTCCCCCCCATCTCACATTCCTCCCCGCACTGTCAACCTGGACAACCTCTCACCTCTTCAGCCTGTGACCATACCACGGCCCTCACACTCAACTAATATTGCCCTCCTTAACATCCGATCACTCAACAAGAAAGCCCTCATCCTCCATGAACTAATCTTGGAAAAATCCCTTGATTTCCTTCTGCTCACCGAAACCTGGCAACAGCCCGATGACTTCTTCTCCCTCAACCAAACATCCCCCCCTGGCTTTAAATACTCTCACTAAACCCCGCCCCTCCCGCCGTGGTGGCGGCCTTGCTGTAATCCACAATCAGAACATCCAGATCACAGAACTAACCCTCCCCTCAGTATCATCCTTTGAATTCATTGCCTTCAAAGCCCCTCCCTCACTGACAGTCATCCTCATCTACCGGCCTCCTAAACCTCATCCCTCCTTCCTCTCCGATTTCACTGAGTTCCTCACACTTGCCTCATCCCTCTCTCAACGTCTGTTACTACTTGGTGACCTCAACATTCACATTGACTCACCCACCTGCAAACTGGCATCCGAATTCACAACCCTACTGGACAATTTCTCTATCACCCAACATGTCACCTTCCCCACCCATGAGAAAGGACACATTCTTGATCTCGTCTGCTCTACCAACCTCCCAGTGATTGACCTCCACCCTTGCCCATTTCCCCTCTCCGACCACAAACTCATACAATTCAACATTGCCCCCCCCACCCGAAACCCCTGCCCACCCAGAAACATCACCTTCCGTAATCTACATTCCATTGACCATAACCATCTCTCTGAACTGCTATCGTCTAATCTCCCCCTGGACGCAACCCTCAGCTCACCTGACGATCTGCTCAACCACCTCAACTCCACCCTACTCACCTCCCTCAACACTTTAGCCCCCCTCAAAAATAAAACTGTTACTTTCAAGACCTCCTCACCCTGGTTCACACCCGCACTGCGTAAAATGAAGCAGCGAGGCCGCCAACTTGAACGTCTTTCAAAGAAATCATCCCTCACAGTCCATTACATAAGCTACAAACTCCATCTCAATGCATACAGAGATGCTCTTATTGCCGCTAAATCTGCCTACCTCTCCAACATCTTCACTGACCCCTCCCGTTACCCCAGGACCCTCTTCTCCACAGTTAACAAGCTCTTCAAACCTCGTGCTGATAACCTCCCTACTTCTACTTCCGCTACTTGCAGCTCATTCCTCCAGTTTTTCGCAGACAAAATTAACGCCATTAACCACTCCTTCTCAGCTCCATCTGATATACAAGCATCTCCCCCAACCTCCACCGCTACCATCTCTCCCCCCATCTCCCTTGACCTCCTGACTCCTCCTACCCAGCGCCGCCTTTCCCAGTTCAACCTCGTTACCCCAATTGAAATACTCCATCTGATCGGTTCCTCAAATCCCACAACCTGCTCCCTTGACCCTCTACCCACTCCTCTCCTGAAGTCCTGCCTCCCCGTCCTCTGCCCCTATCTTGCTAACCTTTTCAACTCCTCGCTGTCCCATGGAACCGTCCCCTCTGCCTTCAAAACTGCTGCCGTTACTCCAATCCTCAAAAAACCTGGTCTTGATCCCTCCTCCCTCACTAATTACCGCCCCATCTCCAACCTACCATTCCTCTCAAAAACTCTTGAACGCATTGTAGCCAATCAAATTCACTGCCATCTCCCAACCAACCAGCTTTATGAACCCCTTCAGTCTGGATTTCGTCCTCACCACAGTACAGAAACTGCACTCATCAAAGTCCTCAATGACCTCCTCACTTCTGCTGACACTGGTTCCCTCAATATTCTCATTCTCCTCGACCTGAGTGCAGCCTTCGATACCGTGAGCCACAACATCCTGCTCACCCGACTCAGGGACATTGGTATTGAAGGTATTGCACTCAGATGGCTCCAGTCCTACCTCACTGAACGATCCCACTTCATCTCCCTCCCCAACCACTCCTCTGCCACAGCTTCAGTCACCCAAGGTGTTCCTCAAGGATCAGTACTTGGACCCCTCCTCTTCATCATTTACATCCTGCCCCTCGGTCAGATACTCCGCCACTTCAACCTGGACTTCCACTGCTATGCTGATGACACTCAGATCTACCTCAGCACCAAATCCCTCCATAACCCACCCCTTACCCACATCGATTCCTGTCTGACAGCTATTAAAACTTGGATGCAACATAACCTCCTCAAACTGAACAGCAACAAAACAGAACTCCTCCTAATTGGCTCAAAATCCACCCTCAGCAAGGTCACTAACATAACACTCACCATCGATGGCACCATTGTTTCCCCCTCCAATCAGGCACGCAACCTTGGCGTAATCTTTGACCCCACCCTCTCCCTCGAACCTCACATCCGCTAAACAGTCAAAACCTCATTTTTCCACCTCCGCAATATTGCAAAAATCCTACCCTCTCTCACCCGCCCCGCAGCCGAACGACTAATCCATGCCTTCATTTCCTCCCGCCTTGACTACTGCAACTCACTTCTTTACGGCATCAGCACTACATCCCTCAACAGACTCCAACGGGTTCAAAATGCAGCTGCACGTCTCCTCACACATACCAAATCATGGCATCACATCAGCCCAGTCCTCAAAGAGCTCCACTGGCTTCCTGTCTCCCATCGCATCAATTACAAAATGATGGTCCTCACCTACAAAGCACTCCACCATTTGGCCCCCCCTTATCTCACAAACCTTCTCACTCCTTATCAACCCCCACGGTACCTCAGATCCACCGCAGCCGGACTCCTATCCATTCCCACATCCACACTCTGTAGCTTTGGGGACAGAGCCTTCTCAGTGGCAGCTCCTAGGCTCTGGAATTCCCTCCCCCAAGATCTCCGTGACTCTGAGTCCCTCACAGTCTTTCAGTCCCGCCTCAAAACACATCTTTTCAACTCTGCCTACCCATAAGCCCCCCTCCTCTCAATCAATTTCCTCTTGACTGCCTTTTTATTTATTTTTACTATACTTACTTGTTTGCCTGTCCTTGTTTGTCTACCCTCCCTCATATTGTAAAGCGTCTTTGAGTCGTGAAAAGCGCTATATAAATAAAATGCATTATTATTATTATTATTATTACTGTATTTACGTTTATTTTTAGCCAGCAGTTTAAGATGCGCCTCAACGTCGCCCACTCTGGCCCCCGGAATGCATGTGACTGTGGAGGTTTCGGTCTCTAAATTCACGTGTCTCATAATAGAGCTAACAATAACCAGAGTTGGCTTCTCAGCGGGTGTCTCGCTGAGTGGGGAATATCTTTTAGATACGTGAACGGGTTGGTGGGGACCTGCGGGTTTCTCGTTATGCCCCTTCTGAACAGTCACCCAGTCTCCCTGCTGCTCGGGAGTTGCCAGGGGACGGCTAAGAGGAGCTACCTTTTGCCGGTCCGCACCGGCTAACATGGGCTTTACTGTAGCTGAGTTACTTTCTAAGATGCGGAGCCGGGCTTCTGTGGCCATGATTCCCGCCTCCAACCTAACAACTATACTACATTTAACACAGGTATCGGTACCAGTAAAGGAGGTAGGGAAGTAACCAAACATGAGACAGTTAGAGCAGGAAATAGCACCCGAGGGTGGGGAAAGAGCCATGGCTAGCTATCAAGCTAAAGTAGCTACCGTTAGCAAACCCGAAAAGAGTGTAGGCAACTGTGGAGTTACAGTCGCTAAGAGAAGGAGAGTTGTGAGTGCTTAAGCTGTAGTAACGTGTGATTACAACGTCAGGCAGTTGCCGTGATCAAGAGTTTTAAAACGATGCATTAAGTTTAAGATAATAAGCTATCAGCAACAGAACAGACACACGGGATACACGGAGATGACAACAACAACCGGAAGTTACAACATGCTTACCGCAATAGTGGTCCGTGTAGAAACAGCAGTGCCTGTCTTGTTTCCTCCTCTCCTTGCCTGTCTTGTTTCCTCCTCTCCTTGTCTGTCTTGTTTCCTCCTCTCCTCCCCTTCCTCCCCGCCTCCTCTCCTGTCATGTTTCCTCATCCACTTCTCTGTCCTGTTCTCCCTCTTCTCTCTCTCTTACAATGAGTCGCCCACACCTCCCAACATCTCTCCCCTTGTCCTCCCTAATTGATACTGACCCCCCCCCCCCCCTCTCTTGCTCTTCATATCTTATTCCTCCTCGGCCCCCTCCTCCCCCCGGTCTATATTTGCTGACAGTGCAGTTTTTTGTCTCCCCTCTGGCTCGCCTCCCGTCTCTCCCCCCGTCGCTCGGACTCCTCTGGGTGCAGAGGAGACTCGGGGGTCAAGCTGTCACCTTCACACAGCTGCAGACCCCCCACTCATCCTCCACTCCCCCATCCCTCTGCTTCAGTCTCTCTTTCAGCTCTTCATCCTGTATCATCTGGAAGAAAGGCCACAAAACAGCACAATGACTTTGAATAATAAAAAGCTTTTTGTAATGTGTATCACATATAAATAAAAATAGACATACAATTAGCATAGAATAGATAAAGAATATAAATTACATTAAAATCTAAAATAATATAATAGTGCCTTAAAAGGAGGACAGTGCAAATTCACAGTGTGATTACAACTCGTAATAATGGCACTGGGATGATATTGATAATATCATTGAAAAGGAATCTAACTTCGATACAACCAATGTTAATATCTAGGCCGTCTCCAATACCGAACTCCGGTGCTGATAAGGCTCCGGTCAACGGCTGTCCAATCTGTTTAGGACTAAACCCCCCAGAATCTACACGCAAGATCAAGGTAATCTTCTTAGGGGGGCGTTTACAGCGTGACCTCTAACACCATGCTGCCTGTCGTATCCCTATTTTAGGCACTCCAGCATCGGATGTCCGACCACTAGGATAGCAAAACGGAGTGTATAGTGTAGTAGGTGTTGGTGGGCTGGTAGAACCCCAGAGCAGTATCTAAACTGCCCCTGGAGGAGAATCCCTCTGTCGTTGGGTGACAGCTTCAGGACGCACAATCCCTAACCCCCAATTTTGATCCCCAGTTATACCAATCAAAACAATGCAAATGTAATATCAAACACAGCCAGAGTCAAACATTAATGTCACAGCAATGACACTACCAGCCAGAGTTAAATATTAATATTACAGCAGTGATATTACCACATCAGCAGAGCATATGTCATATTTCAACATTCATCAAAACCACCTCAACCACAGTAACCAATGTGGAACTATAGTTGAACCTTAGCAGAGTTTCTATTCCCCTTAAATTTAAATCCAAATTATCAACTAATGTCAGCCTTTTCCAGGGAAGGGTGTTCTTACCTCACTCTAAGACCAAGCAGATACAGTACCTTCAGAGACCACCACAGGAATTGGATCGAAATGTACAAAGTACAAACCGGTTTTATTAAGGTTTTAAAAAAAATATAGGATTTACAAGAATCCAAAAAAATAACAAAAGACAAAAAGTCACAATACAAAAGTGTGACGACCCCTGCCTTGAGGTCTCCTGTGGGGTGTATGGCCCTTTTATGTTCCTCCTCTGCTTGTTCCCGCGCTGATTGAGGACACCTGATTCACTGATTGAGGACACCTGACGGCTGGCACCGGAGGATTAAGAGGCCTGAGCCAGAGCCTCGAGGTCTCTCCCCCCAGAGGACCGGACCTCGGAGAGCAGCGTTGTTTATTCTTTTTTTGCTTTGCCCTTTTGTTTGTTTTCGGCCACATTGAGTTTTGCCAAATAAATACTTTTTCTTATACATATTCTTGTCCTTCCCACGCTTTTTGTTATGGCCATGAGCCAGGCCATGACAAAAGCAACAGGTTCACAAGTCAAATGTCCTCAAAAAGCTGTCTAAAAGAGCCCAAACCCAGGCCCAGGGCTTGGGCCTCAGAATAGTTCCTCCAAGTCTAAAAAAGCTTGAAAAAGCCCAAAAAGCCCCCCTTTCTCTTCACACATAATCTTTTATAGTATAGTCTTTTCTATCTTTGAGGGAGAAGGAGGTCACATATGTTCAATTTTTACCTAATGAACAATTAAAAATGTAAAGTTAAAATAAAACAAATAAAGATATATGCAATATATATAATATGCAATTTTAACAAGAGGGAATATGAACATTTTTCATGAAAGCAGAACACATTGTCAATGTCATATTGACTGCAGAATCAAGTTTTTTTCTTTAAACATTTAATTACAAATATGCAAACTTTATACTTAATTAATAAATTTATTAACAGAGACTTATTTTAATAAATTAACAGAGACTGCCTCTCTGAAGAACCAGCCCCTTACCGTGGTAGAGAGGTTTGTGTGCCCTGATGAACTTGGGGGCTGTGTTGTCTGGAACCTTGTGTTCCTGGTAGGGTCTCCCATGGCAAATTGGTCTCAGGCAAGGGGCCAGACTAAGATTGGTTCACAAGACCTCATGAAAGACGACACACGAAGTGAGGATACCCGGCCCGGAGGAAGCCCGGGTTCCCCTTCTGGAGCCAGGCCCGGAAGGAGGACTCGTCGGCGAGCGTCTGGTGGCCGGGCTTGCCACGGAGCCCGGCCGGGCACAGCCCGAAAAGGCGACGTGGGCAACACCTCCGCTTCACCGTCCCGCGGGCCCACCACCTACGGGAAACAGCGATGGGGTCGGGTGCGCTGCCAGAAGGGTGGCAGTGAAGGCAGAGGGTCTCGACGGACCAGACCCGGGCGACAGAAGCTGGCTTTGGGGACGTGGAACGTCACCTCTCTGGGGGGGAAGGAGTCGGAGCTTGTGCGGGAGGTGGAGCGTTACCAGTTGGATCTGGTTGGGCTCACCTCTACGCACAGCGTCGGCTCTGGAACCTTACTTCTGGATAGGGGTTGGACTCTATTCTGCTCCGGAGTTGCTCAAGGTGTGAGGCGCCGGGCGGGTGTGGGGATACTCACAAGTCCCCGGTTGGGTGCTTCGTTGTTGGAGTCTACCCCAGTGGACGAGAGGGTTGCCTCCCTACGCCTGCGGGTTATGGGGGGGAAAACTCTGACTGTTGTGTGTGCTTATGCACCCAACAGCAGTTCAGAGTATACAGCCTTCTTGGAGACCCTGGAAAGAGTCCTGTATGGGGCTCCTGAAGGGGACTCTTTAATCTTGCTGGGAGACTTCAACGCACATGTGGGCAATGATGGAGACACTTGGAGGGGAGTGATTGGGAGGAACGGCCCCCCTGATCTGAACCGGAGTGGTGGTTTGTTACTGGACTTCTGTGCTAGTCATGGATTGGCCCTAACAAACACCATGTTCGAACATAAGGATGCTCATAAGTGTACGTGGTACCAGAGCACCCTAGGCAGAAGGTCCATGATCGATTTCGTTATCGTATCATCGGACGTGAGGCCGTATGTTTTGGACACTCGGGTAAAGAGAGGGGCGGAGTTGTCAACTGATCACCATCTGGTGGTGAGTTGGGTCGAGTGGCGGGGGAAGCCTCTGGATAGACCTGGTAAGCCCAAACGTGTAGTTCGGGTGAACTGGGAACGTCTGGAGGAGGCCCAAGTTCAGGAGGCCTTCAACTCACACCTCCGGCGGAGCTTTTCGGCCATTCCTGTGGAGGTTGGGGACATTGAACCAGAGTGGTCGGTGTTCAAAGCCTCTATTGTCGAAGCCGCGGCGGGGAACTGTGGTCTCAAGGTCCTAGGTGCCTCAAGGAGCGGTAACCCTCGAACCTCCTGGTGGACACCGGTGGTCAGGGAAGCCGTCCGACTGAAGAAGGAGGCCTTCAGGGATTTGTTATCCCAGGGGACTCCCGAGGCAGTTGCAAGGTACCGACAGGCCCGAAGGGCAGCAGCCTCAGCCCTGGCCGAGGCAAAGCAGCGGGTGTGGGAGAAGTTCGGAGAAGACATGGAAAAAGACTTTCGGGCGGCACCAAAGTTGTTCTGGAAAACTGTCCGACACCTCAGGAGGGGGAAGCAGGGAACCATCCAAGCTGTGTACAGTAAGGATGGGACGTTGTTGACCTCAACTGATGGAGTGTTAGGGCGGTGGAAGGAGCACTTTGAGGAACTCCTGAACCCGACAACTCAGCCCTCTATGTTAGAGGCAGAGCTGGAGTATGACGGGGGGTCGACACCAATCTCCCGGGGGGAGGTCACTGAGGTCGTCAAACAACTTCACAGTTGCAAAGCCCCGGGGGTGGAGGAGATCCGCCCAGAAATGCTGAAGGCTCTGGGTGTTGAGGGACTGTCATGGTTGACACGTCTCATCAACGTTGCGTGGAAGTCGGAAACAGTACCGAAGGAGTGGCAGACCGGGGTGGTGGTTCCCTTTTTAAAAAGGGGGATCAGAGGGTGTGTGCCAATTACAGAGGCATCACACTACTCAGCCTCCCCGGGAAAGTTTACTCTAAGGTACTCGAAAGGAGGGTCAGGCCGATTGTCGAACCTCAGATTGAGGAGGAACAATGCGGATTCCGTCCTGGTCGTGGAACGACGGATCAGCTTTTTACTCTCGCAAGGATGCTGGAGGGGGCCTGGGAGTACGCTTATCCAGTCTACATGTGTTTTGTAGACTTGGAGAAGGCGTATGACCGGGTTCCCAGGGAGTCACTGTGGGAGGTGCTGCGGGAGTATGGGGTGAGGGGGTCTCTACTCAGGGCCATCCAATCTCTGTACTCCCAAAGCGAGAGCTGTGTCCGGGTCCTCGGCAGTAAGTCGGACCCATTTCAGGTGAGGGTTGGCCTCCGCCAGGGCTGCACTTTGTCGCCAATCCTGTTTGTAATATACATGGATCGGATTTCGAGGCGTAGTCGTGGGGGAGGGGGTCTGCAGTTCGGTGGACTAAGGATTGCACCACTGCTTTTTGCAGATGATGTGGTTCTGATGGCTTCATCGGTCTGCGACCTTTAGCACTCACTGGATCGGTTCGCAACCGAGTGTGAAGCGGCTGGGATGAGGATCAGCACCTCCAAATTTGAGGCCATGGTTTTCAGCAGGAAACCGATGGACTGTCCACTCCAAGTAGGGAATGAGTCCTTACCCCAAGTGAAGGAGTTCAAGTATCTAGGGGTCTTGTTCTCGAGTGAGGGAACAATGGAGCGTGAGATGGGTCGGAGAATCGGAGCAGCGGGAGCGGTACTGCAGTCTCTTTACCGCACCGTTGTGACGAAAAGGGAGCTGAGCCAGAAGGCAAAGCTCTCTGTCTACCGCGCCATTTTCGTTCCTGCCCTTACCTATTGTCATGAAGGATGGGTCATGACCGAAAGAACGAGATCGCGGGTACAAGCGGCCGAGATGGGTTTTCTCCGCAGGGTGGCTGGTGTCTCCCTTAGGGATAAGGTGAGAAGTTCGGTCATCCGGGAGGGACTCGGAGTTGAACCGCTCCTCCTTCGCGTCGAAAGGAGCCAGTTGAGGTGGTTCGGGCACCTAGTTAGGATGCCACCTGGGCGCCTCCCTAGGGAGGTGTTCCAGGCACGTCCAGCTGGGAAGAGACCAAGGGGTAGACCTAGAACCAGATGGAGGGATTATATCTCTTCTCTGGCCTGGGAGCGCCTTGGGATCCCCCAGTCAGAGCTGGTTGATGTGGCCAGGGAAAAGAAAGTTTGGGGCTCTCTGCTGGAACTGCTACCTCCGCGACCCGACCACGGATAAGCGGGAGAAGATGGATGGATGGATGGATGGATCACATTATATAATACATATTTCTTAATTTAAGCTCCAGTATATATGAATATGTTTGGTGTGTTTTTTAGGTATATTTGTTATTGACCGAGTAAACGCTTTTATTTTGAAAGCAGTTTTTACAGGTCTCTACCATGCATAGGGTATTCGCGCACCGCAATACAACGTGCGGGCTGGCTTGACTGTGTTTTCCGAAGTGGTGACTGGTTTGACAACAGTCTGTTTACCCAGTGTTTCCTGACATGAAACGTTTTATTTCACCTTGCTATCTGTTTTTAACGTATATTAAAAACGGGGACATTTCCGGGGACAGTTTCAACCGGGGACAGTCCCCGTTTGTATTGGCCTGTCCCCGGAAAACGGGGACGTCTGGTCACCCTAAGCTATGTGCAACTCAAGGCATATGCTCGAACGGGAGCTGCCTGGACGCTGCAATCATGTTGCACGCACTATCCGTGCTGAGTGTGCTGACTTTTCGTACAATGTCCCACTGTCTGGCGACCTGCATAAAGTGAAGTGCTCGGCGCAGTTGTCTTCGAAATGTCACTCCTCTGTTTTCATTGAAACAGCTCCTTATATCCGTTAGCGCAGCTAGCTAGCACCAGATGCTAACAACAACAACAATACACGTAAGGTGTGCACGTTCACGTGTCTCTCGCTCGCTCGCGTCACACATACAGGACTGTCTCAGAAAATTAGAATATTGTGATAAAGTTCTTTATGTTCTGTAATGCAATTAAAAAAACAAAAATGTCATACATTCTGGATTCATTACAAATCAACTGAAATATTGCAAGCCTTTTATTATTTTAATATTGCTGATTATGGCATACAGCTTAAGAAAACTCAAATATCCTATCTCTAAATATTAGAATATCATGAAAAAGTATACTAGTAGGGTGTTCAACGAATCACTTGAATCGTCTAATTAACTCGAAACACCTGCAAGGGTTTCCTGAGCCTTGAAAAACACTCAGCTTGGTTCAGTAAACTAAATCACAAGTATGGGGAAGACTGCTGATCTGACTGCTGTCCAGAGGACCGTCATTGACACCCTCCATCAGGAGGGTAAGACACAAAAAGAAATTTCTCAAAGAGCAAGCTGTTCACAGAGTGCAGTTTCAAAGCACATCCACAAAAAGTCTGTTGGAAGGGGGAAATGTGGCAGGAAACGCTGCACAACCAAGAGAGATGACCGCAGCCTTAACAGCATTGTGAAGAAGAGTCGCTTCCAGAATTTGGGGGAGCTTCAAAGACAGTGGACTGAAGCTGGAGTCCAGGTATCAAAAGTCACTGTTCACAGACGTGTCCGGGAAATGGGCTACAATAGCCGTATTCCCATGGTCAAGCCACTTCTGAACTCAAGACAACGGAAGAGGCGTCTGACTTGGGCTAAGGAAAAGAAGCACTGGACAGTTGCACAGTGGTCCAAAGTCCTCTTTTCAGACGAAAGCAAGTTTTGTATTTCATTTGGAAGTCAAGGCGCCAGAGTCTGGTGAAAGGCTGGAGAGGAGCAAAATCCAAGTTGCTTGAAATCCAGTGTGAAGTTCCCACAGTCAGCGATGGTTTGGGGAGCCATGTCAGCTGCTGGTGTTGGTCCACTGTGTTTCATCAAGCCCAGAGTAAATGCAGCTGTGTACCAAGAGATTTTAGAGCACTACATGCTTCCGTCTGCTGAAAAGCTCTATGGAGATGAGGAATTCATTTTCCAGCATGATCTGGCACCTGCCCACAGTGCCAAAACCACCAGTAACTGGTGTACTGACCATGGCATTACTGTCCTCGATTGGCCTGCAAATTCCCCTGACCTGAACCCCATAGAGAATATGTGGGGTATTGTGAAGAAGAAGCTGAAAGACACCAGACCCAACAATGCTAATGAGCTAAAGGCCGCTATTGAAGCATCCTGGGCATCCATAACACCTCAGCAATGCCACAGGCTGATTGCCTCCATGCCACGCCGCATTGATGCAGTAATCCGTGCAAAAGGATTCCCAACCAAGTACTGAGTGCATTAATGGACATTTTCAAATGTTTGATTGTGTTTTGCTGTTATAAATCTTTTTTTTTTACTTGGTCTGAGGAACTATTCTAATTTTTTGAGATAGGATTTTTGAGTTTTCTTAAGCTGTATGCCATAATCAGCAATATTAAAACAATAAAAGGCTTGCAATATTTCAGTTGATTTGTAATGAATCCAGAATGTATGACATTTTTGTTTTTTTAATTGCATTACAGAAAATAAAGAACTTTATCACAATATTCTAATTTTCTGAGACAGTCCTGTACACACACCCTCCCTACACACACCCTCCCGTTCCTCCCGATGGCCAGTCGGTGCCTGCCTGTGAGCGGGGAAGTGTGGTCTGCGAGCGGCAGGAGCAGGGCTGTCAGCATCAGCTTGTAGATGGAATTTTAAACTCGATGCGCTCTGAAACTACGGGGCGGCGGAGGACCAAAAATACACATGAGTTAATCGCGTTAAAATAATTAGTGGCGTTAACTTTTATTAACTTGACAGCCCAAGTAAAAACACACAGGATTTCTACACGGGAGCCACAATAGCGTTTTTAGATGTACGCACACTTTGAAAAGGTAACAAGCAATCTTTCTTCGAACCAATCATGTTTCACTCAACATAACCATTGTTGCGGGAGGGAATTTGTTAACATAGTTTTCATTTACCATGACTTATTTCTTTATTTAACCTCAACTTTTCTAATTTCTTTGACTAAATCTTCACTTCACATAGAGTTGTCGGTTCAGAAATAATCACATTAAATACCTGACATTCTCTCCATCCCTCCCCTCTGCTCTTCATCCATCATCACCCTCCTGACTGTCCTCAGGGATAAGTGCATGTCCCTAACTCTGAAACACCCTGACACGCTTTATACAGACACCTCTTTCTCCTACATGATTTATTCCACCTGGAATCCATTTCTCTATTAACATATGTGGCTCTTTGACCTCTGGGGAGGTCACGGTACACGGGACACTTGGATAAAGGATGTGTAGTTTGCTCCGTTTGAGCTCAGTTAGAAATCTCTGCTCGATTTGCACTGAGACAAATATTATCTTCTATCAGGATTATTCTACCAGGAGTGAGATTCGGAGAGATTTCACTATGTTAGTTTGTAATTTGGATGCAAATACTTTGGACAGGGAAGATTTAGTTTCAGTTCAGTGTAATGTGAACACACACTGCACTGTGTGAATCTTCAAAAAGTGAGATATTAGCTATTGTCTCTTGCTTAGTTGAAGCAGGTGTCTTCAGCATTTACATTATGTGTAGGAACTCTATTATCAACCAATAGAAACACCACCCGTTTTTTATATCAGCCTGTAGTTATCAATCCCCTCGTATATTTGATCGGAAGCCTCAGTGTGGTGCAAATTCACCACGTCCTATACTGATTGTCTACATTATTAAGTATGGTTTCCATCTCAACGGGAATTAAAGGTTGTATATTCCTATTTTATGCTACTTTATACTTCAATATATAACACAAATATAGATAAACATTTTGACATACAGTGTATTTAAAGGTTAAGATAACCAGCAGCAGTTTACAAAGTAATACAAATGAGTACTTTCACTTTTGGTACTTTAAGTATATTTTGATGCCAATACTTTTCTACTTTTAAGTACGATTTTTAATGCAAAATTATTTGTTTTTCCACCTCTGTCAACAGCACCACATCCATGCCACACTCAGCAACACTTATTTTCTCTCTTTTATTCATCGGACCAGTCCTTCCTTCATTCAGTTGGTGGGTTTAAGAGGACATGGTCCCTTCCAATTGGTAGGTTTTCATTCTGAAACACCAACATGTGACCTTGAGCAGAGTGAGAACCTTTTAAAGTAAAGACAAAGCTTGAGCGGTCCTGCAGTTAAAGAGTGGGGGGCTGCGCCTGGATCATATGCAGTATTTTCAAATGCAGGAACTGTATATCTGTTCATACAAGGACACAGGTTGACAGTGTATCACTATTGTACACATTGATACAGCAGGTCTCCCTCTAAAAAGAGATCAATGATCTCAAGGGATACACCTGGGTAAATAAAGGCTTGAAATGAAATGAAAATTGATGTTTTGTATCTTTATTTTCTTATAGACAATACTTCAATTTTAGTTTTTTTTTTTATTGCATTTTGCACTTTGAAATGGAAGAAAAATAAGATGAACCTTTATTTATCCCCGGAGGGGGGAAATTCAGTTTCCACTCTATTTTAAGTTTATAGGTGAGAACATGCATTACTTGTCATACTTTTTGTACATGCTTTTATTGGCCTGATCGGGACGTGAACCTGCGACCCTTCGGTCCCAAGGCCAAGTCCCTACAGACCAGAATATTAACATTTTACCATGAAGTTGCATGAATAAATGTTTACCTGCCAAACAGATATTCAGTCAATATAACTCCACTTCTCCAGATTATTTAGTACATCTAACTTATTTTTGCTCATATACTTGGCAAATAAAAAAAGTACATTAAATGAAACCCATCACATTTTAACTGTTCTTTTTGTCTTTTGATTTAATGCATTTTAAGTTAAGTTGTTGCTTTATATTAAATGTCAATATAACATAGTGCCACATTTCTTATGTAGCCATTGGTCACATATTTCTTAGTTAGGAGTCTCTATGGCTCAAGTTTGATGTTGAGTTCTATACACAAGTTATTGAGCCGTTTCCGCTCTACATCCTGAACTCCTCCCTTCGATGCAATGCACTTCCGTTTTGGCGGACTGGGTTTGTTTTGCTAGCTAACTCCGTTGTGCCGACAAAGCACTGATATCGCAGAGACAAAGAGGATATAACAATTACAACATGAAGAAAAGTGGTTCGGGAACTACGTGTGCGGTAGTTGGTTGCAATCACTCGAGAAAGCACCTGAACGAGTGGTTAGATAGAGAGTGCTACGACCACAAACCAGCACCCAGCACCCAGCCATGTTGTTCATTAAATACAGATAAACACAACAAATACTGCATGCATTGTATTTTTTAATATTATATATGAATATTTTCATAGTGATGTAATTGTGTGGGCTGCTTTTATATTTTAATTTGTAATACCTGTTAGGATTAAACATGTGATCTTTCTTGTTGAAGCCATTTCTTTAGTTTCCTCTAAACAATTAATTCATTCAGTGTTATTTATGTACAGTATGAGCTTAATATGAATGATGAACTGTGTTAAAAGAAATTGTAGCACTCTAAGGAACATATGAAATGCAATAATGCAATAACAGTGCAATAATGAAATTAAATTACATCAAACTTTATTTTCACTCAAACAGTACAGGCACATATGATATATTGCACAGCATAAAGAGATCATGTAAATTGTGCATTATGTAAACAACAGACAACTGTTGGCTCCTGTGGGCATGACCTAAATAAGGCAGTTTATTTTGGTTTTAAAATGCTGAGATATTTACTGCAGAACTGTAACCTTCCCTCAACAAAATCGTCAACAATTTTCGGGAGCATGTGGGCAAAGTAGAATGTGCGCAGCCTTATGATATGCCCCTGGACAAAGTCTTGGTCGTAGGGTACTTCGATTTCTAGGTGCTCATTTTTGTTCCAGATCACCAACTTGGAGTGCTGAAGCCCTGTGCAGTGCATCCCAATTTGTACCTGCATATAGTAGCCTTTTGGACCATTGCAGGCAATATGGTAATCTATCCTATTTCCGTTTGCCACAGTTGTGATTTCACAGTTCTTTGTTGCCAAAAATTCTGCAAGTGACTTGTTTCCCAACACAGGTGATTTGATCTCCAACAGAATGTCTTTGTTTATCACTCCATCGGGAGATGCTGCAAGCCACGGATCCTTGTCGCACACCACTAAGCCTTTGGTTTCAATGCTGTTGCCCAGAGTTTCCAAATAGTCCCTTGCAAGTTCCTCCCCCTCCGCTCCTTGACGGGTTGCAGCATTGCCACGGAAGGATGGGTGTAAGTGTTCTGACAAAAACTTGTCGGGCGCCGTGGTTGAGCGAATGGGCACCTTTCTAGCTGTGCTCGCTGTGATGCGCACTCTCCGCGCATCATGCCAGACCTGTTCTTTGCTCTGTGCTTTTGTAACCTTCTCGATCTCCTCAAGCCGGGCTGTGGACATGTTAATGTACTTATCATAGAAGGTTCTGCATTTTACACAAGCCAGTGGTATGTGGTGCTCATCATGGGTTAGGAGATGGAGGTGTGGACATGGTGTTGGCTCGGTGATGGAAGAGGTATCAGCATTAAAGCAGAACTGCAGGAGGCTATTCCCAGGGCAATTGAAAAGTTCTGCCATTGGTGAGGCAAGTGTGTTCTTCCTCCACTCTTCATGAGTCCTAAAGAGTGTCACCTCCTGTGCCGGTTCTGGAGTGGTAGAGGATGGCTGTGAAGTTGGTGGCGGCTGGTAGAGATCCTTCCTGTTGTGTCGTTTGAAGCGCACATACTTCATCTTCCTCTGACCAGCATTTCTTTTAGACCCAGCATTCCACTGGTTCTGTCTGTCTGTGCAGGCAAGCCCGGTTTTCCCCTGTCTCACAGCATTTTCTACCTAGAGAGATAGAGTAAAAACAGTGCATAGATATTATAATGGGTTCACTGCAAACATGTCATATGATATAATACATCATGGCATACACACACTTTGCACTCTAGCCAAGTAGCCTATGATGTAGTTCGGATACCAACAACAAAAGACATAGGCCTAGGCTACAATGGTCAAATAATCTAGTTACCTTCCACAGGATCGCAGCTGAGTGGGAACAAGATCTCCCTGGTCCAGCAACACACGTACATCCCGCAGTTTTGACTTCTCCAGCTTCAGTTACCAGCACCCAAGCATTATGCCACGCATTGTTCAAACACTGGCTAGGCTCTACCTTTGCTTTTAGATAAACAAAACGATCATGTTTGTATGACATGACACAACCAACTTTGTTGCTGTGCAAATATTGATATGCCTCGGAGGCCTTCAGACTGTCCATTGCTTTTCCATCTATTGCCATGGATTGAACGAAGTAGGAGCAAATTTTGCTGTACGTTATGCTGGGCCACGTCGTCATGTTATCCTCCCAGTTTTGCACTGAATTCGGGTGGGGGAGAGTAACGCCATCTCCAGTCAAAGAAGTAGAATCGTGTTCCCAAGCTAGCATCACTGTTAGCATCGAAATCGCTGTGTTTACACCAGTGCCCGTCTGACTGTTTACACCGGTTTACACCGACAGATGCTGTGCAAAAGACTTCCGGCGGAAATGAAGTGCATTTGTGTAGGGTTATGGCGCTACCCGTGGTTTGTCGCGTAAACTTGTCTATATTTCACTGAGTTATGGCTCTGAGAGAGAGTACAGAAACAAATTGTTACAAAAAACCCCACCAATTACAGATATAGCACTTCATTTCAGACTCTTGCTTACAGCTTCCTGCCTACCACCTGCCTAAAACCAGTATAGAGGAATGTTAAACCCTCCCACTATTTGCCAGATTTTCAATTTCAGGTTTTAACCAGGAGATGGCGCTTCATTCACAAATACAGAAAGACAAGTTTCATGGACTTTCAGTTGTGTTTTGAAGAGCATTTGAACACATCAATATTTTAGATACTATCCTAAAGTATATCTAATGTTGTAATTCAATAATATATAGTCTTTATATATTAAATAATCATAATAATAATGTAAATGTTTACATTACACTTCTTTATTTGTTATGCTCATACTTTTACCTTTACAATCGTTTGCTTTAATATGCAGTATATTTGTTGTATATTTTTGTGTTTGCTTCCTCCTGCTCCCTTTCGGACACATACTGTATGATTTATTATTATTATTATTATTATTATTAATATGAAGATATTATTAAGATAAGATAAGATGTCTTTATTGATTGAACATTTTAGTTTAGAATGTGCTGTCCCACGGTAATTCAGAAGGCTCACAGGTCACATTCCGACCATTATTTAAAACAATAGGTGCTTTCACACCGTCTACAGTTTGATTTGTATAGAGGGAGCTCTGTGGCTGAATGGCCAGCGATTAGGTGCGGCGCATTTATCATAGGTGATCAGAGCTAACTGCCTGCCGTCAGATTTCATTTAAAAAACAGATCTGATTTTAAGACTACTTCAGCGCTCATAAAGAATGATAAGAATAAATATAATGCGTATTGAACTAGTTTCATTAATTAGTGAGTTTATTTAACACTAGAACCACCAATCGGGTCAATTTGTGTGATGTGTGTTGTGTGTGTGCAATGTAACTTTTTTTCAATAAAATATTAAAGTCTCCCAGTCCGTGACTTTTCCTGAAATTGTGTTATGTAGCACCCTATGTTGTTAAAAATTGCATTCTAATAGCGGGATTTGACGGGTTTAGATAGGCCTATACAAAAACCTCTGGCAGTTCTAGTGTTAAGGTAATTAGGTACAGTAGAAGTCCTTTTTTATCAGTAACGAATTTAGCAGTTGAACATAAAAGTCAACTAACTGAGGGTCACGACAGTGTTGTGTCTAACTGTAAGCTTGTCACTCAGAGTTACCTACAGTTAATTTAGCTGCTGGAGAAGAAAGATCAGGGGGGGAGAGAGCTGTGGTTGATGGGCCATTAGTTGTGTAAATACACAGCTGAGAGCTGCCGTTTCATTCAGACTGTTTAAAAAACGGTAATAACGGACTATTTTTCTTAGCGGATGCATGTCAATTTAAATCAACACATACAACTATTGTTTAAATCAATAAAAACCTTTTTCTAAATCCATAAAAGCATTTAATAACAACGGAGTATTTTTCAAGATCAAGATCCCTCCGCTACGCTTTGGGATCCTGATTTGCCGACGAGGCTCCATTAAAATATAAATATTTTTAGTGAATTACTGAGTTTAGGCACGTTAATAACGTTTTAATGAAGTTGAATACAGTATATTCATATTTGTCAGGGATTTCATGTCATTTCATGTAGATCTGCAATACAAATATTTTTGGGGTATGGGGGGGTCTGGGACCCGGAGTAATCTGCGGCCGTGAGCTGTTATGTGCCATCATGACACGCATGGTGTTCTTTTTTTATATATTATAATGAAGTGCGAGCTGTGTGCTCGAGTCTTCCTGCCTGTCGGCTCTGCTCATGGATGTATAATAAGGCTCTGCTGCTCCGAGATGATGGTCTAGCTTCAGCAGCTACATTACCTACGGGTGCGTTCGTTAATATTAACTGTGCGTCCGGAGTCACTGTGGCAGACTGGACCGCTGGTGAACAGCTGTTAGAACGGGCCGTTCAGGTGTTCAGAGCAGAGCTCCCTGTCGGAGCGGCAGAGCGTGATGTGAACTGAAAAGTTTTTCTGTGGCAATGTTATTTAAGGAATCGTTGAGCTAGCTAGCTAGCATACATTGTCACTATCTGCTAACGTTAGCTTTAGCCTTCTATTTCCAATAGTTTTTTTCATAGGCTATAAACAGAGGTGGTATAAGTATATATATATTGTACTTGAGTAAAAGTAGAAGTACTCAGATCTTGTAATTGAGTAAAAGTAGAAGTACTCAGGTCTTGTACTTGAGTAAAAGTAGAAGTACTGTTAAATATGTTCTTTATTCTCGCGTCCAGGAGAGAAGCTTTAAAATGAGACTAAATGGAGTCTCTGAAAAGATTCAAATGGGATACTTTAATTAAAAAAGGCGCGGTAGTGTTACAGACAGAATATTGTTCCGGCAGAAAACAGCTGTGATCTGGTTCTCCTGAGCAAGAAGAAGACAGCGGATCTCTCCTCCGGCGCTGCTATATATATATCCTCTGCTGGCTCCTCCCCGCCAGCCGGCTCACCTCGTCTCCAATGTCCGTTATTGCATTTAAACAGAGGATAGGTTCTTTTCACATTCAATATATGCTTAACACGCCGTTTCTCCTCATATTCTCTTTCATCACTTTTCATTTAACACATTCTAAACGCTGTAATCAATACTCTAAACAATACTTCTCGGCTCGTTTGGTTTCCGGTCATTCCGGATGTTGCCACATGCTACTCTCGTCTGTAAACAATAATGTATTCAAATAAACTGTACTTTCATTTAATATTCAACATGGTAGTATCTCGACATCTATCGTTGTAGTGTTAAATCAGTAGGTTTCGGTTTTCACCACACCAAGTCATTTCGCTTCTCAATTCATCTCTAGGAAATCGTATATTAGCCACATGCTACATGCTAACCGTAGATGAAGGATTTTCAGAATAAAAGCTTAACTGCTTGTGCACAAGAATTTCTGGTTTTTCAGTATAAAAGAGCGTTTAAACTGACGGTATGTTTAAGCTACATTATACCATCAAAACATTGATTTTAATTTCTAACAGTCCCTCCTTACACACCTAAAAGGTGTGTATAATACTGAAATCAATGAGTTCTTCATCTGAACTTCGCATAGTACATATCTCATATTACAAACATACAATCTAAATGGAATGGTTCAATAGGCTTAACTTTACAAAAATACAAAATAAATTATTTGCCTGGTTCAAACCTAAAAGTTGTCCCTTGTGTATAACTTCTAGTGTTTGCATTCAATATCATTCTTCAAAATAGCAGCAATGGCTTGGTATCAGAATATTTCTTCCTCCCTCCTTTCACAGAAACCGTTCTCATACCACACTCAGTGTTAAGGCACTTGTTTTTACAAAGTGAAAAGAAACAAACCATTTTAGAATAGCAATGATTTATACAACATGAAATCTACCATATTAGAATAGTATAAAATAATAAAGTCAAATAAAATGGACTATCTTAGAATAGTGTAAAATTAATTGGAATAATAAAAATATTAAAAATATACTATCTTGGAATAGTATGAAGTAAATTGAAATGGATTCACTCCATTTTAATTTTGCTCACTTCTTCACATGATTTCATCATTTAAAGAATCACATCGGCTGGACATTCATTGATCAATCTCAACTCCGAACATCCGTATCATTTAACCTAACTCATCATTGTCATCCACATCTGTATACGGGGTGGGTCGTCTTGTTCTGCTAGCATTTGTAACCGTCTCCTCCTGAGAAATTTACCCTCCCTCCTTTCATACCATTTAAGGTATGAAAGTAATATGTTCTCTAGAAGGGGCCGTCGTGATCAATCGGTACGTTCTACTCTGGGGTACGGCATTCTAGACAGTCATTTCTGGGAGAAGCTTTTGGTCAGTTACAACAGTTGTAGAGTTTCATCACTTAAAAGTTCCTACTCAGTACCTTTGGGTGGTCTGTTCTAATGCAGTGATAGAGTCCCTGAAATGGTGTGAAAACTTGTGGAATATCAATAACTCATTATACTAATTTATTTTCAATTATGGTCTACTTAAATAACTATGCTAACCCCTTTTACAGTGTGTGGAACCTTGGGTGCCCGAGCATGTGATAATTACTCCCTCCTTTAACAAGGATTTTAAAAACAGAAGTCATTTCATTAATGGTTTGTAGTTTAATTCAGGAATTTACACCTATGGCAGATATGTTTCTCCTTTAAATAACATCTCTAAATGTCAGGTCATCTGGTGAATGGATGACCTTTAGGAGCTGGTGGCGCTTGTCTTTTAAAACTCATACTCTGGTGCCGTGCGCTCCCTCTGAAGCTGCAAGTAAGATTTAAAACATCTGCAGGGTGGGTTGAGCGACCCCTTCTCCCTAAACGATGTTTGTTGTAACAAATATGTACCATCACAATGAGTGATCCAAGGCCCCGCATGTATTACTCCCAACTACATTAGTTATTTTTTTTTAAATTAAACTTTGCTTTCGCTCTTTGCCCAGTGTCATTTTAAAACTCTACATCTTGGACGAAAAACAAATGTTATTTCCACCTTAATCTTCCCTCCTGAGGTAATAACCATGCTACAATGGAGAAATCAATACTCTAGATTGGAATACCATATTTGGCTTGGTACTAGCTCTACCTTTAACATTTTCCATACAAATAAAGATTTGTCTGCTTTTATAGAGTGGTTACTAAAACCATCCCTTTAAACTGTAGGTCTATACTGTAACAAGTTCAATCTTCCCCAAATTCACACATGAATAAAAAAACTCTTAAAGAATAATTTGTTCATATGATGAAAAGATTGAATAATATGTTCTACCCTCAGTGTGTTTTTAGGGTTATTTAATAGTTTCCTCTTTTTTACTTTATAAATTCACCAATTGATTAATTCATGGCTAATAAATCGTTTTCTTTACGTATTTCTCGTTGGTGAATAAGTGTGTTTATGTGTAAACTCACTCACTCCCGTTTTCCTTCTCTCCCCCTCTGGTTGTCAAGCCACGACCCCCTCACATTCTGCCGGACCATGCCAACTCCTCCGTTCTTTCCTCTCCTCCGTCCACCTTCTCCTCAGTCCATCTGCTCTTGGATCCTTCCGCTGTAACTCTTTTCAGTGTCCCATCTGCTTTGCTTTTCATCTCCTCCTTTACAGTCTCTACTTTGTTGCATGGAGGGCGTATTCCGCTCTCATGTCCCACACTCTGCTCTTGTGCCCAAATCTTGTGGCTCAGCTTGGAACTTCATGTCCTGTGGGGGACCGATGAGAGTGTGCCTTTTTATGTCACCTGGTTTTGGTTCTTGGTGCCTCAGGTGGAGATAGTTCTGGATGCAGCGTTGGAGTTGTTGGTTCAGCTCTGCTTCTCTGTCTGTTCTATGGAGGAGGAGGAGTCTTCCGTGGTGAGGTCTTTTGTCTGCTTGGACGATGGGGTCGTAGCGGTCTGACAGGCGGAGAGAGAGAGAGAGAGAGATCTCGGGACACATTATCTATAGTTAATTCTAACACACTGAGGTAAAATAAATCCAACCTTTTCCACTCTATTTTCCTAATCTTACTATCCATCTTAGTTGTTAAATGTCATCTAAACACAATTCATGTCTACTAATAATTTTACCATATCCCTAAACATTGCCTTCACCCACTGTAACATGTTTATTCCAATTAACTCTTTCAGGAAACCATTTTCTTCTATACATTTAAATACATAGATGTTTCAAGCACCACATATTTCACACACTATAAAGGAACGTCTCCATATTTTCTCCATCACTTTAAATCTCACTGTTATTTAGAACCTTAGTAACTTTTGTGACTGGACATATCTGCAATGTCGCCACTATCTGCTGGGGAATCTTGTTCATAGAGTTTGTACGTACAAAGCTGTACTTGTGGGTTAGTAGCCTGTGTCTAACAATCATTTTCAATAATTGTGCTCAGGTCACCGATCGGTTGTTCATAGCTTAACAGGGGGTGTTTCTGGTACAGACTAAAACATGGATCCAGTGTATTTAGAGATTCCCCTAATCTGTAAATCCCCATCACTTACATATCCCAATCACTTAAACCCATCTCATCATTTGATACTAGAACTGCATATAAGGGGGTGAATCATCTTGATTATAACCGCCTCTTGTTTGGGACCGAGTATTTCTAACTCCTCCTCTTGTTGCTCAGCTGATCTTTTGGCTCTGGGGATAAGTGAAAGTCTCTGAAACACAGCTGGAGTCTTGTTAGTGATGTGGGCATTCTATGAGTGAACTAATGGATCCATGTCTTACATAATATTGTACTCCCCTTCCAACCAGAAAGGTGCCAAGTGTAATGAGCACAATCAACAATGCTATTCTGACTCTTATCCCTAGGGGACCCCACAATTGGTTTGGCTTTGTTCTTGTCATCATCTCTATTTTATCCCTGGTTGTGTCCGTTACAGAATTTAAATAATGAGTACAAAAATAACATAACAAATTGGACTCTTTTTACAGATGTAAAACAAAAAATAGGTTTTCACATTAATGTACAATCTATAAACAATTTGTCTTTTGAGCTGTTTCTATCTTTATCTTATTTCTATTTATTGTTTTGTTCCAGCTCTGCCAAATCAGTCCTAACTCCCAATAATGTTCTGGAAGTTGCCAGTGAAGGGTGACAATGTGTGAGGTGGTGTCAATTTGCTCCTTTTTCTTTACCTTTAAACCGGAGCGCGTGTGAAGTTTGTTACAACCTTTCACGCTTCCGTCCACCGGGGATGAGCCCACTGTCTTTTGTGAACCTTCACCCTCACCCATTCACCTGGCCGAACAGGAGTCTCTTCTGGTGTCTCTGTAGTTTTCCTAGCCTGCTGTGTAGACAAAACTTGCATAATATTACTCAGAGTTCTGACATATTCATCCACTTCTATTTGTCTAATATCTCAAACTGGACCACTCCCTCCTTGGAGAAGGCCCGAGCTTCGGCATACCTCTTGTTGACTACATGTTATTATTTATTAACTACAACGTCACTGAAATCAACATATCTGTATAATCATGACACTCCCTCCTTTGAGCATAAAATGCTCAATTAATATTGCAATGATTACCCTATTCTGAACAGGACATGTAAAACCCATAACGTTGCATTAAAGAAACATAACTTCTCCGTGTACCCACAAGGGGTACAAAAATATCGTATGATTTATGGTTTTCTGATGGTATAAATGCATATTCACTATAAAAAAAATCAGCAATTAGCACTTCTAATAGTTTACTTGTTTCAATAATGGCTTTTGTAATGGTATTATGCATCATCGTTGCTGCGAAAAACAATACCCCTGGTGTCGCTAATGCGTCTCAATAATTCTAGGATTAGAGGATTGGTTGACACTGCTGAACTAACATATGATAAAATAATATTTCTCCAAACTGGAGGGAAAATATGAACTATTCTCTCAGAGAGTGACCTGCATGAAGGGCTGGTGCCCCTCACTCAAATGAGATATTGCCTTACGCACAACACCACAAATCAGTAAAGTCACTCAAGAATAAATAAATAAAGACTGATTCTTGAAACTGTTGTAAAAACCCTACAACTTCTTCATCCAAGCTCTTAATCAGTGTTATGTTATTTAATCTGCAGCTCACGCCTTAAAACAGACACTTCAGACCGATTATAAAATTGTGTTTATGAGAAAAATGTAATCTGACTCCATAAATCAAATAATTGTTTGATTAAAAACTGCACTTCTGGCTAAGAATAAATGAAGTTCCCCTTTAAACACAGCCCCGGTCTTCTGACGGGGTCTATCTATGTACTGGCTGGAAAATGTTGGGCCAGTCTCTGTCGCTCCGTCACTGTTCTCCCGTTAACAGTCACTCTCTAGTTCAGCTGGGTTCTTGTTGACTTCTTCACTGGTTTGAGACAAGCGACCCTATCGGACACCTCCCTTTGTAGCCAGACTTCACCACAGCAGAATCGAGTTTCTGTTTTCAGGTCTGGACAGCTTCACGTCAGGTGTATCGCCGCCCCTTGCATATTTTGGGTGGAAGCCCGTCTTCTTGACCTCACTAGTTGTGTGGACACAATAGTTTTCTGTGTGGGGGAACAACATCACTCGTAATGTATTTTCCTTCTCATAATTACAAAAATAGTCTCCTAAATGTTCTACTCTGCTACTTCTAATCTGTGGATGCTCTGTGTAAATGCAATATTCTACTCACTATCTTTTAAATAACATTCAACCTCTCCCTCCTGTGGTGACATATGTGGCTCTATGTAGCTGGATTTCCAAATACTCTAGTGCTGAAGATGCATCACCTGATGGTCTGGTCTGTTGATTGCCACAGAATAGGTGATTCCGTCGCCAACCATTCTGTGTTCAATGCAGTCTTTATCATTGGACCCAATGATCTGGACTCAGCTCCTATGGTCATGGCGAGTGTGACATGAGGAACAGCTTCTTCAGATAAATTGTACCATTGTTTTTGTTCTGGTGTGAATTTTACCGCGGCTGCTACACCCTGTGGTCCGACGTAGATGTCTGCTACAGTCAAATCTTCCATCCTTCCCTCTTTATCTTCCATCCATGCATCTTGATATTCTTCATCCGGTCGCCTTATATAATTGTACGTACAATGTAGAGGATCCTGCGGGGGCCCATAGGGTCCCAGTGTATTTATCCATGGCTTCCAGGCCATGTACGTTCTTTGGACATGAGGAGTATCGATTTCCGTGGTGATTAGGCGGCTCCAGTACACAGTGTTTGTGTCATTTTCTTCGTCGTTTTCTGGATTTGCTGCCATCATCATGATGATTCTCTGTTGTCCATCATATGTCTGGTGGAGTGGTATCTGGCCTGGAAATTGGATTATCAGCCCATCTGGTGTGCATAGAATTCTCGCTCCTGATTTTACTAGCAGGTCTCTTCCCATCAGATTTATGGGACAGTTTGGGGCATAGAGGAAAGGATGTTGTAGGAGTTGCTTCCCAATTTTTGTGACCAATGGTAATGTATATCTCTGTACATCAATTTTTCCCGAGTATCCAACTGTTTTGAGGGTGTGATTTGAGAGTGGTGGTGGTTGTCCCCTTAATTTTGTCAAACAGGAAGCTGTAGCTCCTGTGTCCACCATCATTTCCACCTTCTCCCCCTCAATCTCACAGGTGACCATTGGTTCATCTTGGGCTGGAATTGCGTCACCTGTGATTGGATCCTCTGGGCCTCCTCATACGTATGGACCACTCCAAGCTGTCAGAGGCATTTGGTTCATGTTTGGCACCCCTCCTCCTGGTTGTCCCTGGAATCCTCTGCCTCCACTGAGTCCTCCCCTCTGTTGGTACTGTGTAGGCATGTGAATGGGTGCTTGTGGCTGTGGTTGGACAGGAGTATACACAAGCGGAAACGGTTGCTGTACTTGGGGATAATACTGCTGTGTCTGGGGCTGGAATTGTGTAGGATTGTATGGCATCTGTTGATGCGGACAGTTTCTGGCCCAATGATCCACCTGACCGCATGTGTAACATCCCGCTTTTTGGAAACCTCTTCCTCTGCCCTTTCCTCTGAAACTTCCTCCACCTCTTTGTTGGTACTGAGTCTGATTTTCTGGCGCCACCTGAGCTTGAACTGTTAGTGGTGTCTGCATTACTGTCTGTTTCTATGGTCTTATCTGCTTTAGTTGTCATTTGCCTTGCCACTTTCCTGTTTTTATTAGCTTCGGCATCTTTCTCAGCTATTTGTATCTTCACGAGTCTCCTTGCTTGGATTTGATCGTCTTCATCAAGTCCCTTTAGAGCCGCCTGGTGTCTGGTATCGTGGTGAATGAGATGTTGTCTCCATTCTTCTGCTGTTTGTGGTTGAAGAGAGAAGATAGGCTCTGCCGCTCTCTCATAAGCGGCCATTTTTCCTGGATCTGCACTTGTTGATCTGTTGATTGACTGGAATGACATAGGTGTTTGTAGCATGTCTCGCTGAAGTTGTCTATCTCTAGGCATAGTTCTTAATGCTTGCATTTCGGCTAATCGTTTGTGTTCCTCCAGCAGCTGATTTGATTGAATCGTGAGCATTCTTACTCCGTATTCCAATTCTTGGAGACTTCTTTCTGTGGGGACTCCTTCCAATTCCAATACTCCTCCCGAAATACCAAAAGTTGGGGCTTGTATTGAGGGTTGAAGGAGAGTTTTATTATCTGAAATGTAGGGAGGAGGTTCTTCAACCAAGTTAGGATAGAGCTTTGGAGTTTGGATTACTGGTTCTTCCATTTTTTTTTTTTTTTCTTCTTCTTCTGCTTGCGAATTTGCTTCTTTGGCGACGCACATGTTTGCCATCCCACTAGCAGAAAACTTTAAATGGAGCATCAGACTTGTAACTCGTGCTTTCCTTATTTCGGCTTTGTTCATAGCAATCTTTGCAGGTCCATACCAAGAGGGTTGTCCGGCTTTGATCCATGCTTGTTGTTCTCGCAGGTATTCTCCATTTTCATGGTCAATTACTGCTTTTCTATGGGCTTTCGTTGGTGCTGGTTGATCATCAGCTGGATACAGTCCTCTTGTTTGCCATTGTTCCAACAGTTTCTCCATGTGGTTCCATGTTTTTTGTCTAAGATTTGGAGCTGTTATGGCATCTGATCTGATTTTTACCCTTTCCTTGATATCTGCAGTTGAGCCTGGCCCTGCGTCTAGTCTCAACTTAGTTTGTTTTGGTGACATGTTCTCTAATTATTTATTAACCTATCAAAGATGAAGCACTAATCTTCTGACTAGCACCTTCGTTGCTGTTCGTCCGAACTTTAATTTTTTTTTTTTTTTTTTTTTGCTCAAAGTTTTATTATTTTTATAGATTTTTTTTTTTTTTTTTTTTAAGTTTAAGGTAAAATATTAATAAAGTTAATTAATATATAAAAAATATGCAAAATTAAAATATGAAATGTTAAAATAAAGTTGTACCGTGTATGGTTTTGACTTTGAAATATGAATTTGGTTCAAATTCACAATGTTATGGTGTTTCCGCTATTTGGGTAATAATTCTGTACTACCACCAGAGTGCGCTATTTTAAATTCCAGCTTAATCCACTAGGGAATAGCTGTTTCAAAACTGACTCGTTTTTAACAAGGAGAAACTTAGTTTCCTCAAAAATATCTTTAAAATAGGAATTTACACTATGGTTAAACAACAGAGCACATAACCGCCAAAACACATTTGCAAAGAAGAATATTCACAAAACCGCCAATACACATTTACCAGCAGAAGTACTTCCAATAGTTCTAACTCTAACAAGAAGTATGATGTTCTTTAGAAGATGGAATGCCTAGCCTCAGTGTGTTAAAGCAAACAGAGTACTTCAATTAGCATTTCATGAAATGGTGACTGCCGTGTGGCTCACCGTGAACATCAGGTCAAGACAAGATGGCAACTGGTTTTCCAACCTTTGACCTGAAGAACAAAGGGATTTGAGAAAACACCTGGAGTTGAAATTGGTGAGGTGATATTTTGTCTAGTAAATTCAACACACAACACTGTAGTTTAAAATAACATTTCTATTTAGTTTACAATGATAAATGGGCCTCATACCCTTACGTCATAGCCCTCTACCCATGTACGTAAATGTTTTGACTTTAAGAGTCTGTTTAAATGGGCCTCATACCCTTACGTCATAGCCCTCTACCCATGTACGTAAATGTTTTGACTTTAAGAGCCAGTATGGTCATCTCTTCTGTTTAAACACGCTATTTATGGGACAAATAGGACGCTAAGCAAACACAATCAGAAGAATATCGTCTATCTAACGCACGAATGTCGCACTTCCTGCCGTAATCCACAACGCAATGTCTTGAAAAACAGAAATAGAGTAACCACTGAAAGCTTCAAACTCCTCAGGCCTTTTCCTTGAAAAAGGACTTTTTTAAAACAGCCTCACGCTGTTGTTACACAAAACACTCACTCCAATAACCTTAGCTTCAAACTTTGGCTGTGTCTTTGCCTCAAGCAGTCCCGACTGCTTAATGGCCTAAAACCATTCACGTAAAACGTAAAACGCAACAAAAGACACATATAGTGATTGGCCTCTAGCCGACATGTACTAACAGACAAACGAATAGCATGCAGGGTTAAATAGAAAAAAAGAAATTGAACTCACCCTGCCTGTAACAAAGCAACGCCACGTGGTATGATACTAATATTGATCAATTTAGGCTTGTTTTAACTTAAATTGCACAGCTATTTTCAGGATCCGCTGGCCGCCGTCAAACACACAGAACTAACATTGTCCTACATTAACTATTGAAGAATTCGATATAACAGGTTTCTCCTTACCTAGTTGATTTGAGCTCTCTGTGTGTTGAACGGATGCCAGCGGGTCCAGCAAGCAGCCTGCTGTAGTCTCTCCCGGTTTTGCGAGATCCTGGCTAGCTCGCCAATTGTTAAATATGTTCTTTATTCTCGCGTCCAGGAGAGAAGCTTTAAAATGAGACTAAATGGAGTCTCTGAAAAGATTCAAATGGGATACTTTAATTAAAAAAGGCGCGGTAGTGTTACAGACAGAATATTGTTCCGGCAGAAAACAGCTGTGATCTGGTTCTCCTGAGCAAGAAGAAGACAGCGGATCTCTCCTCCGGCGCTGCTATATATATCCTCTGCTGGCTCCTCCCCGCCAGCCGGCTCACCTCGTCTCCAATGTCCGTTATTGCATTTAAACAGAGGATAGGTTCTTTTCACATTCAATATATGCTTAACACGCCGTTTCTCCTCATATTCTCTTTCATCACTTTTCATTTAACACATTCTAAACGCTGTAATCAATACTCTAAACAATACTTCTCGGCTCGTTTGGTTTCCGGTCATTCCGGATGTTGCCACATGCTACTCTCGTCTGTAAACAATAATGTATTCAAATAAACTGTACTTTCATTTAATATTCAACATGGTAGTATCTCGACATCTATCGTTGTAGTGTTAAATCAGTAGGTTTCGGTTTTCACCACACCAAGTCATTTCGCTTCTCAATTCATCTCTAGGAAATCGTATATTAGCCACATTCTACATGCTAACCGTAGATGAAAGATTTTCAGAATAAAAGCTTAACTGCTTGTGCACAAGAATTTCTGTTTTTTCAGTATAAAAGAGCGTTTAAACTGACGGTATGTTTAAGCTACATTATACCATCAAAACATTGATTTTAATTTCTAACAGTACTCAGATATTGTACTTGAGTAAAAGTAGAAGCAAACAGATCTTGTACTAGAGTAAAAGTAGAAGTAGCCTACTCAGGTCTTGTACTTGAGTAAAAGTAGAAGCACACAGATCTTGTACTAGAGTAAAAGTAGAAGTACTCAGGTCTTGTACTTGAGTAAAAGTAGAAGTACTCAGATCTTGTACTTGAGTGAAAGTAATAGTCCCAGAGTGTAGGAATACTCTGTTACAGTAAAAGTCCTGCATTCAAAATGTTCCTCAAGTAAAAGTAGAAAAGTATTATCATCAAAATATAGTGAAAGTAGCGACAGTAAAAGTAGTCATTGTGCAGATTGGTCCATTTCAGAATAATAGATATGATATGTTTTATAAAGATTGATCATGAAAGTGTTCTCAAAGCTGGTAAAGGTGCAGCTAGTTTGAATGACTTTGTATACTGCAGGGTAGCTTGTGGATTTACTCCAGGTGGAACTAAAGTCGGAATTAACACTTGATTATATTTCACATCATTCATCCACATCTGTAAAGTAACTAAAGGTATTAAATACATGGAGTGGAGGAAAAGTACGGCATGTACCTCTGAACTGTAGTGGAGTAGAAGAACAAAGTAGCAAAACATTGAAATACTTAAATAAAGTACAAGTATCTCAAAATTGTGCCCAAGTATAGTACTTGTTGAGTTTATGAACTTAGTTACTTTACACCATGTGGCTATAAAGATAGAAATACTAAGCCTTGCACAGAGGCATGACAATACATTTTCAAAATGCTCAACAGTGCTGCCAAAATTATAAACTGACTGCTACACAATTAAAATAAATGCTTTTATATATTTCTATTAGATGTGACTCTTTGGCGTTTCTGTTATTATTAACACTGCTGCTTTAGTTGTTCTGACTGCTAAAATCCTCTGTTATTCCGTGGTGTGGGGGAGCCGGGGGCTCGGATCCTTCACACCTTTTTCATACCTGATGAGTTTGCATCCCTGTATGTTAAAAAGCCTCAGTCACCTTAATTCATGTAATAAAAACATCTCAGGTCAGTAACACTCAAAGCTAAATGTGCAATAGCATGTTCAGCTATGTTACTATTTATAATGTTATTGTTGTTACATCAGAAGATGTACATATTGAAATGATTTCTTAACTTACAGTAGGCTATTTTTTACAATGTGTGTTGGAAGGGTTTATTAAATTAATATGAATATTGTCATTGTTGAAGGCTTTTAGAGAAGGGTGAACTATAAGCCTGAATTACATAACATTTTATACCTAAAAACATAAAAGCCACAATAAATAAATCACAATTATTGTAGTTATTTTTACCTCCCGTATTGCTTTCAACCCACCAGCTTTTATGGTGTTGTTACGTCACTAACTGTAAGCTTGTCACATACAGTCTATGGCAGGGATGGGCAACTTTGATGGAGGTGGGGGCCACATAATTGATGTACTGGCCACCAGGGGGCCGCAGATTCACTTGGAACACACACACACACACAAATTCCATGTGTTGTATGTAATTATTAACAAATATACTAAGTCTGACATCTTCATTGACATTTTACAATCAAAGGGAACATCCCCCAAAAATGGGAACATCCTCTAATAAGCTCACTAAACAAATATCAGTTCACAGAAATGTTATTTAATTTTTACAAGTGGCATGTTTGTAAAGAACAGGTTATTAAACAGTGGAATAAAACTATTTTAAACTATTGGAAAGCACGGAAAATGCGTGTGTATTGAGATTAACCATTAAGATGACATACACATGAAGTCATGAACACTAACCCATATATTAGTTGTCTAACTTGAACCTAAAACACTTGTAGCCAGTCTCTGCATTCTCCATATTCCACAATAAGGGGAATGTCAACACAGACACCTGTCAGCCCGCACTCTGCTGTTCCTCAGCACCACTCCCCCCTCCCTCCCGCTGAAATTAGGAATGAAAAGCGTAGTAATCATAGATAACACGGCAGGGTCCGTGACAGTTTGTTTTCATCTGATTTCAAATAAACAAAGTCTTGGTTTTGAGAATATTAAACTTGTTTCGCCAAATTCAGATGATAAATCTTTGAAGCTTGTAAAGGCATAATTACAAGAGGCAATTTAACGTCACAGCAGGCATAACAACAGCCTGTGTTTCTTGTGAGGGTTTCCCCGGGAAACAAACACAATACACACAAATGCGTCACAGATTATTTTTGCGGTATTTGAAATCATGTACGCAGCTCGCGACGTAACTAGGAGTCTAGTGGATGGTATAAGTATTACAAGTAAAAAGAAAAATATATATTTTTTATTTTTTTATTAATTATGTTGTTCATAAATTAATCTGAGGGCCGCAAAAAGAGGAGGTGGGGGCCGCATGCGGCCCGCGGGCCGCCATTTGCCCATCCCTGGTCTATGGTCACTCAGAGTAACATAGTTAATTTAGCTGCTGGAGAAGAAAGATCAGGGGGGGAGGGGGGGAGAGAGCTGTGGTTGATGGGCCATTAGTTGTGTAAATACACAGCTGAGAGCTGCCGTTTCATTCAGACTGTTTAAAAAACGGTAACAACGGACTATTTTTCTTAGCGGATGCATGTCAATTTAAATCAACACATACAACTATTGTTTAAATCAATAAAAACATTTTCTAAATCCATAAAAGCATTTAAATTAATGTTGGGAGTCATGTCGTTACTTTGTTGAGAATGTGGCCATGTAATAAGCGGGATAATTTGCAGCGACTTGTTCCTTATGGGGAAAATAACACCCTTCATGCAGATGAGGATCCCTCCGCTACTTTTTGGGATCTTGATCGACCGACGAAGCTCCATTAAAATATACATATTTTTGGTGAATTACTGAGTTTAGGCACGTTAATAACATTTTAATGAAGTTCAATACAGTATATTCATGTGTGTCAGTGATTTCATGTCAACTCGTCGAACATAAACATAAATGATCGTGGTGAAGATGATGATTAAATTAGGATTAAAAATCGAGAGCCGGACTGCATTTCCTCCCGTTCGTTTTTTTCGAATAACAACATTATTTTGTTAAATAACAACATGGTGATGTTTTGTAAATAATTACATGTCTCTTATTTAGCACAGTAGTATGATATCCGTGACATATGGATCTTAACAAAGTTCCGCTGTACATCCAGCGTACTGTATCTCACTTTATTTCACATGAGCTCCAGTGTGGAACCCCACTGCACCCCCTGGTGGATCAATGATCCATTGCAGCTGGCTTCATTATAATTACATTTATCTATCACGGGGGCGGTCTCAAGTCAAGCTGGAGGTTTTCCCTTGAGCGAGGGCAGATCACGTACCAATCACGGCCCTCGCGTTTCAAACTGTCTGAAATGAATCGCTACATCTGTATGGACTTATATGTTTTTGTTGTGCGCTATGACTTTATACAAAACTTAAAATGTTAAAATGTTGAACACTGTCTTTGTCTGTTGTCCCGCATTAAATGTGCCCCCCTGTAAAATAACTGGCCCCAGCATGGCCCCCCCAAGTGAAATGGATGTAGAACCGCCTCTGCTTGAACCCTGATAATGATTAAATGAAAAAAGAGTACAGCGGTTACTTCATTCACCTCCCACTGTTATGTAAATCCCATCTGAAGGGGCTTTCGAGGTCCATTTAAATCAATAAGGACTTGGAAGAAAATAACGAAACAGCAGGTAGTAAAGCTATCCGTTTTAAATCTTGGTAAATTGTTCCATATCCCTCACTTGTTTTTCTCTCAACGGCCGTCTGCCATGTCGACACCGCCCACTTCTGCTTTTTAAACAGTTTTTTTAACATGGAAGTCAATGGGAAGAGCTTTCAAATTAGCCAATACTTTAGCCCTCCATAACTTCAGCTTACTTTCAGCTACAGAAACCATTCACATATTAAACTATTCAGCCTTTTCAGCAATTGATGAGAAACTTTCAACTTGTTCAAAATATTTCATACTTTTTGAAATATTCAGCTTTTTAAACTCTTTTTTAACATTGAAGTCAATGGGAGATGCCTTCAAATCCACTTTTCCTACACTTTGCGCCAAATTCTTCTCCTTCCACATGATTTCAGCTAGACACTTCATTCCAACTTTCAAATGATCACAATATCTTCAGCTATAAAACTTGTTATTCAGATTATTCATATCTTTTACACTTTATGAGATATTTAACTTAGTTTGGAGCTTAGCAGAGAGGCCTTTTTCAGATTTTAACATCAGAGTGGATGGGAGCAGCTCGTTAAGTCTAGAGTGCTTTGATCTCAAAACAGAGTGCAGGACAGCTTGAAATTCTCCCCCAAAAATGTTTTACACTTGCCATAATTCCCAAACCCTACACTCCTCAGACATATTTTTTCATGAAAAACGTAGGAAAACCTCTCCTAGGTCGGAAAATTAAAAAAAATAAGAAAGAATAGTAAACAAAATGCCTCTTGAGGGCATGAAGAGAGAAAAAGTCCAGCAAGCTCACAATTGATTCCCATGTTAAATTGTTCCGGATCTTTCTTCAGAGCAGAGAGAAGTACACTTGGACAAACTGCTCCCATCTCCACATTTTACACACAAAACCCCACCAAAAAAAAAATGCTCACGGTCTGGTAAATTTTTTATAAGAGCCATAGTTTTTGAACAGATGGCAAAATTGTCAGATATACTCCTCAATGCATTATTATGGGACTCAGTGCTGCAGTTGGTTGTCATGGTGTTGCTGGGAAGATGGGAGCCACACACACACACGTGAGTGAAATCATCCAATCAGAGCAGACACCATGGAAACCTTTGATCTCTGGACACACACACAGGTGTTATAATTGGGTGTTATGAGTAGGTGCTCAGGAACAGAAACAAACACTGACAGAATGGACTTTAACAGACAATCTCAGCCTATTATTTTCTGTCTGATGGAGACTTCATACAGACTTCAACAGGTTCCATGTATTATATACATTATTGGTGACATATGGTTTTAGTCGAAAAGTTTGCAGTCAAAATATTCTGCTGCTTTCCCAAATCTTTTTACTTTCTTTTCTCTTCTTAATGCAAATTAATTCACGACTTACATCTGATATTTAACTCCTTCAGCCTATTTTTAGCTGCAGAAACCATTCAACTATTACATTATTCAGCTATTTCAGGACATCAAGGCTATACATTTTGTTGTTTATACCTTTTTTAAAACCTTTTCATTTAAATATTAAGCTTTTTCTGCATTTTTGTAGCAAAAGCAGCTACCATTCAGCTAATAACATATTCAGCTTTCTCTGCATTTTCAGCAAAATTCAGCCATAAATGTTCACAGTTTACAGCATTCACACGCATTTTCTGCAGGAAATTCTTTTTTTAGTTGTCCATTGCTCCTGCGCCCGTCGGCGGCAAAAACAGAAATGTTTGTAGGTCTATTCAGGCTATAATCCACAAAAAAAAGGAAACACGAGGACCGGCGTGTCCCAGAGGAGCGATCTCACCCGGTGTTGTAGAGAATATCTCTCTCTTTGAGCGCGTCCTCTCCACGGAGACGTGCTTCTTGGTTGGTCGATGCAATATCCACAGATTCGGCTTTTCCATTAACTTCCCCGTTGCATTTAACCATATATTTACATGCTGAGGAAATTACATATATATATTAATATATATATAATTTAATATTAATAACGCGTTAACGCAAAAAAAAAAACGCCACTAATTATTTTAACGCGAATAACGCATGTGTATTTTTTGTCCTCGACCGCCCCGTAGTTTCAGAGCGCATCGAGTTTAAAATACCATCTACAAGCTGACGCTGACAGCCCCGCTCCTGCCGTCCGCTTGCGGCAGACCACACTTCCATGCTCACCGGCAGGCCCTGACTGGCCATCGGGAGGACCAGGAGGGTGTGTGTATCTGTGGCGCGAGCGAGCGAGAGACCTCACGTGTATTGTTGTTGTTAGCATCTGGTGCTAGCTAGCTGCGCTAACGGATATAAGGAGCTGTTTCAATTAAAACTGCGCCGAGCACTTGACTTTATGCAGGTAGCCAGTGGGACATTGTGCGAAAAGTCAGCACACTCAGCACGGAAAGTGCGCGCAACATGATTGCAGCTCCCGTTCGAGCATTTGCCTTGAGTTGCACATAGCTCCAACGATCCAACACACACACACACACACGCACGCACACACACGTTGTATTGTATTATTGTATGAGAGAGGTTCCAGGTTGAATTGAGGCGAATATTTGTAATGTTCAGAGGTTGTTGTGTTTAATATTTGTGAGAATATTTGTCATTGTTCAAATGATAATAAACATTTGCATAAAGCATATTTGTCCACTCATATGTTGATAAGAGTATTACAAATTTGAAAAATATTCCTCTCAGGTACATTTAGAACAGATAAAAAATGTGCGATTAATTTGCGATTAATCGCGATTAACTATGGACAATCATGCGATTAATCGCGATTAAATATTTAATCGACTGACAGCCCTAATATATATATATAAAAATCTCTGCCCCCCGAAAATGTCTCTAGGATTAATTTTGGCCCTTGGACAAATGTAGTTGGTGACCCCTGGTTTATGCCACATTTTCACCTGTGTCTATTGCATTTAGGCTACAAAAATCATAAATTGTGTTAATATATGGAGAGTATCCTGCTGAACAAATGTGTTCGTAACATAAACATGTGTTTGCCACAGATATTATTTTCTGCAATCTTCCAAAATCACATGAAATAATCCCATTGCTTTATGTCCTGGGAGTCCTTGTGACGATAGCTTTTGTTGCTTCGCAACTTTCAAAAATAAATCAACACTGCATCACACTATGTAGGAATGATCATATGTTCTAATAACTTGTCCTTCTGTCCTGCAGGTGGCGGTACAGGCAGTCAGCAGACCATTCTCCATGAGGAGCAGTGGAAGATGCCGGCTCCGCCAGCACTGCTGCTGTCGATTTACATCCCCGCCCTGCTGCTGACCGTGGCACCACTCTTCTGCAGCCAGGCCGACTCCCTCTCTGCCGTCCGGATGGGTGAGTGCTGTCAGCTTTAAATCACAAAATCACTGCCCTCCACTGTTAAACTGCTGCAGGTCAAACTTCAGAATTTCAGTTATTTTTTCCAAATAAACTATGTATGAAACTAAGGAAGTAAGATTGGTGTTGTTCCTGATAATAAGTGAGAATATGATACAACCTGGATTTAACCTGCAGGTGGAAGGCATGCTCTCTCCACCGGATTCTCTTTGATCCTAGCTGAAATATGTCCACATTTCATGGATTAACTCTTTGGTGACCCCCTGACTTTTCATTTTATCTTTGAGAAGTTAGTATTTGTACTGTATGCATGCTAACCAAGGCTCTGATTTCCCCAATATTTTATTTTATTTGTTTTTTCTTAGGAGCCACAAAACAGCAAAAAGATTACAACAAGTTTCTGATTCAAGACTGGCTCATTAATAATACAAATTCAATTAGGCAAATGACAGCATGCACAAAGCATGTCGCAGTTATATTGAACAAGTTACAATCTGACAGGCTCAAGTCCAGCATTTTCCACAGACACTGTCCTGGATAACTCCAGGCTCTTTAATTTTACAAGAAAGGAGGTTGATTTCAAAGCCTTATTTATTGCATAGCTGTGAATGATTGTGAATCCTCACTAACTGATACTAGCGTTGCTTTGGTACATGAAATGGACAGTTCCAGGTCGGGGAAATTGGTCATTTGTCCTGACGTTTTCTATTTCTTTGCAAAGATTAGTAGTAGTAATTAGTATTTGAGTAGTGTTCCAACTGTTTACACCATAAATCAAACTAAATCCTCACAGGAAGCTAGATGTGAGCGGTGTGACAAGATGTGACTAGATGTGAACTCTGTCTTTGTTAAATGTTGCCATGTTTCAGCAGCGCGAACAGCGCCTCGCTTTCGTCAAAATGAACCAAAGTGCCTGTAGGTACACACACAGACTGGAAGCCTTTATAAATGTACATACTGTGATAAGTTCAAAACACATGTAGAGAGGGGTATTTTTGTGAATTGTGATTTGTGTTGATGAACTTGGCAGAAAGTGGATCAGGAAGTGGGTGTGCTACCATGGAAACGGGGTAATCTGGCACTGTGTAATGGCTCACCTTTCACTCTTCCATTAATAATACACACACACACACACGGGTATGGGTGGTTTTTCAGGACTTTTTCCTCGTACCAGTTCAAACACTGATTTATGGGGACCCACCTTTCCCTTTGCCGTAGAGAGAGAGCAGAGTACTTGAACTGATCATAAAAAATGCAGCTACATTTCTGGCTATTAAGAATTCAGTTTTGGTAAAATAGTGTAGAGATATGTAGACCTGAAATTCTACAGGACTGTGAGGACAGGGGCGGGACTGGGCGTTTCCTGACAAAATTATGACTTATGAGAACCCCTCTGGATTAGCTGGACATTACCCATACACAAAGCAAGTCCCTAAGTTATGAGGACCAGTGGACCACAATGATATATCTGGACAATATACACACACACAGAATTGTAGAAAAACCTGTTCTCATGAGGACAATAATGGTTTCACTGGACCTTATCCTCAAACATGTGTTGCACAATATTTTGTTACTGAAAAAGTAGCCCAATACTTCCGTTTATTTTAAATGTTGAACAGAAAAAAAAATGTAACTTAGGAGAGCATGGTACAAAGAGCAGACCACTTTCTCATTTTCACAGACCTCAGTGTTCAGAGACCTGAACATCAACATATGCAGCTTTGTTCTTGTTGCTTTGATGACAAACACATGTTTTTAATAACCATATGCAGGGTTTTTGCGATGGACAATACAAGTATTTCTGACAATCTCTTTACCAGTCGGCTGTCATTGAAAAGTGACAGGGGATTTAATTCTGACAGAGACATTGAAATATGATAGAACCTAAGCAGCCTAAAATTATTATGGAAGGAAGTGAAATATTGAGAAATGTTGTGTTAATGAGTGACTATTAAGTTGATTGAGTTGCTCAGAAATAAGGTCAAGATCAAAGGCTAAGTTTAGATGTAGTCATGTATTGATAACTGGCAATTCTGGTATTGTGACAATACAAACATAGACGGACAAACATTGCAAACACTTAAACAGTGAAATAAAGAACTTACTATAAATATATCAAATAATGACAAGTTCATTTGTATAAAATGTACATATCTACTTCTAAAAAATATAAAATACTAAAGTGGCGACATGAATATATACTAGGACGTGTAAATAAAAACGTTTCAACAGTCCTGACTGTCCCCCCTCCCGAAAAAACTAAATTACGTTTAACTCCTGAACAAAAAGCAAACTTATATATACTTTTGAATGATAATTACATTATCATATCACTCCAACATCCTGTTGAATCGAAAATACACCTACTGAAGGAAAAATGTATCCACTCACAATCTCATTTCATTGACTTGAATTGTAAGGACTATTATGGTCTATGAGTGGTGCAGGGATGATGTATTTACCCGGAGGTAAGCTGCTGGTTCCCTCAACACAAAGAGTAGTAATATTCATCCCGCTTTCGTCTCATTAGTATGCATAAAAAAGTGACAGGTCACACCTCCCCCAATTATGCAAATGAGCTAAGTCCCGCCTCCCCTTTGATCGAGGTGTGAGATCTCAAGTAGGTGTGATATCCCAAGTAGGTGTGATATCCCATTTAGGTGTGAGATCCGTCGATAGGAGGGGGGTGATGTGTATTCACAGGTGTGAAAAGGCCCCAATTTTTTTTTTTTAAATAAATGCTGTTTCAATCACATTAGTATGCATACAAACTGACAGGTGGGCCCGCCCCCAAGTGTGTGTGTGTGTGTGTGTGTGTGTGTGTGTGTGTGTGTGTGTGTGTGTGTGTGTGTGTGTGTGTGTGTGTGTGTGTGTGTGTGTGTGTGTGTGTGTGTGTGTGTGTGTGTGTGTGTGTGTGTGTGTGTGTGTGTGTGTGTGTGTGTGTGTGTGTGTGTGTGTGTGTGTGTGTGTGTGTGTGTGTGTGTGGTTGTGTGACGGTCTCCCCTATACCCTACTGTGGACCGGGGCCACAACAAATCTTATTTTAGCCCCTAAAGAAAAGCCCACCTTAAACATAATAATAAAAAATAGTATTGATGTATGTTACCACTTTCCTTCTTCATCAGACAGTGGGGTGACTGTGTGAGCCTGGCCCTTCCCCCTCCTCCCCCCCTTCCTGCCATCTTATCACTAGACAGAGGGGGGATGTAATTTAAAAACACTTACCTTACACTTGTATTTGTTCTCTCAAAAACACAGTGTCTGTAAAGGTGGGGGAGACTGTCTCCCCCCTTCCTGCCATCTCTCTCTGTTTCTGCTGATGTGTAAAATATACAAAATAACGTTTTATATACTTACTCTCTTGTTAAAAGGTGATGAAGTTTGCAGCGTAAGCCAGCCATCAGTGTTCTAGTTTTAAGGTTTTGCATACCTCAAAGTGTGTCTAAAAGTATCTTGGCAAGAGAAAAAAAAAGCCAAAATTTGTCTAGGCCATTAAAAAGAAACCGAATTGCTGCTAAGAAATAAGTTCAGAAAGCTATGACTCCAGTGGAACACTGTTAGAGTCAAAAGTAACTCTCAATGTATTCAGACAGAGTATGCAGATTGGGGCTGATCAGAACAAAGAAAGCACCTTTTGCCTTCCTAGTCAAAAGTATTGATTAAGTTAGTCTGCACACACTCCCTTACTGTCACCCTTACCTCTTCCTATGGCTGTCAGGCCTTTTGGTGTGTGTGTGTGTGTGTGTGTGTTGTTGGAGATTTGGAGGATGTTCAAAACCAACCTTGTCTCCGCGTGTCGTTTGATAAACTGGGTAAATTCGTAAAAAGGAAGGGATTAAGAAACACCAGAATGCAAGTTAAACAATAATCTTGTTTTAATGATAAAAAGTAACAATACAAATACAAATACAAATACAAATACAAACACAAAGGAAGTACTTCCTGCTCTTCCTCCAATCTCACGGATCTGGTCAGTTTGAAGAAAAGAAGAGGCTGGTCTAAAGAAAACATCGGCTTATATCCAAAACCCCAGGAGGAGCTATGCGGCTGCCCCCCCCCCCCCCCCCCCCGAGGGGTCCTCCACTTAGAAAAGACAGCCAATCAGCGCGAGCCAGAGGCGACCCTTACATTCGAGATAACAAACCCCTCCTTGCAAGTTTCACATACTTTTGGCATTTTATAAAGATAGTTTTAAGATATAGTTTTTTATAGTTGGATTATACAAATAACACATGTGAGTTACCTTAACCTCAAACAATAATAACAAGAGGAAAACATCAGCTCTGATCTCAAGCAGTAAAAAGTACCGCACACTCATTTAGCCTGCAGCTCTTCCAGACACTTGAGCTATTGTTCTTTAAGAATATTCCCTGCAGAAACTTTATTTCAAATAAAAGGTTTCACATTGCATATTTCCAGCTTCCTTTACACATACTGCTATTATTAATACAAAGTAATCAACCACACACATATATTTAAAACAAGTAGATTTCCCTGATCATTTGACATGCTGCTTCCATTTCCCATAGAGTAATAAAACATGTTTAAGCTAATTTCTCCACACTGTTTGTAGCCCTCCAGTACCCACATATGAAAGAATAAAAGCAGAGGAATCAAATAAAACACCAATACAGGAATAGTTGATAAATGATTATACAGGACATCTGATCACAGTAAGAAATACACACAGATATTCTCTAGGAAGTGACCCTTGTTATAGGTCCGAATGTCCTGTCCCCTGAAAGTCATGAGTTTTGGTTGATTAACAGAAGTTTAATTGTTCTTGTGGCTTAATGGCTTCCCTGAACTTCCCTTCACCCCAAAGTCAGCTTACTAGGAATGAATACATTTTATTGATAAGCTCAAAAGGACGTTTATCTTGGTTACTGCTGGGTGACCCAAGTCTCCAGGCCTGCAGGATGTGTAGGAGATAAACATTAATTCTACAAGACTTTAACTACATTATCTGAAAATGTATCTGGGACTTCCCCTGTTAATTGCAAGGACTATTGATAATTAACAGAGAGACCCTAGGGGCCTCTTCTTGGTATCTGCTAGGCAGAAGTCACACCATGCAGAAATCACAAGTTTAACACATATTCTATATAAGGTGACATTAAAATGAATATACCAGATTGAACTTTCCTGCCATAATACGTTACTTTAATACTTCAAATAACTCAAATAATACTTCAGTGTGTGTGTGTGTGTGTGTGTGTGTGTGTGTGTGTGTGTGTGTGTGTGTGTGTGTGTGTGTGTGTGTGTGTGTGTGTGTGTGTGTGTGTGTGTGTGTGTGTGTGTGTGAGCCTGGCCCTGCCCCCCTCCTCCCCCCTTCCTGCCATCTTATCAGTAGACAGAGGGGGGATGTAATTTAAAAACACTTCCCTTACACTTGTATGTTCTCTCTAAAACACAGTGTCTGTAAAGGTGGGGGAGACTGTCTCCCCCCTTCCTGTCATCTCTCTCTGTTTCTGCTGATGTGTAAAATATACAAAATAATGTTTTATATACTTACTCTCTTGTTAAAAGGTGATGAAGTTTGCAGCGTAAGCCAGCCATCAGTGTTCTAGTTTTAAGGCATACCTCAAAGTGTGTCTAAAAGTATCTTGGCAAGAGAAAAAAGCCAAAATCCGCCTAGGCCATTAAAAAGAAACAGAGTTCCACGTTTTACAAATGAACAGACACAAATGCAGACTTGACTACTTGGCAGTTGATTAAAGCAGATTTGTCCTTTTTCATCTCTCAAAGCTTTGGGTCCTATTCAACACTGGGTACAGAAATATATTCAATTTACAGTCATTTGTACGTAAAGATTTTTTAAGTTGTAAACACTTAGAAATATACATTTGATTGCATTTAAAGTGGCTGTAGACAACTTATCATAATGAAGTAGTTGATTGCACAAATTTGTAATGGATGTAGAATAAAGACGACATTAGCATATTGCAAATTAAAATGCAAATACAACTAGCTTACAGTAGCTCTCAATTAGTTGAACAATTGGAAAACCGCAAGGACTTTGGAAACACCTACTGGCAAAGGATTGTGGATGCAAATTATGCAAAGAGGAAGAAAAAACATTCTATCTAAAGCTATATAACACAATCTGCATATTGACAGTATGAGTACAACAAAAACAGTATGCATGTTGATGCAAACGACGATGTTCAGTAAACGATCAATCAAAATCGAAGGATCCAATGTATTTTTAAATGGAGCAGAAATAGAACTAGTCTCCCAGTTCAAGTATCTTGAACAGGGAGTGTCATATTGGACTCGCACTTGAGTTTTTAAGAAACATATCCAGAAAGTATCCAATACCATTAAATTCAACTTGCAACATTTTAAACAAATTAGACCTTTTCTTAACTGTCAATACTGCAAATTCATACCTCCACTGTATGATTCTATCCCACATTGAATACTGTTTTACAAACTGGTCGTTTGCTTGTGCCACACACCTGAAACCCATAGAACAGCTGTTCAAGAAAGCTATCCAGGTGTTTGACAGAAAGCCACAGTCATACCACCACTGTACCATCCTTGAAAATCACAATTTCTTGAGTTTTTGACAATTTTAAGTCTTTTAAAAGTATGTGTTTTTAAAATAATATTTACATGGGCTGCCCCCCCCCCCCCCCCCCCCCCCCCTCCCCCTCCCCCTCCCTCCTTGGGGGAATTCATCCACAGAAAACACACTGGACGCAGCACAAGGTCAGAAACCATAGGAGACTGTGAAGTCCACCACAGACGGACCACCTTTGGACAAAATGTCCTCTCCATTAAAGGCAGCTCATTGTGGAATAGCCCCCCAACTGAGATACGGGATTGTTCCACTCTCAATAGTTTTAAAGGTCAACTTAAAGAATGGTTGAGCAACAAACAGACGTGTAATCACCGCTAAATAAATGCACTTTAACACAGGGGTATCTCCTCTTGCACTTTATGTAGCGCTTTTATCTTATCTTGCACTTTATATATCATAGCTGCTACATTGTACTGCCATGTGGTAAATGCTTGTATGCTGCTCATGCTCTTTCTGCACATCATGTATTTATCTTTGCTGTATATATATAAGTGTCATGTTCTTATATGCTGTATGTGACGGGACTATAGATGGAAATTAGCTCAAAGCTAAAATCCGGCTCATTTACACTTGTAAGCATTATTTTTGTTTTAAAGTGTTCATCAATGTGCACTACGGTAGCCCTGAAGAAAATTAAACATTAAAATATGTTATCGATGTCCCCATTCCCAGTTTGTTTTGGGAATAATTGCGATGTTTACTATGTTTTGGTAGCTCTTAACAAAACAGAATTGTTGTAAAAGATTGCGACTCTAAAAGGCAAGTTTGTGATTTTAACACTGTTTCGATGAAACAATACATTATACAATATTACGACTTTTTGCCATATTTTTAACACAATATACTTGTACTTTTTTTTTTTTGTGGTTTTAGGGCTTCAAGATATTTTGCATGTCATGCATAAACACGTTGTCATCTTTTCCTTGAAACTGACGTGCTGCCCGTTTTACAAAACAAGTTATTTTTCTTCTTCTTCATCCTCTGAATTTTCCTCCCCCGTCCCTCTTCCTTCAGCCAGCACAACAAGAATCAAGGTGGATCTGTGAAATGAAACACCTCTTCCCAAAGCGTGACTTCCCTATTGAGAGCATGGTGTGTGTGTCCTATTTACATTTTAATTTTTTCACACAAAATCAATAGTTATACTGATTGTAACATCCCGAGGACCGTCTCCAGCTTAGAATTCCCCAGATTACTGGAAATATCATGATGGAGTTTTTTCCCTTCAGTCAAAATATTCATGTGTATGCTGTTTTTGACACAAAAATGCATTACATCTACAAACAGAGCATACAATGAGAGCACATGATACACTTTTGATGTTTGTTTCATTTCTTCGGTAATGTTACAGAATGTTTCGGAAAATGAAGATTCCAGGACCACTTTAAATGTTTCGTTTACAATCGTTTCCCAATGACCAGGAATAGTACTGCCAGAACGAACGATATCCAAAATGTCTTCTAGTTTACAAACTTCAGCCATTCTGTTTACACGGGGATCACTATTCACTCTGTTTTCAATCGTCCTCATCACCACACTTATTAAAAGGGTATTGACTACATTCTGATCAATATATACCGAGCGTTTTGCATAGTAGTTCCCCATTTTTATTTTACTTTAAACAAAATGTCAATGTATCGAAAAAAGAAAAAATCCCTGGCTTCAACCAACCGCAGGTTATTAGTCTTCTTCTTCTCCATCCAACTCGGCATGGATCTTTTCAAGTCTCTCCTTGAGGCGTCTACAATTTTTGAGATTGTGCAGAAAAGCCTCCGAAGCGCCTTGGATCCTCCAATCACCCGTGAAAATGTCTTTATCAATAAGAGTCTGGTCGATCTCAGTCATGAAGTCGGTGAGCCAGAGTCTTTTCATTAACGTGTTGTAATTGTTTCTGAAGAAAAAATCGGGCATGTCATTCAGACAATCGTGTTGCCTCTGGCCGGGGTGACTGACTCGGCATCCGTTGCATATTTCTTCTCTGTACCAATGTATCACCCCCTCCACAATATCAACCAACACTGATTTCACTGTGTCCATAAACAGAGACGTCTTGGCCCAAGGAGCAAAATAAGCAGCAGTAGTACTGCAAGATTCGGGTGTCCAGAATGGTGGTGATGATGGTAGTCCAGGAGTTTGTTCCTGGCTGCAACTCACAGGGGGAGACTTGGTTTTTCTCAGATCCATAGCTAGTTTTCAAACTGTCGTCTTAGTGGGGGTCCTTAGTTTTAGATGCTTTGCTGAGTGGAGGGAGGGACTTATTGCGTTGAGTGGGGGGAGTCATCTGTAGAATTGAGTTTTTTTCACCAGTATAATGTCCCTCGCTGTTTGAGTCTTTTTTTTAAAAGTTATTTTTCATCTATCATTTTCAACCAAGCAGCAAGAGGTCAAATTTAAGAATAAGTAATAGTTTGTCACCATTTTACGGGGAATAGTCAGAGCGCAATGTCACATCTTAAAGACAGCTTGAACTGGATAAATGGTTAGTCTTCAAACATACCGTACGTTCTGCATGTTAGTATATCTGGCCAATTGTTTTAGACCCTACTGCCCTAGACGCATGCTCTCAATAGGGAAGTCACGCTTTGGGAAGAGGTGTTTCATTTCACAGATCCACCTTCATTCTTGTTGTGCTGGCTGAAGGAAGAGGGACGGGGGAGGAAAATTCAGAGGATGAAGAAGCAGAAAAATAACTTGTTTTGTAAAACGGGCAGCACGTCAGTTTCAAGGAAAAGATGACACCGTGTTTATGCATGACATGCAAAATATCTTGAAGCCCTACAACCAAAAAAAAAAATGTTGTTATAAATATGGCAAAAAGTCGTAATATTGTATTATGTATTGTTTCATCGAAACAGTGTTAAAATCACAAACTTGCCTTTTAGAGTCGCAGTCTTTTACAAAAATTCTGTTTTGTTAAGAGCTACCAAAAACATAGTAAACATCGCAATTATTCCCAAAATAAACTGGGAATGGGGACATCGATAACATCTTTTAATGTTTAATTTTCTTCAGGGCTACCGCAGTGCACATTGATGAACACTTTAAAACAAATATAATGCTTACAAGTGTAAATGAGCCGGATTTTAGCTCTGAGCTAATTTCCATCTATAGTCCCGTCACATACAGCATATAAGAACATGACATTTATATATATATATATATATACATACAGCAAAAATAAATACATGATATGCAGAAAGAGCATGAGCAGCATATTCAAGGATGGTACAGTGGTGGTATGACTGTGGCTTTCTGTCAAACACCTGGATAGCTCTCTTGAACAGCTGTTCTATGGGTTTCAGGTGTGTGGGACAAGCAAACGACCAGTTTGTAAAACAGTATTCAATGTGGGATAGAATTATACAGTGGAGGTATGACTTTGCAGCATTGACAGTTAAGAAAAAGGTCTAAATTGTTTAAAATGTTGCAAGTTGAATTTAATGGTACTTTCTGGATATGTTTCTTAAAAAGTCAAGTGCGAGTCCAATATGACACTCTCTGTTCAAGATACTTGCACTGGGAGACTAGTTCTATTTCTGCTCCATTTAATAATACATTGGATCCTTCGATCCTTAAAACTAGAATACTGATGGCTGGCTTACGCTACAAACTTCATCACCTTTTAACAAGAGAGTAAGTATATAAAACGTTATTTTGTATATTTTACACATCAGCAGAAACAGAGAGAGATGGCAGGACACTGTGTTTTAGAGAGAACCCCTCCCCCCTGCGTCAGCAAACGGCTTGCGCGGTAATACCATCGCCCAGATGGTCCGCTTTTAGTTTCCCAGACGGTGCTTGTCAGGACTCTTTTCACTTCTGGCGGCGGGGGGATATTTCCTTCTTCTTCCTCCACATTGAGGGGTAACGGTGAAAACTCTTCTTTGATCTCGCTTTTTGTTTGCGTTTCTTTGCTTTTTGTTGCACATATCTTGTACACCGCTGGTTCCACAGTGTTTTCTTGATGCACTACTTCTTCCGATACAATGGTTGCGTGGAGATCTCTGGAAGACACCAGAGTTAACACAGCCCAATCTGTTGAGGTCAACGTTGCTTTAACACTGTGGGGTCCATACGTTTCTCCATTCTTCAGATTGTAGAAATGCAGTTAATTCGCCATATAGTTGAATACGTATCCCCAAACATGTTCATTTTCCAGAAGCCATTTCTCTTCAAGATCTTCGACCGGAGGTGTTTGAACCCGGCACAGATACTGCATCCGTTTCTTGATTGGCGCTCCGGACGGATGGCGGTAAGTTGTCACAGGCGTCTCGCTGATTAAACCCATATCGAGGTGTCTCTTGGCCATTTTTCTTTTTGGAAAGATGACTTGATGATTGGAAATGACTGGCTTTTTATCTGCACGGGGTTCTTTTTTTTTTATCTCACTCCACCCCTTCGGTGATCTGACATCACATAATTGGGGCGGGCCCTTCTGTCACTTTTATGCATACTAATGTGATGGAAGCGGCATTTTGTTTTAATAGACTTGGGGGCGGGCCTACCTGTCACTTTTTATGCATACTAATGTGATTGAAACATGTGTGAATACACATCACCCCCCTCCTATCGACGGATCTCACACCTACTTGGGATATCACACCTACTTGAGATCTCACACCTCGATCAAAGGGGAGGCGGGACTTAGCTCATTTGCATAATTGGGGGAGGTGTGACCTGTCACTTTTTTATGCATACGAATGAGACGAAAGCGGGATGAATATTACTACTACAAAGCTATGGGATTTCTCCATAGGAATTTGGAAAATAGCTCAAAATAAGGTGTGTGGAAAACAAACTTGTTTGATAAATGCAGGTTTTGTTCAGCCGGATAATATCCACATGTCTACCCTACTTTTATCATTTTCTAATCATAAACCTAATCGCCAGAAGTAAAATGCTTACGTTATGCTATAAACGAACTACAGCAGGACAAACTTAAGATCCATATGCAAACCAGTGCTTGAATTGGGCCGGTACTCACCGGTACGCAGTACCAGCACTTCTAATTTTTACCCATGTGGTACCGGCACTTCTTACGGAGTACCGGCACCTTGCCGGTACTCAGTAAAATGCCGGTACTCAGTAAAATGCCGGTACTCAGCCGCCGGCAATATACGTATAGATTGTAAACGCAACGCAGCGCAAATGTGGGTCTGACTCTGCCTCACAGAGGGTGACTGGCTGTCTACATGACGTGGCCTGCCGACATTGCCACTTTCATACAGATCATACTAATGCCCTCGATTGGTCTCTGTGTGTCATTCAAGCTCGGGAGGGTGTGTGTTGGTGTATGTGTGGCGCGAGCAAGCGAGAAAGCGCGCGCACCGGTTACGTGTATTGTTGTTAGCATCTGGTGCTAGCTAGCTGCGCTAACGGATATAAGGAGCTTTTTCAACAACAAGGTGGAGGGAAAGTCCTTTGCTGTCAGACTGAGAGGCTGATAACTACAGCTCTGGTGAGGTAAATTACTCTCTGAGTCTTTAGATAGTTAACTTAGTTTAAGTTATCTCAGTGGGTCTCAAACGGTTCGGTCACCATTTATGTAAACACATATTTCCATTTGAGGGGGTAGTGATTAGTAAAATATGCATGAATAATACAAACAAAATGTTAACTAGGTGAAAAAAGGTAAGATAAACTTGTTGAGAGCTAAAACTAGTCTTTGCTGTTGCCTCAAAGAGGAGCAGGGGGGAGAGGAGGGAGACAGGAGAGGCCGATTCAGGAGCCCAGACACACTCACAACTATAAATGAACCAAAAACAAATAAATAAACAAGTTTCAATGTTTTTTCATATTGGATATTGGGGTGTAGTCTCTTTATTTCCCCCTCAAAATGCACCAGATTGATGCATTTAAGTCCAACATTTAAAAAAAAATCTGCCCCCGGACCCCATAGGATTTGAGGCCCGGCTCCACTGTTCCCAAATAGATTTGCATTTTTTTTTAAATAGTAACCCATCTCCATATGTTTCTTTTTGGGTAGTAGATTTAAACTAGAGGGCTATCACTTTGTGCAGCGACGCTATTGACAAATAAATCCAGCAAAATGGCACAAAAAACTCGTAGTGGCCTCAGGGACGAGGAGTCATTTAACCAGCCAGTAGGAGTCAAGCTTTACTTTCTTTTATATCCTTAAAGAAAAAGTAAATCTGTTTACAGTTGTTTCATTATGGATGTTGAGAGGTATCCATATATCTCTTCATTTTTCTCTCAAATTGCACCAGATTGATGAATCTAACTTCAATATTTAAAAAAAAATGTTCCCGGGGGAGCATGCCCCCGGACCCCCCTAGACTAGAGGGTGTCAGGTCCACTCCCCACTTATAAAAATAGCACTTTACCACTGCACCCCCTCTAATCTCAGATGCACCCTGAGTCATTTTGTTTAATTACAGTGAGCTTTTCTAAAATATACAGTAAAGAGAAAAACCCACCAGCATTATAGGATATACTATGACTTTGTGCCAAATACTTGTTGCTGATTTAGAGTACTGGCACCTTTTTTATTCCAATTCAAGCACTGATGCAAACATACAGATTCTAAATGGTACAAGTTGAAGCGTTGTTTTAACAGTTTGCAGGAGGCAGGTACTTGCTTTCAAGCAGAACAGGGCAAACAAACTTAGTGTGTTAGGAGTGTTTATGTGTTCGGATGACGTACAACGTCCTCCACAACTTCTGTAGTCCTATTCAGCCACTTGTTAACAACCTTCGTTTTTCAGACAAGGAAACTCTTCAGAAATCACCAGTGGGGTCACTGCTGATGGATTTAATGTCATAGAACAAAACGTGATCCGTCTCTTCAATTTGTGTCAACCACAGGCCTTATTTCCACACTGTAAAAAAGGATTTTGGAGTGTAGTATATATTATCCAAGCAAATCATTTAAATTGTACTCAAGGTACTGTATATACGTGAGCATTGTTAGTATACAGTATATGAATGGGTAAATTATACCTACACTATCTAATTTCTGACAGTACCAACTGAAACACAAACAATCTGGGTAAAATCTACTTGAAAACATTAGGCCCACACTGCCCCTTTGCGCATGCGTCTGCAGTGATTCTTGGCTGCAGGCCAGAGGAACGGTTCTCTTTCGCACCTCCCTCCTCCTGGTGTGTGGAAATGTTGGAAGGTAAGATATTACTGTCTATCATGTCCTACATTTAAATGTTCACGTTTTTTGAGGTTCATCACAAGACTTGTCTGCTTTCTTCACTGTTAGACAAGGAATTTAAGTTTGTTCTAATCTATTACTCACTGGAAGTCGGTCACTGATGCTAGGTAGCTGTAGCTAACATAGGAGCTAAGAGTAAAGCACTATGCTGTTTAGCTCCATATTGTTAATAATTGTTATTACAGCAATAATGTGCATGTTGACGGCATGCCGTCTTAAATGAGTTAAGCGTCACGGCGACAGTTGCATGTTAATGTAAGCTAACCAGCCAAGTTGTGTTTCACGTTAACATTGTGCATGCTTAGCAGAGAAGGCTATTGTTTGCTAGCTAAGTACTAACAAGGACAGCGCGCGGAAGGCGGCATTTGTTTAAATCAACCTTTGAAGTTGGTCGTCCTCTATATAAGGTATGTTTGTCCAATGTTATTTTCCACACAGTATCCGATGGACATGCATACGTGATGCACACTGCAAAAATCAGTAGCCGTTTATTAAATAGCATGTCAGTTGAAGTAATATGACGAACTCTGACCCGGTTGAGTAGTATTGAGTACAGTAACGGTTTGCGGGGGACACATTCAAATTATGCACAAGGCTAACTAAGTTGAAGCTAGCTTGTAGCATCTCTCTTCTTCTATCTAACGTCGGCCGTCAGTTTCCTCGTGGGTCTGTCCGGGTAATATATACTATATATATATATATATATTGTTGTGTTTGGTCGCTCTGTGCTTAACAATGGTGAGGGTGAAATACAGTTTGTCCCGTTTTGATGAATGGGACACGGTGTTGTTAAACTCCAGCCCCGTCGCGCGTGAACAAGGAGCATTCATATGAGCGTGCATGAAACGATAAATACTGAGACAACTATCTCGCGACTATCTCTTAGTGAAAATAACCATCGTATATTCAGCCAAGCCACAGTAATAATGATTTATGATTAATTTGTCTTTTTTTAGTTATAGCTGCAGCAATAGCCTATAGACTTATGTTTACATTAAGCTTACTGTACATTATTGTGAGGACTGGATATATTACCACGGAGCAGAGCCAAAGCTCATTGTTATATATTTTAGAATTGTTCTACATATAAATGTTTAATTGTGTTATTTTGTTGGTAATGTTCACTGTAAGAAATATGAATATAAGTGTAACATCCTGCAGTGGAGTAGTGGAGTGGAGGTGGTGACCCTCAGCCCACGTGTCAGTGTATTCAAGGAGAGATGGCCTGGTTTATTCAATGAGGCTCAGATGAGAACGTTACGTTTATTTTTTTCCATTTCAACTCACTGTTGTCAGAGTTGTGAGTAATGAGTGTTGTCCCCTATTTTTTTTTTTTTTAGATCAAGGAGGAGTTCCGACACATAACAACTCTTTCACTGGAAGAGACTTTGATGCTGAAACTGGATGGGTACACGAACACCACGTCGCTCCAGCTTATGCGTGTCAAAGGAGGAGATGCTGGCTCCAGGATGCGCCCTCTTATGAGCACAATTGATGAGGTACATTTATTTAAATGTTTCATTCAAGAATATGAAAATGCAGAAATAAGTCTTCTCACTAAAATGCATTTCCTCACAGGCCCAGAGTATTGGAAAAAAGGGATGCAGTGGCCAGGTGCCTGATTGAAGACCTTGGGGAACGCCAAGAAGACCTTTTTCAAGACAGCCAGGTATGTCATTAAAGACTGATCACTTCAAGATTTTAACGGAGTTATTTCGGAGGTTGCTCTGATACCATTGTTTAATTTCTTTGATTAACCACTCTTACACCTAACAAATAAATATGCAATTTATTGCTGTAAATCTGTAAACATCTTATTGTTTTTATAAATGGTTTAGTATTCACAGGAAAATGATTTAGGGATAATTTACTGATGTGCTTAGCTACTTAACATATAAAACTACCTAAAAACGAAAACCTTCTTTTGGTGTTAAAGTGAAATAAGATAAATAAAATCATGCACTGAAAAGTTATGTTTATGGGAAAGAATCAATGTAATGTCATTGATTAGATCGATGGGCAATTTGACTGGGCCTGACATTTTTTATATGTTAGAAATCTTTTTTTGTTTTTAATCGCTGCCACACATCATCATATCATTTTAAAAAAGTCAATCCCTGGTTTTATTGATTAGGCTTAATAGCTAGACAACAAAGCCTATATTGTATAATATCTTCTGGTTAATATGCCTAATTTAAAGTGAATATGCTTTTCTTTCTTTCTTTTCAACATGGAGGACGAGCATGACAACGTCGTGGACCAAACTATGAAGGTGCTTGTGATCCATGATGCCAGGGACAGGGGACCAGCAGATGTGTCCATTGTCATAGAGGGAGACAGAGTTTTGAATTTGTGCGGAAACCAAACAAAGGCTTGTGCATGGTTGATGGGATTCATCTACGCCCTCAACCTGGAATACCCCAACAAGCTCAAATACACATTTGAGGTATTCTAAAAACTGTTTTTGGAGCTTGATGGAGCCAAGCTGCTCAAATAGGTGCAGAGCCTCAAATAAACAATTTGTTCTGAAGTGGAAGTGGATGTTGACTTCTTTTAGTGCCGAATGACACAAACATAAAATAATGTGATGTGGAGAAACCTTTTTCTGTTAAAAGTGGACTGTTTACTGGCACTTAAAGGTTTTAATAGTTGAGTAAATTGCACTTGGAAGATTATGTTAAAAATGTTTACAATTTCCATGCACTTTACTGTTAAAACAATGTGATATGTCTATTTTGAAGATTCTGCTCAGTGTTAACAATTGAAATGCACTTAACTGTTTAAATAATCCCAATGTACGACCATATTGCACTAATATTTTGCACACAAAAAGAAACATGATCAATAAAATCTTGTGTGTGGCAATATATTGTTTACTGGTAACCTTACTAATAAAGTCATATTAATGTGTAATATGGATCAATTATTAAGTAAATAGCTGCCTATTATTAGGAGTAAATATTACTCATTTATAAGTAATACGTTTTAAGTAATTGAGTTAGATTTTACTTAATTTCTTAAAGTGAGTCTTATATGTTAAATATTAGTAATCTTTACCCAGCTGCCTAGGATTGAGAGTAAATATTACTCATTTATAAATAATATGTTTTATTCAGTAATTGAGTTAGATTTTACTTAATTTCTTAAAGTAAGTCTTATATATTAAATATTAGTAACCTTTACCCAAAAACATTGGGTAAAATCTACTCAAAAGAAGTGTGGGCAAATTGTTACCCCCATTTTTTTTGAGTAGATCTTATAGGTTGATTTTTACAGTGCAGCTATTTTATAAAACCCTATGGAGAAATCCCATTGGCTCTGAGACGAGGGAACAGGAAGTGGTAAAATGCTGCCTCACTTCTTGGTTTTAGGACTTGTCACTGCATCGCTCTATTTGGAGTTCACCTATGCACACAAACAAACACAGAGACCTTTGTTATGATGAGCTCAAAAGGTATAATGGTTATAATTCTGAAACAAACCTAAGTTATGAGGAAATCTGGTATAACTGGGCATTTTAGGGTGCGTGCACACCTGCCTTGTATAGTCCGGTGAATCGAACCCTGGTGCGTTTAGCCGCTTGGTTCGGTTCATTTGGGTCGGTGTAAACACAATCCGAGACCTCTTAAGTGAACGAAACAACCGGACGCTGGTCCGCTAAAATAGGTGGTCTCGGAACGCTTGCTAGTGAACTCTGAAGCGGTTAATTGCTGGTGTGAACGCAGTCCGCACCAAAACATAGCAAGCGTAGTATTTACGTGTCAAAAGAACGTGGATATCTTCAAAATCTTTAGCGAAAGAGTCTTTCAAGACATCCGCAGTTGTTTAGTTAAAGAGTGAAGCAGAATGAAGTGTTCAGAATCAGAATCAGAATATCTTTATTAGTCCCACAGAGGAGAAATTTGCAGCGTTACAGCAGGAAAGAGCCACAAAAAGCTTAGTGTTGCATATCTTAGATGCGTTAAAAAAGTACTAAGTTATAATATAATAAACAAACAACACAACAATATGCTAAAAAAGTACTAAGTTGTAATATAATAAACAATATGCTAAAAAAAAAGATAAAAACTAAAAAAGTTACATAGTTTTCAAAAATACAGATCAAAAACAAATCAAATCTACAAATCAAATCCTGTAGCAGTTCTTAGCATTTAGCAGCCCGGTATATATTACAGTTATTAAAGATTGCATATGTATATAAAGTATATATTGCACATAAAGCAAATATTGCACATAGTTTGACGGTATTTAACAGCAGCAAGTTACACAATCTACAAAATACTAGATAGATACCGTGTAACAGTAACAAGGGTTTAGCAGCCAGGTTTAAATTACACAGTTATTAATGGCAAATATATATTGATTGATTTAGTGGCCAGGTATAAATTACACAGTTATTAATGGCATATATACTGTATATATTGCACATGTAGCACATATTGCACAAAGTTGGTTTGTATTTAGCAGTAAGGGGGTGTTATAGTCTGCGTTGTGGTGTGTGTAGGAGGGTCTACTAGGGGCAGTGCTGGTTGTAAAGTCTGACCGCTGCAGGAAGGAAGGACCTGTGGTATCTCCCCGTGTGACAGGTGGGGTGCAGCAGCCTGTCGCTGAACAGTGTTGTGTAAAGTAAGAATTCTCTGTCAACTACAGTACATAAAAGTAAGAACACCTGTCGTCTGTGGAACCCCCTCCTTACTGCAGAACGTCTCTCATTATATGTGTTATAATGTTTTTTAACGGACGTTATCTGATAATATAATCATATGCACGGGCTGCTAGTGTTTGTTGACCTCCAGATTAACAGCAGCATGAGAATAACCTGCCGAAAGAGCCGATGCTCCATGGCGGAGGCTCCGGTAGAAATTGCCGGGATTTGCGTTATTTCCCCCTTAATGTCTGACCAATGGTTGAACAGCATTTCCGTGCACATGACTTGTGTTTAAAGTGTATAGTCCGTTTGAGTTTTGCCCGTGTGAACGCAAACCGAACCTTCTGAAAAATGAAACAATGTAACAAACTGTGGTCTGGGGCCTCATTTATAAAGGGATATTCGCTCACGCCAGTTTCTACGCAATGTTTGCGATTTATAAAATACTAACTTGACGGGAAAACGTGTGGTCCTCCACGCAAACTCTAACCCATGCGTACGCACTAAGCACAAAAATGGGAGAGAGGAGAAACTGCGACACCGTTGGCAGAAGGAAGAATGGAGAGAAATATGTGGAAATAATACCATAAATAAAATGTTACCTCTCATTTATCATATATGAATAATTCATTTTCAAACATTGATTAAAGCCAATCTTAAAATGATTTAACAAACGCCTGTTTGAGACTCCTCAGTGCACACAAAAACATAACTGGGAGAATAAATAAATAAATACGGATGTTATTTAAAACCACCTCGAATATGTTGTGTTTATGTTATGAAATGTTTTCTCATAAATGATGCGGTAAGCAGGAGGACAGAATCACGTCTAAACTGACGCCGTTTTGCATTTCTATAGGTTGGATATGAGCATGCTTTTATATATGTTTAATACATGTTTAATCGTGTTTTATGCCGTTTGCCAAGACTTGATAAGTCGCTCATAAAACACAGGAGGTATGGAAACTAAGAGCACCATATGTGGTAAATTGTACAGCTACTATAACACAACACATTAGTCGTATTTCCTCTAACTGGTTGATATAGAGTTGCTGCGGAGGGGGGGGGGGGGGGGGGGGGGTTGAGATGCAGAGGCTGCAGTGGAGACGCTGCGCACAGCTGACCGACAGCTGGGACACAAACCACCAAATACAAAAACATAATTCAGATCCAGTCGTCATGACTCTACTCCGGAGGGATTCCCCGATCATTTCTTACAGTTTCTCATCAAGGGGGGGGTCTCCTGTCCCCGGTACAAACACACTGCCTGAGGGAGGCTATGTGTATTTTGTTTGTCATTAACCTTTTTTGGACCACTTATGTATTTATTTTGGTGACGATCCGACCTCCATGCTGCTACTCTGGTTCAAACTGCATCCACCAAACAATATGATTTATCTCGACCTCCCCAAAATAACCAAAATCTGACACGGTGTGAGATGTGTTTTTTAGCTGTTCTGTCGTCATTTCCTGCGATCTTCTCCATGCAGTCAGTCAAAATGAATGAATGAAAGGGCGTTTCTTTGACTATCTATAGGCAAATATGGGCGTTACGTGAAGCCCGCAAAAGCTGCACCACATTTCGGGTCGGTTGTGATTTATAAAGGGAAACCGGCGTAGGAAGTGCCATACGCACTTTCCTCGCCGGTACGCGATGTTTGGTGAATCGGAAAGTGGCGGAAAATCTATGGACCTATTTTTCGGATTTCTACTACGTAAGCAACCTTCCCACGTCAATCCTACGCACGGCGTTATACATGAAGCCCCTGGAGCGCACCAGAGAACGGACTATTAGGTGTGAATGCACCCTTATACACACACACACTAACCTAACAATACCTTAGTTATAAGGACATTTGGTATAAGCATTTTATACACACACTAATCTAATAATACCTTAGTTTTAAGGACATCTGATATAACTGGGCATTTTATACACACACACACTAACCTAACAATACCTTAGTTATAAGGACATCTGGTCTAACTGGGCATTGTATACACACACACTAACCTCACAAGACCTTAGTTATAAGGACATCTGGAATAACTGGGCATTTTATACACACACACTAACCTCACAAGACCTTAGTTATAAGGACATCTGGGCATTTTATACACACACTGTAATGATCGCGGAAAAGGTAGGACCCAAATGCAGAATTAAAAAAGATAAGCGGGTTTTAAGGGATAACAAAAAGCGAGCTTTATTTACAAAAGCCAATGACAAAAAGAAAACAAGAAACAAACTTAACATTACTAAACCAGGGGAGCACGAGTAAAGAATCCAGATCAAAAAACCTCAGGGACAAACATGGAGCGTGACGTGAAGGGAAAGACAAACAATGAACCGACAGGGGAACACAGGAAAAGACAAGACTAAATACAGAGAGGGGTAATCACGGGAAGAAACAGCTGGGCAGGGGAGGTAGAAACACAAGAGCAACAGGTGAACACAATCAGACAAAGGACGAAAAACACAGGAAGGAAGACAAGAGACAGGGAGAACAGAATTACAAAACAACACCCATAACAAGACAGACAACACTAAAAAACGTGACATAACATTAGGATCGTGACACACACACTAACCTAACAATACCGTACTTATTAGGACATCTGGTATAACTATGCAATTCTTTGTATACACACACTAACAATCTAATATACTGTATATATATGACTTATACATGCACACGTAAATCAGACGAATTTGTGAACCACCCGGATTTAACAGGTCTCTAACCATACACAAAAGCATTCTTGATGTTAGACTGGTTGTAATAAAGGGAGCAGGACACAGTTTGATCTACAAGAACATTTGCATTAGCACAACATTACATTACATTATATGTTACTTGTTAGACGCTTTTATCCAAAGCGACTTACATACTCAATACGTTGGGCAATCCCCACAGGAGCAATTTGGGGTGAAGTGTCTCAGGGAAAGAACGACATGCTGACTGCAGTGGGACTCAAACTTGCTATCCTCTGATTCGAAGATCAGCGCATTAATCCAATGCGCCACACGCCTCCCAACATCAGCTCTCTCCGTTGATGTTGGTCGACAACAGTCTAAATCACTTGCACAGTTTTAGCTGAGGTGAAAGAGCCCCCACACCTCTCACCAATGACAAAGGAATGAGCTCCCTAAGATGCTGCTATTGTGTGGCCTGCAAACGCATATTTTGTTTTCCAGAATTTCTGTACAAGTTGAGTGCCCAAAAAAAGAACTTTAATTTGCAGTTCTTTCAAATTCTTTTTTAAAAGATTTTTTTGACAAGAGTGCCATTATTCCATTGAGAGTGTGAAGTGGGGAGACAGAGGAGAAGACATTGCCTGTAAGCTTCGGAGGGCTTGGGATTCGAGCTTTGATAGCGGTCTTCAGCTCGTCTGCATTGTTGGGTCTCGTGTCTCTCATCTTCCTCTTGACCATACCCCATAGATTCTCTATAGCAGGGGTCCTCAACCTTTATTGTGCCGAGGACCGGCAGAAACATTAAAAAAAAATTGCGGACCGGTTGTCAATTTTAACTGATATTAATATTTACTCACCAGCAGGTGGCAACAGAGGCTAATTGTATTTAACAGCCTGAGGAAATACCAATATGCATCCAAAACATATTAACAACGTTTAAAACCAGGATACAATTAAAACTAAAAATTAGGACCGCTTTACAAATATTAATATAATATATAATATAGCCTAATATAGGTGGCAACAGTGGCTAATTGTATGTAACAGCCTGAACAAATAATAGAACAATATGCATCCAAAACATATAACACAGTTTAAAACCAGGATACAATTCAAACAAATTAGGACCACTGTACACATATTGATATAACTGAAATGTCAGTGAGACCCCTGGGCTTGTTAGCCAGCCATAATAACGTGATACCGGGGCGTTCGTTCCGGTGCCCTCCGACAGCATTTAGCACTACATCGAGATTAAGATTAAACTAACTTCTTTTGGGAACACCCACATACAGTGGGGCAAAAAAGTATTTAGTCAGCCACCAATTGTGCAAGTTCTCCCACTTCAAAAGATGAGAGAGGCCTGTCATTTTCATCCTAGGTACACTTCAACTGTGAGAGACAGAATGGGGGGAAAGAATCCAGGAAATCACATTGTAGGATTTTTCATGAACTAATTGGTAAATTCCTCGGTAAAATAATTATTTGGTCACCTACAAACAAACAAGATTTCTGGCTCTTACAGACCTGTAACTTCTTCTTTAAGAGCCTCCTCTCTCCTCCACTTGTTAACTGTATTAATGGCACCTGTTTGAACTTGTTATCAGTATAAAAGACACCTGTCCACAACCTCAAACAGTCACACTCCAAACTCCACTATGGCCAAGACCAAAGAGCTGTCAAAGGACACCAGAAACAAAATTGTAGACCTGCACCAGGCTGGGAAGACTGAATCTGCAATAGGTAAGCAGCTTGGTGTGAAGAAATCAACTGTGGGAGCAATTATTAGAAAATGGAAGACATACAAGACCACTGATAATCTCCCTCGATCTGGGGCTCCACGCAAGATCTCACCCCGTGGGGTCAAAATGATCACAAGACCGGTGAGCAAAAATCCCAGAACCACGCGGGGGGACCTAGTCAATGACCCGCAGAGAGCTGGGACCAAAGTAACAAAGGCTACCATCAGTAACTAGGGTTGCCAGAAACTGACCATGATCAAAATCGATTATTCGGCAGCCCTGGCAAATAATAACCCCCCCGCGGGAGAGAAAAAAAAAAACTCAGTCAAAAGGAATTCCGTTGTTTTCTTTACTGGAACATGTTTAATATTACAAACAAAATGAACGACAAATAAAAAAAATGATGCAGCTCCTTGAACTCTTTTTACCTGCCGCTTTGTTCATATTTAGTCGCACGTGTGAGGGAGAGGGGGGGTGGGGGCGGGGTCGGTGTGTAGCGTGCTGCAGCAGCAGTCTGCTCTGCACGCAGGCTTCCTCCAAGTTTACAGTAAAACAAACTGGTGGTGTGACCAATGGCTATTTACAATTATTAATACTATTACTATTATTAGCATTAGTCTATATTTTGGTTGAAACTAAGCCAGAAAAAAAAAAAAACATAAATAATAATAAAAATATATATAAATAAAATCGATTTTTAAAAATAATATTCGATTATGGAGACTGTAACGAATATTCGAATAATCGAATAATCACTGGCATCCCTATCAGTAACACACTACGCCGCCAGGGACTCAAATCCTGCAGTGCCAGACGTGTCCCCCTGCTTAAGCCAGTACATGTCCAGGCCCGTCTGAAGTTTGCTAGAGAGCATTTAGATGATCCAGAAGAGGATTGGGAGAATGTCATATGGTCAGATGAAACCAAAATAGAACATTTTGGTAAAAACTCAACGAGACGTGTTTGGAGGAGAAAGAATGCTGAGTTGCATCCAAAGAACACCATACCTACTGTGAAACCTGGGGGTGGAAACATCATGCTTTGGGGCTGTTTTTCTGCAAAGGGACCAGGATGACTGATCCGTGTAAAGGAAAGAATGAATGGGGCCATGTATCGTGAGATTTTGAGTGACAACCTCCTTCCACCAGCAAGGGCATTGCTGATGAAACGTGGCTGGGTCTTTCAGCATGACAATGATCCCAAACACACCACCCGGGCAACGAAGCAGTGGCTTTGTATGAAGCATTTCAAGGTCCTCGAGTGGCCTAGCCAGTCTCCAGATCTCAACCCCATAGAAAATCTTTGGAGGGAGTTGAAAGTCCGTGTCGCCCAGCGACAGCCCCAAAACATCACTGCTCTAGAGGAGATCTGCATGGAGGAATGGGCCAAAATACCAGCAACAGTGTGTGAAAACCTTGTGAAGACTTACAGAAAACGTTTGACCTCTGTCATTGCCAACAAAGGGTATTTAACAAAGTATTGAGATGAACTTTTGTTATTGACCAAATACTTATTTTTCACCATATTTTGCAAATACATTATTTAAAAATCAGACAATGTGATTTTCTGGATATTTTTTTCTCATTTTGTCTCTCATAGTTGAGGTATACCTAGGATGAAAATTACAGGCCTCTCTCATCTTTTTAAGTGGGAGAACTTGCATAATTGGTGGCTGACTAAATACTTTTTTGCCCCACTGTACCTATGGAGTTGGCCAGATGTGTGTAAATTACTGTTCATGGTAATTTGAAAACAAATTCCGTTGTTGGACACACACAAACACACCGAACATATACACACACAGCGGAGATGAGCAAAGCACATACACACACACACACACACATCATGCGCCTTTGTGACCGGACATTTCCTTCATACAACGAGTAATAGGGCCGTTCGATGTGTGTGAGTGTAGAGGTGTGTGTGGTTGAAACGTAGCAGCCTGCAGTGGGGAACACAGTGAAGGCGGTGTGTACGCGCTGGTGCTGCACTTCTCAGAGGCTGCCTCCTGATGCTGCAGCCATTTCATGAAGTGAAGGAGGCTTTACAAATAAAAAAATAGCTCTACACCCCTGGCTGCAATGTCCTTAAAATGAAGTCAGAGTTCGAAATATATCTAAAATAATGTATGCACTGCCATTCCCCCACAAACATAACAGTCTGCGATTAAACGGTTGTCTCCTGTGTGCTCCACTTCCTATTGGCGCACCACCTGTAACGTTCTCTGCGCACGAGAGGCTGAGACCTTATACTAACCAATTTTGATTTATTTTGTATGTTTTGGATGAAATAATATGACTGGTATAAAATAAAATAAATTAAAAAAAAAAAAAAATGTTTTGATAAAATACTTTATATATTTATAATTCTGCAAACATTACGATAAACTCACAGCTATTTCGAGGCCCGGCAGTAACACCTCCGCGGCCTGGTACCGGTCCGCGGACCGGGGGTTGGGGACCCCTGCTCTATAGGGTTCGGGCCAGGCCAGTTTGCTGGCCAATAAAGCATGTCTCCCCAAATCATCACTGACTGTGGAAACTTCCCACTGGACCTCAAGCAAATTGGATTGTGTGCCTCTCCACTCTTCCTCGTGACCTTGATTTCCAAATGAAATCCAAAATGTACTTTCAGTCAGTGAAGATTTGGGGAGCCATGTCATCTGCTGGTGTTGGTCCACTGAGTTCTCTCAAGTCCAAAGTCAACACAGCCATCTACCAAAACATTTTAGAGCACTTCATCATGCTTCCTTCTTCTGACAAGCTTTATGGAGATGCTGATTTCATTTTCCAGCAGGACTAGGCACCTACCCACACTGCCAAAAGTACTAAGACCTGGTTTAGTGACCATGGAATTACTGTCCTTGATTGGCCAGCAAACTGGCCTCACCTGAACGCTATAGAGAATCTATGGGGTATTGTCAAGAGGAAGATGAGCGACACGAGACCCAACAATGCAGACGAGCTGAAGGCCGCTATCAAAGCAACCTGGGCTTCCATCACACCTCAGCAGTGCCACAGGCTGATCACCTCCATGACACGCCACATTGATGCAGTTATTCATGCAAAAGGAGGCCCAACCAAGTACTGAGTGCACACACATGAACATACTTTTCAGAAGGCTGACATTTCTGTATTAAAAATACTTTTTTTTATTAGCCTTTATTGTTCTAATTTTCTGAGATACTGATTTTGGGGTTTTCATTAGCTGTAAGTCGTAATCATCAAGATTAAAACAAATAAAGCATTGAAATATTTCTCTTTGTGTGTAATGAATCCATATAATACATGAGTTTCACTTTTTGAATTGAATTAATGAAATAAATTAACCCTTATGAAAATGAAAATAAGAGGTTTGTCAGCTTGTGTTATGCCCCTAATTTGGGGAAAATATCAGACAAGGAAACAGAGACGTTTTTAGCTTGCTTCAAGTCCAATGTATTATGCCAACCAACAACATGGTACACATAGCACTCTGTAAAATACAAAACATCGATTCTTGACATAAAACAACCACTAACAATGCAAATACTGCAAACATCCAATTTAACACACAAAATGTCCCTTATTAAATGCACACTACAAACATACCCAAATTAACATACAAAATCCCCTTCTTGGAGCTAAACTGCACCATCATAGCTAGCAGTGCTAGCATAGCTAATGGCGCTAGCAAAGCTAGCATACACAGCTACAACAATTACAGAACCCAGAAAAACCTTCCAAAAATACCCTCTAACAACTATCACGCCAACAGTGTGCTTTTCACATTAATATTACACACAGACAGTCTACATATATAAAATTTATCACGGATGAACTCACCTAATTTTGGGAAAATATCAGACAAGGAAACAGAGACGTTTTTAGCTTGCTTCAAGTCCAATGTATTATGCACCCGTGGCAAGCTACAACCGCCCTCTGCTGGACAGACCCGGAAGGTCAACAACCATGACTTGTCATATCTATTACACTTGGACATCTTATTTTTAGGGCTGTCAATGCCACTAATTATTTTAACGCGATTAATGCATGTGTATTTTTTGTCCTTGGCCGCCCCGTAGTTTCAGAGTGCATCGAGTTTAAAATACCATCTACAAGCTGATGCTGACAGCCCCGCTCCTGTCGTCCGCTTGCGACAGACCACACTTCCACGCTCACCGGCAGGAACTGACTGGCCATCGGAAAGACCGGGAGGGTGTGGTATGTGTGGCGCGAGCGAGCGAGAGCGAGACCTTACGTTTATTGTTGTTGTTAGCATCTGGTGCTAGCTAGCTGCGCTAACGTATATAAGGAGCTGTTTAAATGAAAACAGAGGAGTGACATTTCGCCGACAACTGCGCCGAGCACTTGACTTTATGCAGGTAGCCAGACAGTGGGACATTGTACGAAAAGTCAGCACACTCAGAACGGGTAGTGCGCACAACATGATCACAGCGTCCAGGCAGCTCCCGTTCGAGCATATGCCTTGAGTTGCACATAGCTCCAACGATCCATCACACACACAAACACACACACACACACACACACACACACACACACACACACACACACACACACACACACACACACACACACACAATTTGTATTGTATTATTGTACGAGAGAGGTTTCAGGTTGAATTGAGGCGAATATTTGTAATGTTCAGAGTTTGTTGTGTTTAATATTCATGAGTATATTTGTCATTGTTCAAATGATAATAAAAATGTGCATAAAGCATATTTGTCCACTCATATGTTGATAAGAGTATTACAAACTTGAAAAATATTCCTCTAAGGTACATTTAGAACATATAAAAAATGTGCGATTAATCGTGATTAACAATGGACAATCATGTGATTAATCGCGATTAAATATTTTATTTAAAACTTATTTTATAAAAAACACAATTTTACTCATCATTTTGAAAAACTCTTATTAGCATCTGACTTAGCAGTTGCAGTAGTATGGAAAGTATGTCCTGCCTAAATTGTGTATCTTAGGTCAAGGCTTCATCATTGCTAACAAGCTGACAGATATCCGACTTGTTTGCCATATATGTGACAAAGATTCCTCCCTTTGCCAACAGAGTTGGGTGTAACACGTTACAAAGTAAAATCAGTAATCACAGTACAGTTACCTACTAAAATAAAGAATTACTGAATTCTCCATTTGACGGCAAGAGGGATTTCCGCCGCAGGTTTATATTTACGTAACATTTGCGCGACTTGCGCGTCCACATGCAGTGCATAAACATGGCTGAGTGAGTCAACAGCGATAACTTTGGAGGGGTGGAGGTATGCCCATTATTTTGAGTTTGTCCGAAGAAAGGGCAGGAATGTGACGGTTAGGTGCAAACTGTGTCCAGGCCAGAAGCTTTTATCTACTGCTGCAAACACAACGTCAAACCTCAACAAGCACCTGCGAAGACAACATGCTAACGTGAAGCTAATAGCTAAGGAGGACCTCCGAATCTAGAGTGAGGATGTCGAGTAAAGTAACGAGTAAACAGCAAACATGCAAAGTTAGTTTTGCTAGTGGAGCCTCGCAGCGGCGAAAACTGTGGCGCGCTTACACCGCAGGGGTGGACTGGGACAAAAATTCAGCCCTGGCATTTTCTGTCCAGACCAGCCCACTACATTATCAGCGGACACTACATAGAAGTCCACTAAACTTGCGGCATCTTCTCTCATGCATACTACAAAGGAGAGTCATATTCCTTGATAGCAGTTAACAAATAAAGCACTTAACTATGAACTCAAGGACTAAAATTGACAGCTATATCAATCAATCTTTATTCATTATAGTGTCAAATCACAACAGAAGTTATGTCATGACTAGGGGTGGGACGAGACTAACGGGAGAAGAATCCTTATGCTACCCTTGCAGTTTTTAGTCTGTGACTGTGAAAATCTTTTGATGTAAGCCCAGTATTAGTTAAAACCAGACTCGGACAATAATAACAAAAAAATATCCTGACAAATAATCTAAATAGAAACATATTACAGACAGTAGCAGCATTAGAGCTGAAACTCACTCACTCATTATGAAACCATAAATAGAGAATTGGAAAAAAAATATATATATATACTGTAGCTGTGTGAAAAGTCTAAGACATGGGTTACAGGTCTGAATAGATATGCATTCTCATATACGTGTATGTGCATAAGTATGTATTGCTCTATACTTTCTCGTCCACAGCCAGCCAGCTCCACTCCTAACCAAATTCGTGACCTGCAAGAAACAGCAAACAGAACTTGTACTCAGTATCTGTGTACTGACAAATATATGTAGCCATGTAGCCTTTTTGTGACGTAGTGACACTTAGTGAACAAATCTATCTGTCATGAAGGATGACTTAAGTCTCAATAGAGCCCTAAGGCCTACCTGCATAACTGTTAATTGAACTTAAAAGATATGCAGATGTTTGAAATTAAAACCATCAATATGAAAATCTTCAGCCAGGAAATAATCATAATCAAACCTTTTGTTTCAATCTGAGACAAAACAAGTTGCATAATAAACTCACAAAGTCAAGACGAAGCTCTCAGATATGATCTATGACTCAAGCATCAAGAAGAACTTCTAGCAGGTCAGGAAAACCTGTTTGACAGGAGATAATGGTAGCAGAGAATATAAAGAGACATTTATGAATTACCAATTGTCATTTTATCACACATATAGTATGTTTCTTCACATAAAACTTTAAACATAACCTTTAAACATACACATATTGCATTCCTCTCACCACATGAAATAAACTCAGGAACCTAAAAGTGGCCCAGTGAATGATGGAGGAGACAAAGCAGGTCCTCAAAAGGGGACAGAGGGAAAACAACTCCTTAGGCTCTCATATATAGGGTGGTCCACCAAAAAGAGACATGGAAACATTATTAAGTCTCTCATCATCACAAATCAAGTATTAATTCATATAACATTATAAGACACATGATATACTCAACAAATCATAGACTTCTCAAAAAGTGGTGGAGTGGAGGCAGTAAGGGAGCAAATCCTTGAAAATGGACGGAGGGGGAACAACTCTCACATGTCAAGTGGTCAACCTGAGAGGGAGTCGGATACATTATTAAGTCTCTAATCATCACAAAGTAAGTATGATTTCATAAAACATAAAAAATGATAAACTCACCATACTAGAGGAGACTCAACAGCCAAACTTTGGTGCAGTGAAGGTAGAGAGTGGAGGCAGAGAGAGAGCAAGTCCTCGAACATGGACGGAGGGGGAACAACTCCTCAAGCTCTCACATGTCAAGTGGTCAACCTGAGAGGGAATTGGATACATTATTAAGTCTGAAAAATAAATAAAATGTTTTCCTCTGTCCTGCACCTAGAGTTGAAAAGTTTTGGGATGTGCGTTTCTTTCAAAACTTTTTTAAAATTATGAAGTATGAATTTATACAGCATTAAAAATTACATGATACACTTACCAAATTCTAACAGTGGTCCCAAATGAGAGAACAAGTCCACATATAGAACAGAGGGAGAACGACTCCTCAAATATATCAGAACAACCTGAAATGGAGAATAATTGATAATTTAGTGTACATGATCACACCATTAAGGATCAACACATAAGCACAATACAACTTCTGAAAAGCATCATTAAAATGACAAATAATGAATTACTACATCCATAATGTGTGATGTGTGATAATAACAATAATATTAAATATTTCTCGCCTTATCAGTGGAGCAGCTTTTTAAGCAGCTCACTCTTCTCTGCAAGTCTGTCTATCACAGAGTCAGAGTCCAAGGACATGAGGATGTCTTTCTCTGTGGCCATCAACATAAATGCCTCCAATTTATCAGATGAGAGGATGCTTCTGAGTCTGTTTTTAATAAACTTCAAAATTGAAAAATGTGCGCTCACAAGCCACCTGTGTGAGGGATAATGTAAGCAGGTATTTATAAGCAAGGCCTAGGGCAGGGCATCTGTTAGCATGTTGAAACGGCGAAGTATCTGGTAGCAGCACAGAGGGCATTCTTTGCAGGAGCAACAGCTTATGGGAGTTATCTCAACCTCTTCTGTGTTGTCCTCCTCACCACCTGATCCATCTTCTACTGTTCTTGCTTTGTACTCTGCAAATGGGGATGCCTTCAGCCTGTTCCACTGGAGTGCAAAGCTTTTCAACTCGGCCTGCATATTTTCCTTGGTTGCCCTGCTGTCAAATCCTTGCAAGCACTTGCTTAAGTCTTAAAGGGCAGACTGGGGAAGAGCACTGGTGCAGAGCTGAGGGAAGTTTCTGGAATCCAGACATGCCAAGTCAGCATATAGATTGCCGTGTGTTAAAAAGCGCCTATGAATGGCTTCAATTGCTGTGTCCATGATCCGGTTATGCACATTCACCTCATAGGATTTTTCTGACTCATCCAGGGTCTCATCCTGAGCCATCTCTCCAGGCAAGACTTTCTTCATCCTCCTCCTCTTTTGTGGCAGTGTTGCCTCCACTTCAATGTCCGTGTCATCTCTCTCTTGGATTTCTGTGTTTGTCCAGTTGACAAATGTGTCTGCTGCTTTTTTACAGATTCAAAATCTCTTCCCAAGCTTTTCAGCGTATCCTGTGTCGATGCCACCATTCTGTGAGCAGAGAGGATGTCCAATCCTGCCGTCTAAAGGTATTTAGACAATGGAGAGGTATGTTCAAATACGCGGAGGAAGATTTGAGCCGTCAAGATCGTCTCATACTTGAGCAATGACTCTGCATATCCTCTGGCCATGACACGGATACATGGTTTCACTGTTGCCTGTTTCTGTATAGCTGATAATGTCAACAGCACATCAACGTACAGACCGTCTTCCGGTTTTCCAAAGGAGCCAAACACCTTCTTCAGGGCCTCATGCTTGGCCCACCAGCGTGTCTCGCCAATAGGAGCAAGGCGTCTACGTCTCTTGTTTCGGCCTGACTCTTCCCACACATTCATCCTTTTATATGACTCTTTGATGAATACCGCAATGCCATTGAGGAGCGCAAACAGGGACCCACTCTCAATAACAATCTTTGTTGTGTTTGCAAGCACCAGATTTAGTACATGTGCGTAGCACCATACATGCACCTGGTTTGGAGATTGTGCAGACAATAGTGAGGAGAATCCTTTGTATTGGCCTTGCATGTTTGATGCCCCATCAGTCACATTTCCAATGCACATGGTCTTGCTGAGGCCCATTTTGTCCAGAACTTCTGACAGCATGTTGTCCAGTGGATGAACTGCACTTCAGCACTGCAACAAGCCTCTCATGAACAAAATCAGTAACATACCTCATAATTATAGAGCATTGATCCTGAGAGGTGATGTCCTGTGTTGTGTCCAGCTGAACTGAAAAACATTCCTGCTTTCTTGATATCACTGGAGATGTTTTTCTAATGAGATGGTGAATTGCATCTATCACTGAGTTGACTGTGGTTTTGGAGAGTAAAGTTACAAGGGAACCTCTGCCTCTCGTGCCACCAGACAAATGCAACTTTTTGCTGTTCTCAATGCAGCTGTCCAGGTGCTCTTTTAAACAGAAATCATACTTCCCCAGTAGAAGTATGAGTTCCAAGAAATTACCATGATCAACTTTGTGGTCTTCCAGAGTATATGCTGCCTCATTTTCTGACCTCCTGTATGCAAGCCCCCTCTTCCCAAGAACCTTGATGACATCTATGATGCGCTCCAAAACCTGCCGTCTCTTTCTGACCTGCTCTCTGTGTGCCGACATCTGACTGCCAACAAACACACTGCTGATATCAGCACTGGCGGATTTCAAGAGGTAAGCTTCAGCACAGTTTCTGTGTCCACTGCTCTCATGCTCCTCTGTGCGCTGGTGTATATGCCTCCAATCTGACATTCCACTGATGAACAGACTGCTATCAGTTCTCTTACCAAATGCCATGCAGATGAAACAATACAGCATGTGACGCTCTGGACAGTACGTCAGCCACCTTCTACTGGTGCCGTCTCTGCTACAGAACACTTTCTGCACCACTGGATTGCTACTTTTTTGCTGAGGATGGTAATTTAAAAATGACTGGAGATTTCTCTGATCAGGTTGTGAAAAAAAATCTGTTATTTGACTGGCACACTCATAGCTCTCAACAGCTGTTTCCCTCTCAGGTGATCCTGTCTTTGGGCTGACACACTCCTCACTCTCTCCAGCCTTTTCCCTCTCAGGTGATCCTGTCTTTGGGCTGACATACTCCTCACTCTCTGCAGCCTTTTCCCTCTCAGGTGGTGCAGTCTTTGGGCAGCCTGAATTGGTCTGGCTCTCTCCCTGAACTGACCAGCTGGACTTGCCCTGAACCTGTCTGGGCTGGACATAGGGAAAGCATTTATCATTGGATGGGGAAATAACTCAAAACCACAGAATAATGTCCAAGATAAAAGATTAGTTCATATTGAACGAAACGTTTGCGAGCGTAACAACACTAGTGGCTTTGCCATGTTTTCATTATGACACTTAGTGTTTTCCAATGCAAAAAAGTCAGATCTTTGTGACAATACCTGAAAATGCTCAAGACAGCACTATACACAGCCATTTGAAAACTACAGTAAAAGTAACACATTTACACAGAAATTAAAGTTACACACAAATTATGAAATAGTTATCACCTCAGTAAACAATAAATGAATTGAAAGATTACAATAAATTCAATGGCAAATATTGCAAATTAATCTAATTATTTCCTATAGGTTTACTTATATTTTGTGCTAAAATTCAAAGTATCTCATCTGTATTTACAATACAGCTTGATTCTGCAGCTTCATCTCTACTTACAGCTCGTTGGTCCATGTGAACGTTTACTGTTGCTATGGCTACAAGAAACCGCTGACGTTAGCAGCTCTTAGCTAGCCTAGCTAAATCATCTGAACAATAAAAACCCATAATATCACAATTCGGCATATTTAAACAAAATCAACCACAACTACCAACATTCACAGCCCTTCAACTCTGGGCTAATATGTTGTCACAAGTAGGAATATGCAGTTAATTAGTTGTTGTCACATCACATTCAATGTAAAAACGTTTTCTACTTTTTTTTTGGACATGTCTCAAAAATGTAGCCTAGCCAGCCCCAGGCTAATGTTACTTACCATGTATGCCTCCACTCGCTCGTCTCCCGGCGCAGAAGCACCTGCTGGGTCGGTGACCACGGCACCAAATAGGTCAGTCAATTTAGAATATTTAGCAGCCTCCACCTCCAGAGACTTCAGCTTTTTAAGTCGCAGTTTTTCAGCGCCACCCGGGCGTTTCTTCTGCTTATCCATTTTCAGCTCAGCAGCAGCCCGTCCCGCGACTCCCACCCATGCCATGAGGTCCCGCCCCACCCTGGTTTGTGTTGTGACTGACAGCACTGTCAGGGCTCTCTGAGCCTGTCAGCCCATGATTGATTGAAAAATGACAAACAATAGACCAATAATATGTGTTGATACTGGCAACACACTGCTAGCCTTCTGTAGCCAATTGGCCGGCCCAATTGGAGGGAATTTAGAGGGAAAAAAAAGAAAAGAAAAAAAAACATTGCGGACCGGCCCACACTGGGTCAACGGCCCACCGGGACGATGCCCGGTATGCCAGATGGCCAGTCCACCCCTGGGTGCGTCGCATTTGCGCTTCAGATGAGGCTCCCTACGCAAAATGAAGCAACCTCCGCAGTCTGCGTGATCTGCCTGTAGGGAGGGGCGGCCCTGCATGTAAAGTAATGGGTAAAGTAACGAGTAAAGTAACGTGTTACTTTATGTAGAGAGTAACGAAGTAATATTTTTTTTTTTTTTTTGAGTAATATGTAATATATTACTTTTTTTGAGTAACGACCCCATCTCTGTTTGCCAGTGTGTGAAAAAACAATGGTGATAGAGTATTATGAAGTACAACTTGCCATTTTGGTTCGTGGGGAGGACGGAGGATCTCTCTCGGGCTCAGGGTTAGAAGCTTCTTTACAGGGAGCCTGAAATTGTAGCACAAAAAAAAGACACTGTTGTCACCTTGGTAGTGGTTTCTTCTGACTTGTGTGCTGCAAAGGTCTAACAGTTATGGAGGTGTGCACATTCTGGATGAAGGCAATGATCTAATGTCTTGTCATGTCAACAGGTTGTAAAATCATCTGTCCTTACAAGGACTGCCGTCCCTACAAGACACCCTGTGACCAGACAGCCTTTATCTTTCTGTGTAGTATAACATTTAACCCGTTTCAATTTGACCCAAAGTATGGGGAAACGGAGCCCCCTTACCAAGACGATAGGACTGGTAAAACAGCTTCAATCTATACCAGTCAGCGACACGCAACGCGCCAATGTGTAGAAAAACAATACATTGAAACGCACCATCTTGTCCCCTGATGTGTTTGGAGTTGTACTAAGTTCGGTCCCAGCCTCTCGTGTTCCACAACATACAGTACTTCCTGTAAATAAGTGAAAGATAGGCACGACTTTAAAACATTATTGACTCATTTTGTATTAATCCGGTGAAATTCAGAAAATAATGTTAACACAGTATAATTATTTGCTGAAATAAATCACATCTGCTTAACTGAGCCGAGTGGTAGTACCATGAAGAGCAATGGAGGAATGGAACAATGCAACACGTTTTACCCGTCAGTTAAGCAATGTCCTAAAGAGAACATAACCTCACTATTGAGCGCCAGAGCCAAGCAGAATCCTCATAATTGTATGTTATCTCCTCATCTGGGAATATTTCTTTTACAGCAAATAGGTACAAATGTGGGGCATTTATTTTTATTGTGTAGCAGTCAGTTTGTATTTTTGGCAGCACTGTTGAGCATTTTGAAAATATATTTGCATGCCTCTGTGCAAGGCTTAGTCTTTCTATCTTTATAGCCAGAGGTGTAAAGTAACTAAGTTCATAAACTCAAGTACTATACTTGGGTAAAGTTTTGAGTTACTTGTACTTTACTTAATTATTTCAATGTTTTGCTACTTCTACTTATCTACAATTAAGAGGTAAATGGTGTACTTTTACTCCACTACATTTATGTAATACCTTTAGTTACTTTAGAGATGTGGATGAATGATGTGAAATATAATCAAGTGTTAAATCAGAGTTTAGTTCCACCTGGAGTAAATCCACAAGCTACCCTGCAGTATACAAAGTCATTCAAACTAGCTGCATGTCAAGGAGTGAACTCTGAGGCATGAACTCAATTGCACGACTCAAAACTCAGACTCAGATCGCGTTTCAAAATAAAGACTTTATTGGAATTTTGCACAGTAATAAAAATAAGGAAAAACAAAACACTCTTTCGAGGAAAACTAGAATCGTGATCAATATCATAGATCCGTGAAAGGTCCGTGAGGTAAGCCGATACGTAGGTCATCGAGAGACAACGAACTGACAATGAACAGGAGGGAGCTACTAAAATATATACACAGGTAAAGGGGACACAGATGGAAACAATCAGGGCGGGGAAAATAATCAAGGACGCAGGAGACAGAAGGGGGCGGGGAGCGTGGAGGCCTGAAATGAGAGGAAGAAATAATTAAGGGCATAGACATAAAGCACAAGACAAATGGACATGACAACTCTAACATAAAGAATAAACTTTCACTATAAGTTTCTTGGACATGACAGTACCCCCCGTTCTAGGGACGGCTCCTGACGGCCCAGGCTTCTCTGAGTTGAAGCGGTCAAAATCCTCAATGAGGTTTTTGTCTACGATGAAGCGGGAAGTAATCCATTGCCGCTTCTCAGGACCATAACCCTTCCAGTCAACCAGTAACTGTCGCCCTCTACCCCTTTTCCGACTAGCCAATAGTGACTTGAACGTGTAAACCGGACCTCCATCGATCATCCGGGGGGGCGGGGGGGGTTTGACGGTGGGAACCATAGCACTCTCCTTCAACGGTTTTAATTTCCCTACATGGAAGGTGGGATGTACCTTCATGGCCCTGGGAAGCCGTTGTCTCACTGAGACTGGGTTTATGACCTTGGTGATGGGAAAAGGACCCACAAACCGGGGAGCCAGTTTTCGGGAGAGTACGTGGAGGGGAAGGTCTCGTGTAGCGAGCCAGACTTTTTGGGGTGGCTGGTATACAGGGGCTGGTCAGCGTTTTCGGTCTGCTGCTCTTTTAACCAGTTGCGAATTCCTGCAGAGTATCTTCCTAGCCGCAGCCCACACGCGCCGACAACGCCTGACCAGAGCATGGGCAGACGGGACTGTGACCTCTCTCTCCGTGGCTGGGAACAGTGGCGGCTGGTAGCCATAAACACAGTGAAACGGGGACAGGCCCGTGGCAGAAGTAGGGAGGATGTTGTGTGCATACTCAACCCAGGTAAAGTGCTCACTCCAGGAGGATGGATTCTGGGACACCAGGCAGCGCATGCAGTTCTCCAGTTCTTGATTTAGGCGCTCTGTCTGGCCGTTAGACTCCGGATGGTATCCAGACGAGAGACTGACCGTGGCACCGATGAGGCTGCAGAACTCCTTCCAGAAGCGTGACACAAACTGGGGACCCCGGTCGGAGACAATATCCTTAGGGAAACCATGAAGCCGAAACACATTCTGCATCATGACCTCAGCCGTTTCCTTAACTGAGGGCATCTTGGGCAGAACAACGAAATGTGCCATTTTAGAAAATCTGTCCACTACCGTGAGAACTGTGGTTTTACCTCTAGAGAGGGGCAGGCCAGTGAAGAAGTCCATGGAGATCTCTGACCAGGGCCTGTTGGGAATAGGGAGTGGTTGTAATAGTCCTATTCGCGCCCTGGAAGAGGTCTTGTTTTGAGCGCAGATAGGGCACACCTCCACATACTCCTTCACCTCCTTCTCCATGGATGTCCACCAGAAACGTTGTTTAATAATGAACATAGTTCTCTTGACTCCGGGGTGACAGGTGATCAGCGAAGTGTGAGCCCAGTAGATCACCTGTGGTCGCTCGGCCTCCTGAACGAAAATCTGGTTAGGCGGGCAACCCCTTGGTGCAGGAGCTCCAGCATTGGCACGTATTACCTCCTTCTCTACTGACCAAGTCAGCACTCCTACCACCCGGTTCAATGGGATGATGGGTTCCGGCTCCTTGACTGCAGGCACAGGGTCAAACAGACGGGACAGAGCGTCAGGCTTGACATTCTGAGACCCCGGCCTGTAGGAAAGAACAAAGTCAAAACGGTTGAAAAACAAGGTCCACCTAACCTGGCGGGAGTTCAGTCTTTTGGCCTTTCTTATGTACTCCAGGTTCTTGTGATCAGTCCAGACCACAAAAGGATGCTCGGCTCCCTCCAACCAATGCCTCCACTCTTCCAACGCTAACTTCACGGCCAGCAACTCACGGTTTCCCACGTCATAATTTCTCTCTGCCGGGGAGAGGTTCCTGGACAGGAAAGCGCAGGGGTGAAGTTTGTTGTCCTTCTGTTGTTGCTGGGAGAGGACCACTCCCACCCCCTCGTTGGAGGCATCCACTTCCACCAAGAACTGGCGAGTGGGATCCGGCATGGTAAGTATGGGGGCAGTGGTGAACATCTTTTCAGCCGAGAAAAAGCCTCCTCAGCCTGAGGAGACCACACAAAAGGCACCTGAGGGGACGTGAGGACATGAAGAGGGGCTGCAATAGCGCTGAAGCTCCGCACAAAACGTCTGTAAAAATTAGCAAAGCCTAAAAACTGCTGCACTTTCTTGCGAGAGTCAGGGGTAGGCCAACAGGCTACTGCGCTAACCTTCTCTGGGTCCATCCTAACCTGACCTGGGGAAATGATGAAGCCCAAAAAAGTGGCTGTCTCTACATGAAATTCACACTTTTCGGCTTTGACAAACAACTTATTTTGGAGCAGTTTCTGTAGAACCAGACGGACATGTTGTTTGTGGGTGTGAAGGTCAGTGGAGTAGATCAGAATGTCGTCAAGATAAACAAAAACGAAATGGTTCAGAAACTCCCTCAACACGTCATTGATCATAGCCTGGAAGACTGCAGGAGCGTTTGACAATCCAAACGGCATGACCAGGTATTCATAATGTCCTGAAGGGGTGTTAAAACCCGTCTTCGATTCATCGCCCTCCCTGATCCTGACCAAATGATAGGCGTTACGCAGGTCTAACTTGGTGAAAACCTTGGCTTCCTGAAGCTGCTCGAAAGCGGACGAGATAAGAGGGAGGGGGTACCGGTTTTTAACCGTAATGTCATTGAGAGGTGAGTAGTCGATACAGGGCCTAAGAGACCCATCCTTTTTGCCTACGAAAAAAAAACCTGCACCTGCTGGGGATGAGGAATGACGAATAAGCCCTGTTTTGAGGGAGGCATCAATATAGTCCTTCATGGCCTCTTTCTCAGGTCCTGAAATTGCATAAAGTCGACTCTTAGGAATGTAACCACATTGTCTCTGATTTTTACCTGGATCCGGGTCAGGGTGCGAGGAGGAAAGTCAGAGGAAGAGATCCGGCTCACCGATGTACTCCTCTTCATTGGTGAGCCTCCTCTTTTACCGGACAAGCCACTTGTGGATGTCCGCGCTGCCCGCAGTAGAAACACAGACCCTCCTTGAATCGACACTGACGTTCTGCCATCGACAGCTTGGCACGGCCCAACTGCATTGGCTCCTCCACGGAGCCAGGGGGCGCTGTTGTCCGGAACGCAGGTGGTGAGGGGTGACGGAGCCTCCAAGAAGAAGTAGTATCCAGCGGCGAGCGTCTCCTCTGGAGAGGCGGATCAACCGCATCCTTGGATTTATTCCTTCTCCTCTCCGTCAAACGATTGTCTATCCTTATAGCCATGGATATGACAGAGTCCAAGTCAGCGGGCAGATCGAGAGGCGCCAGCGGGCAGATCGAGAGGCGCCAGCTGGTCTTGTAAAGAATCCGAGAGACCGCTGACGAAAGCGTCAAACAATGCAGCGGAGTTCCAGCTGCTGTCGGCTGCCATAGTCCGGAACTCGTGAAGACAAAAGAGCAGACTTTCAATTGGTGGAGCCTCCTCACCGGCAAGGGTATCGATTCAAAATGGACACTGATTTTTTGTAAAACACAATAAGACTTTTAAAAAAAGAGACATTGGATGACTCCAAGCTTTTGTGACTTTGTTTTACCTGCAACATCCACATCCTTCAGGGAACAGTTTGAACACTACAATGTGTTCTTCAATTGAACCAAATGTTAAGTTGTCAGTGTAGTCTTCTCCGCGATAAATCTATAGATCCTTCAAACCACTGACACAAACATTTATAAAGCACACGATGTGAGCACAGTGGTGTACTTTTTGCCTGTTAAAAGATGGCGACCACCAGAGGACTGCAGAACTGTGATTCCACATTCACACCTACAGAATGAAGTGATGTGTAGTCTCTGTTTGGTCTTGTCTCGTTGAATCTGTCGCCCTCTCCATGGCCTCAGAGTCCAGACCTGTTTCAGAGTGAGAAGTGGGAAGCAACAAATAAACGTGTTAGTCCATTTATATCTCAAGTTAAACACTTCCTCCAGGAGTCAAATGAAATCAAGACTGCAGAGCTCCTTCTGCTTAGAGGTTTGTCTTGTGGTGAATTGACTCACTCTACAACTTCTTTACTTAAATACTAGACAATATCATCATTTGATATTATGTTTTAGTGAAGCTTATAACTCAGAGTTGATCAGCTGTCAAGAGATTCAAAAAGAAAGGAATCAACCTAGAGAACACGTTTATCACAAACTAAAACAACAAGTCCCAGATCATTCCTTTAAATGTATGATCTTAGCACCTTTTTGACCTCCTTAATAAGGAACTCGAGAAACTCATTGCGTGTGGACTCATAGGACCTTGGTTAATTAAGTAAATTAAGTTCCAGGGAAAATACCTTACAAAATGTCAGGGGTCAGTACTTTCTAAAAGGTCATGAACTCTGGGGTAAGGCTTGCAGCTTAGTTCTCGCTATACACAGAACAAAATTAACTTCAATTGTTTGTCCTTCTTTTATCTGCATCTGAGATGTTGGCTGGGTACCTTGAGATCAACTTGGCCATCAGTCATTTTGAATGTGAGCCTGGTTATAGTAGTCTAGTTCACTTTATTAGGTTAAAATATGTTTTCTAGTTAGATGTATCCCATTAACGCCACTTTTGGATAGGTCTTGCGATATTGTTTGAAGATGCATCAGAGCGCTGGCCAGGTGCTACCAAACTGGCCCGTCAGTAGTATTACCCGAAAACGGCATGTAAAACAGCCCTCACATTTCCATACATCAGCAGGCAAACCCAGACAACAATGGCCTGAACGAACCTTTTACTTCCTAGAAAAGTACTTCCTAGGACTGGGCTGAAATGAATTCTTATCAGATCTTCCTGGAGTGTTTTTGATCCATTCTTGGACAGAAAAGAGATCAAGTGTTGAACCTCTGTGGACTGCCCCCAACCCCCCCCCCCCCCCCGCTCCTCACTTGACCCATCTGTGTGTTTGTAGCACTGACCCACACAACCAGATACAGAGTAAACAGAGATGCTATCTGAAGACTTATGAGGCTCCCGAGGTAGACTCTTTATCTCATCTCCGGAGATGAGCACCGGGCTTTCTGGGAAATACTGAGCCTTACCTTTCTGTTTCATTTTCAACAAGTAACCTTGTTATTAGTGCCTTTCGCAGTACACAAAGAAGAAGGAACTTTTTACTTCTTTCCCTGAGCCACATAGTGAATGTGAACTTGCTCCTGAAGGCAGAGCCATCATTTTGTGAGTGTGTTCATAACAAGGATTGATTATTGATTGATGAGCAGCATTGGTTTATCGTATTGTAAGCCTGCCATCAGTGTGTGAAAAGGTACATGTTGTGTGGTCTAAGTGCTTTTAAATACCACCACAAATGCCAAGGTCCCAAACATGCTGAGCCCATGCTGTAAGGCTGAGTGAACGCAGTTCAGAAACAGGACAGATGAGGAGGTTAACTGTCTTGTCTAACTTATCAAGGGATCTCATTTTAATTTTAATGTTTAAAAGGACACCTTGTCATATGTTTCTGTAACAATTAGCATGGTTTCTGTAGTAGTGCATAACGAATACATAAAAGAAAATACTCTTCTGTACATAGCACTTTCAAAGGATTTGGCTATTGATATAGATATTTTCTACTGTGGATATTTAATTATTTGCATATACAGGTATTTGTTGTTGATGTTTATTTGTGTACTTTATTATATTTGTATTTTATTCTACTTTAAATATATTTTCCATGTATGTGCCTTGAATGAAATACTGTGAAAAAAACATTTCCACTTCCAACACGGACTGACTGCACATGCAGATCATCAATATGTCATGTCATGTGGACCAATAAAAAAAAAGCATTGTTCAACAGTCTCATCCACATAATACAGCATACGTCGCTGTAACAAAGCCGTTTCTGTAAGTGGACAATATGCTTTTTTTACGCCCACAAACAACCTTCTTGGTGTTGATTTCCTTTGACTGTCATTTCATAATTCAGGTATACCAGGTTTTTATTATGAGAAAATGAAACATTTAAAAAAAAACAGCTTCCACAGCTCTTAAATTAGCCTTTTAGTGACTCCCAATAATTGATTATTTGGTCTCAATTATTATGTTTTATATTGTCTTATTTATTTATTTATTATTTTTACTGTTGTACTGTAATACTTAGTTTTGGGTTCTGAACTTTTGGATAATTAATTTAGTTTTTATTTGATTTATTTTCTTGCCTATTTTACCTCCTTGTACTCCATGATATCTTTCCAATCATAAACATATAGTATGCTGCATGCGTGCTAAAAGTTTTGAAGATACAACAAGACTTGAATTTCTTGTTTCCTGACTTGTGTTGTGTGATATATCGTTAAAGTACTTTGAGCTGCATCCGTATGAAAAGTGCTTTTCAAATAATAGGAAATGTATCATTCTTATTAACTATTGATCTGAATTTTCTCAACAACTCCCTCTTCCTTTCTCTCCCTGCAGCGGCCATTTTGGACCATCAGTCGGCTTGTGGTCGTGGTGAGCGCATGGCGTTGGGCCTGGCGAGGGAGAACATCAACAGTATGATGGACGTGTCCTCAAAAGCCAGGGTGGAGGTGGACGTGTACGAGCTGCAGAAGGACTCCCAGTACGACACCACTGACACCAGTACGTCACTGTCTCACTCTTCTTTATTTTCTCCACCAACCTATTCGTCTGCAAGCTCATAGTCCTGTTATGAACCCGGAAATACCCAATTTCACTACCCCAAAGTTTTATGTTAGAAATGTATAGTAGGCTCTCCAGCACATATAAACTGCTGGAAGCTAACTCACATATGTCGGGCAATTAGTACAATGAGCATAAGTTGCACTAATAAGCATCAGTGTTGGGACTAACGCGTTACTTTGTAACGCGTTACTGTAACGCCGTTATTTTTGGCAGTAACTAGTACTCTAACGCGTTATTTTTTTAATTCAGTAACTCAGTTACCGTTACTACATGGTGCGTTACTCCGTTATTTTTTGTATATAGTCTCGGCTCCCAGACGTTGGTGAGCGGCGCCAACAGCGAGGCGAACAGAGATGAGAACTGTACTTAAGTACTTGAGTAAATGTACTTAGATACTTCCTGTGTCACATGCGGAGACGCTTTGTGGGCGTGTTTGTGTTTAGTTAGCCTACTAACAATACTATCATGGCGACAGCGGAGCACAAGTCGAGTTTCTTCGCATGGAGATATGCTCACTATTTTACTTTTCTCGAGCATAAAGAAAAGAATGTGTTAGTTAAGTGTAAGTTGTGTCTTGGCGGGTCAAAGATCCTATCTACTGCTCAAAACAGCAATTCCAATCTGTTAAAACATCTGCAAAAACAACATGCTGGGACGAAGCTATTAGTTAAGACCACAGACCCAGAGCCATCCGACGCCACCCCACCTCCACCTCCACCCAAGCAACAGCGGCTGGATTTCAACCGAGGGACTGCTAGTCAGGTGAAAGTGGATAAAGCCATTGCACGGTATGTTGTTGAACACGTGCAGGCTATTTCTACAGTGGAGTCACCCGCTTTCAGGGAGCTAGTAAGCATGATACCATGTCCGGGCGGCACACGGGACGCAAAACGTTTTCCAACTACCTGGAGAAAGAATATACCAAAATGGATAGCGAGCTAAAGAAAACATTTGAGGGGCCGGAATACATCTCGACCACCGCAGACATTTGGTCTGTCCACAACAGAAGCTTCCTCGGGATAACATCTCACTGGATAGACCCCACCACTTTACAACGCCAGAAAGCTGCGTTGGCCTGTAAAAGGATAAAGGGTAGGCACACGTACGATCTTATTGCTAGTGAGATTGACCACATTCACTCTTTGTATGGAGTGTCAACAAAAGTTACCTCCACGGTTACTGATAACGGCTCTAACTTTGTGAAAGCCTTTGCCATGTATCAACCGGAATCGCTCTCTGACGACGATAAATTGGCACTTTGAAACATATCTTTGTTTTTGTATAGACCACATTGCTTAGCAGAGTTCAGTGATGCAAATGCATGTCAAGTTGATCAACAGATTGTATTATTCTCCAATGCAATAACAGTACTTAAATGAAGGCTATAAGGGCATTAATGGGAGCTTTTTTTTTTTGGGACCCCTTTTTTAAGTAACTCAAACGTTACTTTTCACAGTAACGCATTACTTTTTGTTGTAAGTAATCAGTAAAGTAACTGAGTTACTTTTGAAATGAAGTAACTAGTAATGTAACTAGTTACTGGTTTTCAGTAACTAGCACAACACTGATAAGCATTAATAATGACATTATAACCTATGTGGATAAAAGAAAATGGCTTGGCCGATTTGGAGAATTTTAGAGTGGTTTTGGGGGTTATTTAGGATGCTGAATCCATTTCCGATGTCTTTAGGATCAAAAATGGCCGTTATAACTGGAATGTGACCATATTTGTACTCTGGGAGGGCTGATGATATTTGTTGGTCAATTCGGAAGATTTAGGGGACTCTGGGTCATTTGGATTGGACAGATTGCCTATTTGTTGGAAAGATTGTCCACAGTAGCGGTAATAATTTCCCTTTTCTGCTATCTATATCCAATGGTAGCAACACTACTCATGGTAGTCAAAATCAACCCACCGAGAGAAAAAATATGGCCACTTTCTGGTTAAAGTTGCATCCTAAATAACACCAAAGCCATCTGTGTCATGTGCCATAATGATAATTAATGCCCAACATACGCAAGTAAGCCCCCCCCCCCCCACCCCGGCTGCAGCCCCTCTTCACTCTGACATTAAGGTTGACTTCTGGAAGCGCTCTGTGTGAGGAGGCAGACCTTTATTTAAGGAGGGGGTCAGCAGGTGCAGCTGTTGTTCCCTGCTCAGTGAACTTTAAATACCACACATTAATGCAGCCGCCAGCAGACAAACACACTTCACAGTGAACATCTGATAGTTAAATAGACAGACAGACAGAACAGACAGACAGACAGACAGACAGACAGACAGACAGACAGGCAGACAGACAGACAGACAGACAGACAGACAGACAGACAGACAGACAGAAAGATGTCTGTGAATGTATACTTTTTTTAATAATAAAATAAAGTTAAACTTTACAAATTTAAAAGACAATATATACATATTCTCAGTTAAAAATAACTATATTAAGAGGATTATCTACATTATACAAGAAACAGAATACAACAGAATACTCTCTTATACAACCCGGTATCACGGAAAGACGTGAACATGTGACGATTTACCATGCTGGGAGACGTGAAGATGTCACGATTTCGTCCCTTCAAACGTGACAGTTACATGGCATTGTTAACATGGCCCAATCAGTGGAGAAATACCCAGAAATGCCAAGTGAATGCTCTACCCCGACGGTCGGTTGTTATTGTCAATTTTAATATAATAATAATTTATTTTTTAATAGTCACACTCGAGTTTGCCGATTTTCTTGTTGCCACAGCTGGTCGACACCTCTTTTAGCAGAAACAAAGGCTACATTAATGTATTAAATCGATGTTAATCCATGTGTGTGGATGTGAAATTAACGGACGTGACGTAGCCTTTGTTTCTGCTAAAAGAAAGCTGATCCAGATTTGACGCCGATATGACGTCAAATCGGCGGCGGACCCACAGCACTATCAGAAACGTTGCTATCAGAAACAATGCCCGACTGTTTTGGACGTAATATGGTCAGTGTTTACATTAGAATCAGTAACACTCAGAGCTAACCTGTACTGCACATGATGTGTGTGAAGAAGCAGGAAATAAAAAGGAACTCACCTTGTGGTATAACCGGCAAGAGAGAAAGCCTTTGAGCTCCATACTGTTTCAGAAATAATGCTTGATCTAATAATACTTGTGTTTAATCACCGCAGCATTTTAGACAGTATATGCCAGGTCCCGCATGAGCTGCTAAGGCTCCACCCCCTCTTATTTTGTATTTTTTTTCAGTAAAAAAAAAAAGCTTTTCTTTTTTTTTCTTTTTTTTTAGCCTTTATTTATACAGGTGAAAATCTAATTGAGACACAGGGTCTCATTCTCAAGAGAGAACTGTCTATACCCAGAATCAGCACTTTTGTAAGAGGAAGAGAAATAGAGGGATATGAGGCTATAGAATGGGTGATCAGTTTTTTTTTGTTTTTTTTATATATTTTTATATATCTGAGACCTATGCTATTGCCTAAAAATAGCATGATAGGTGACATTTAAGAGAAGTGAGATGCAGCCTGGGTGTGGTGATGAAGGTCGCTGTGACCGGAGAGCTCTGAGAACAGATCTGAGAGCAGCTGAGAGGGTTATTGATTATCATCTGACAGCAGAGCAAAGAGACTCTTCCCCACGGAGAGGCAGTCAGTGTTTTTGTCAGAGCAAACACACACACACACACACACACACACACACACACACACACACACACACACACACACACACACACACACACACACACACACACACACACACACACAAACACACACACACTGTATATTCAGCAATCTGTGTACATTTTGATTAGTTTATTTGTGTTACTGCCCCCTTAAAGGCCCAGTGAAGTGCATGTTTTTGCACCAAAATGAAATGGCAGTTTCATTCCTTACATATCATTGTGCCTGTTCATGGCTAAAATAATTTTTAATAATTCATAATTAATGAATTAATGAATTATTAATTTTGCCGTCTGAGCCTAACGGAAGTTGCAGACGATAGTGGCTGTGACGTCACAAGATGTACCCAGTTGCGATTGTAAACATGGCGGAGACTCTGGAAAGTGATACTAGTGTGAGAGAAATGATTGATTTGGACAGCTTTTCGGACAGGATAGATGAGGAAAGTGATCAATCTGGTGCACTTTGAGGGCAACATTAAGAGATTTACGGATACAGCTCTCAACACTCATATGAAACATATATTTCAATAATCAAAAAACATTGGAATGATTTCTTAACCTATTTTATACAACTAATATTACATAGATGGAAATATTTGTTTACATAGATGACCAAACCCACTGAGATAACTTAGGCTACAGTTTACCTCCCTGAGCTGACGTTATCTCTCTCAGTCCCACAGGAGAGCACTCTCTCTCTCCTTATTGTTGAAACAGCTAATCTCCGTTAGCTCCGAGCTAGCACCAGATGCTAACAACAACCCTGTAACTCTCTCAGTCTCTCTTTCTCTCTCTCTCGAATCGAACAGTGGCCTTTATTTATCATGATCAATCAAAGAATCTCCGAAACAATGACACCAGCCAGGCTCACCTTCATCTTTTGGGAACAGAAACATCGCCACTTCGGCAGACTTGACATTACTACAGCCAGCGGCAATGCATCGTTTCCCCTGTGTTTTTCATCCCTCTTTCTTCACTGTCGCCTCCATTGTCAGGTTTTCTCGATTGGCAATCACTTCCAGTCGACTCCGACACACTTTCCAGGAAAATACTAGCTCAAAAACGTTGAGAAATTCGACTTTGAAAAAGAGAAAAAACGAACGGTGGTGAATGTAAACAGTGCGGCGGCGTCCATCTCGTGACGTCACGCAGTAGATCGCAAGCCACGCCCACGAAGGCGAAGGTCGACTGCAGATTTCCCCGGAAAATTCAAAACTCGTCAAATTTGTTGCTATTCCAACATTTTTTGATATGGGTTCCAATGGACAATTTTGGTCATTACTATACGTATTAGCATAACAGATCATGCACAGGTGCACACTTCACTGGGCCTTTAAACAAAACATTAGTGCAGTTCCACAAATAGGCAATGCTACAGTAATCACATTGTAGTTAGCTAATCAGCTATACTGCTATAATGTTACTTTACATTTACAGCACAAAGGATTCTGGGTGCTCTGGGTCTCAGCCTGACATAATTTGTTTCTATTATTATTTAGAAATCAATCCAATGCTCTCCATAAACAAACACAAATATCACATTCAACAGTGCCATAATCAATTTTCAAAAAAATGTTATACCGACAATGTAAACACCTAATAAAGTTATATTTTTAAATGCTCGCTTTAACCTGAATGAAAATGTAAAAATTAGGGCCGGGACTCGATTAAAACAATTAATCTAATTAATTAGAAGCTTTGTAATTAATTCATCGAAATTAATCGCATTTTTAATCACATATAAATATTTGACCTGAGAACAGTGAGAAGCAATTTTTTTCACATGGATTTTAGTATACCATTGAATAATGACTGAATACATAAGCTTAAGCAACAAAACATTTTTTATTTTTTTCAAGGTGGTACCTAACCAAGACCAACAGAAAAGTGCAATTTTTGCCATAAAGTGTAGCAATAGCATCTTTAGGAATATAGTACATTTCAGAGATTCAGGTAGCCTATACCTTCTGTAAACTATAACACTTTGTTTTTTAAGTAAAACACAATACTTTCAAGTACATTCAGAACATTGGAAACCCTGACTATTAGAAAACATCTCTCTGTTGCTTCAGAGGCCATAACAGACTTTGTTGATTTACCAACAGTGGATTTAAAAAATCTAATCAATTTCAGTCCAACTCTCTCAATAACCTTGGCCAAAACAATAAACAGTTCAACATAAAGTGCCAGTTGCACCAACAACGTAATAAATAGATCAACATAAAGTGTACCATTTAAAATAAAATAAAAAAGTGCCAGTGATTGACCTCAATCCCTCCTATTCTTCCAATATCCTGATGAAAAATAAAATCTCTCTGTTGCATAGGCCACTGTTTGATCAACGCGAATTGGGTGTGGGTCCTTGTACTCCGAGTCGGGCTAACGTCCACGCTAGCTTCCACGCTAGCTGCTATATGTTTTGCATTGAGGTGATACTTGAGGCTTGATGTGCTGCGGTGATATGCGAATTCCTTTTTGCATAATTTGCAAACAACCGTGCTCTTATTGACGCTTCCATCCGTCCGTTTTTTAAAACCAAATGTCCCATTCACGGGGCCCAACCAAAGCGGTCTCATCAGCTTCTTCGTTCATGTTGGACTATTGTTCACTGTGGTTTGTTGTTGTCTGAAGTCATGAACGTTAGTTGGTGCTCCAGTATAATCGGTACCCCTGAAACTCATCCAGTGAGAAACGTTCCGCGGTGCAAAGATAAGTGCGATTAAAATGCGTTAATTTTTTTAACGCGTTAATCTTTGTTTAATTAATTAATCTTAATTAACGCGTTAAAGTCCCGGCCCTAGTAAAAATGTGTCCAATAATCTAATAACTTGGCCAATAATGTAATAAAATGTCCTGATATTGCAATGTATTTTTACTATAAATGAAACTGAAGATAAAACAGTGGTTCTCAAACTGTTTTGGTCTGACCCCTTTCAAACTAGTTAACCTATGTTTGTCAGTGGCCAAACCACTGGCCATCCGTAGTAAATGACCCCCACTGTGCCCCCCCCCCCCCCCCCCCCCCCCCCCTGCTCAGCAGCAGACACAGACAGAGTCAGGCTGAACAAAGCTGAGCATACAGCTGAGCATACAGCTGCTGAAGAGACAGATGTTTGCCTCAGGAGGTGGAGACCAAAAACAGAGCAAAGAGGAGAGGCAATGTTTGACTTGTTCTGTGTCTAAAATGTTCATACTTCTGTACTTACATGAGCTATTTAAGTGAATTAGTAAGTCACAATGCAAAGTGTGATAAAATGCATTGTGAGTACCAAAAAGTTGAGTGTGGAAAACTAGACACTTCTAGCACTCAATGATAGCTAACTTTGCTACTTATAATACAATACTGCTATATTTATAAAGCACTTTAAAACCTCCAGACTAAAGTGCTTAAGTGTACTTAAGTGGCAAAGTCCATAGGACTGGAAGGTCACCAGTTCAAGTCCCGAAAAGAGCAAGTGCTACCGAGGTGTCCCTGAGCAAGGCAACGTTCCCCACACTGCTCCCCGGGCACCGTATATAATGGCAGTCCACTGCTCCTAACACTAGGATGGGTCAAATGCAGAATGTAGATCTTCCCTCAGTGTGACTATTAAGGGTATAAATAAAACAATTATAATAATAATGTAATTTGCAGCTACAAACAGCACAGCACCATACAAATTCAATCGAAACATGATTGTTTCACTAACCACTACACTAAATTTGAGAAGAAGCCAATGTTAATTTAGTTAGCTGAGCAGTCTGTAAAGATTTGCTACCACAAATTTGCAACAGGGCTACATGGTTCCAGAACTAAAGGGCCTACCATATCAAGAACAACTGCAAAGTCTTAAAATCCCGAGTATGCATTCTAGAAGGGCGAGGGGAGATATGATCGAAGTTTTCAAATATCTCCACAACATCTACAAAACATCATGCCCACTACAACAGGATTATAACACCAGGACTCGTGGACACTGCCTTAAGTTGAAGAAACAGTACTCAAGGCTGGCTATCCGCTGCAACTTTTCTATGGAATGCCATTTAAGCCAAAATTAAATAAATACATCAATAATTAAATAAATACATATATATATATAAATATGCCTATGAAATAAATTATGAAATAAATAAATGAGGCAATAAATATGTATACATGTACATTTAAATACACATTTATTTATTTCATGGGACTTTTATTTCATAATGAGACATTTATTTCAAGAGACTTTTATTTCATAATGACACATTTATTTATTTCAAGAGACTTGTATATCATAATGACACATTTATTTATTTCAAGAGAATCGTATTTCATAATGACATATTTATTTATTTCAGATGACTTGTATTTCATAATGACGCATTTATTTATTTCAGGTGACTTGTATTTCATGATGAGACATTTCATGATGAGACATTTCCATTCATTATATGCAAATGAATGGGGCGTGGTTAGCTCACAGATCCAGAGACCCAGACCAAAGCAACAGCACCACAACATTGACACTAACTGGTTCTTATCTGGTCCGCCCAATGCTGCTCTTCTGAGAGCAACCGCTCTGACAGCTCTCTCTAGTCTCTACTGGGAAACAGCCAAAAGTCCTTCTGGAGGTAAGCAATGCAACACAATTACACCCAGTCTGAGAGTAAAATATTTCTCAAAGGTTTGTTTTGCTTTCTTACAACGTTAAGTTAATGTTAACGTAACCTTAAGTTTGCTAGGAGGCTATTGTTACGAGCTAGCTGTCTTAGCTAACAACAGTTAGCAGCTAACGTTTTCTGCAGTTTGTGTTGTTCTGAAAAACGTGATGTAGTTATTTAAGGGTATGTTAAATTAACGTTATTTTAAAAGTTGAAAGAGTTAAGTTGTGTTTAAAATCGTCAATGTAATGCACGTTAGAGGTTTTTAGTTTGACATGAAGTTAGCTAACGTTAGCTAACTCTACCAGGTTAGCATATTAAGCTGTACTTTCTGTGGCAGCTAGCTTAATACAAAGAGGGGTTTTGTGCTTCATTGCAAACTTTTCTTTGTTAATCTACCTGAAACTCTAGGGACAGTTTGTTTCTACTCAACTATAAAGACCATTGTTGAGGAGATGCAAAACATACTGTACATGTGTTGGGTCCAACATATACCTTGAGCAATGTTACTTTGCTGCTAAAAATGAAACATCATTATCAGATGAGGACATCACCAAAGTGTGTGAGCCTGTCAGGGGATTTGATCTGTTCTCTGCATGTCGTACACACTGCTCTGGTATTACTTATCTTGTAAAATGTAAGTCTCGCTCTTGTCATCGTTCAGGCTTTGCATTTGAACTCCTATGACTGGTTACGGACTTGAAGGGAACGCCTTCCTGACATCCAGGAAAAAGGTGAGATTTTAATACATTTGAATGCCAAAAGCAAGTTATTGTTTTAACTTTTAAATATGATTGTTTTGGGGCATTTCAGTTTTATTGGACAGAGGCAGTAGAGATCTACTGGAAACAGTGGAGAGGGAGGAGATGATATGCAGCAAAAGGCCGAGCCGGATGGTTGCTGCTCCGTGTGGAACGTGTTCTATCAGGTAAAGCACTTTGGTAGGCCTACCCAGTTATTTATGGTATTGAGTTTGAATTTAGCATTTGGAATGTCATTTCCAACAGTGCATTATAAAGACTGAAAGATGTAAAGCTTGAAATGATTTCGTCTTTTACTTAAGAGGATGTTTGTCCTCCTGTGTTGTCTTATTTCCTTATCTTTCTTTCAGGTGTAACATCTACCAATGGTACATGACAGAGACCTCCTCCACCTCTTTGCTGTCTTACTAGTCAATCCTTCTGATCAGGTCCTTTCCTAAATAGTGGTAAGTTTTACAGTTCAGTGTACGTTCATTTAGCAACTTAATGCTTTACCGCTGTTGAATAAACCCTATATTGCTAGTCATTTTATTAAAACTACGATTTTAAACTTTTTGATTCCAATTACAATAAGTTATAATTGTAAAACATATCTTAACATCCATCAGCAATCAATACAACAAATCATCCAACACTAAATAGAAGAAATCTGGAGCTATTTCTTTTGATACAGCAGCATGTTTTGGGACTGCTCATTGATGTCATCAAGAGCCATTGAGTCTACCTTTTTGTAGTCGGCCTCTCAGAATGTTTATCATTTCTTTGTCTCTTAACATTCCTATAATTTTTTTTTTTTTTATTGTTGACATTGTTCTGTTCTTTATTTTTGTTGTGAGAATCACTTTGCAATTATTGTGTAAGTGCTATATAAATAGTTATACTAATATTATTGTTGTTACCATCATTACTATTATTAATAAGGTCTTCTTTGTTTTCTTTATTTATCGCTGCAGAAAGGATCATGCCAGCCAACATCAAACACCTGATCAAGAGCTTGTGAACCTCACTGCTGCGGACACCTGTGTGATATTCGACTCTGACTGGAACCCTCAAAATGACCTGCAGGTACGATATATATATCTGCTCTGTCTGTCCTAAAGATAGTTCAATAGGGCTACAACAACAACAATCTTTCCGTTTATTCCCTCGTTTCTTTAAGTGTATATTTTTCCATTTAATGCTTAAAAACTTTGCTCTTTTGACCCCTCTTTTAATTTTTTTATTTCAGGCTCAAGCTCGGTGTCATCGTTTTGGCCAGTCTAAGGCGGTGAAGGTGTACCGTCTGATCACTAGAAACTATGAGAGGGAAAAGCTGGATAAAGCTAGTCTGAAGCTCGGGCTGGACCGTGCTGTCCTGCAGAGCACGAGTGGGAACAAAGAAGGCAACAACAACGGGGTGAGAAAAAAAAAATCTGTCATATTTCTAGATGCCAAGTCATTTTTGGGTCAGTCGCTGTTGCAGTACGCTTAGTTTAATTTCAAAAAGAGTTTTCTAAATCCACTTGTGTAAATGTCTCTCTGCGTCGCCTTTAGCCGGTCCAGCAGTTCTCCAAGAAGGAGATCGAGGACCTCCTGAGGAAAGGAGCCTACGCCGCCATCATGGACGAGAACGACGAAGGCAATCGCTTCTGTTAGGAGGACATCGACCAGATCCTGCAGCGAAGAGCCACCATCTCCACCATCACCAGGTATGTTCTTAGCAACACTAGCCACTTGCGCTTTGTGAGATACCAAGTACTTGGTTATTTGAAATGTAATATTGATGATGTAATAATTAAAACTAGGGATGGGTACCGAGCCCCAGTATTAACGGGGCCCGGGGCTGAATTATTAAAGACCGTGGTACCGTTAACGTCCAACGTTATCGATCTTTTTATCGGTACTGGAGACATTTAAAAAATAGATGTCATATGTATTATATCTACACAAACATTATATCGCAGTCTTACTGTCGCCAACTCCGTTTCTAATATGCAAAAAGACTACGAAGTGCGTCTATGATTTATTTTTGATCTTTCCAATCCAGACGAGAGATCTCTCTCCCCTGTCGGTGTGCGAGGGGGTGGGGCAGTTTACACACAGAACCTGCTACATGCATGCAACACACACACACACACACACACACACACACACACACACACACACACACACACACACACACACACACACACACACACACACACACACACACACACACACAGAGACACACACACACACACGTGTGCGCACTCAAACACATGGCGGAGAGAACTAAGCGCCCCGAGGGTAGTTATGTTACCCGTCTTGAGCATGGATGTATAATAAGAACTGGATACAGCGTGGGAGGCGGGGTCTCGTTCTTTCCTATGAGAGCTGCTCATTGGCGCATGAAGTCAAAATGGCCCAACTTTTGAGAGAGCAAAACGTCACAGATTACCCAGCATGCCTGGCTGTCAGAGCAGAAGAACCCGTTTGTGCGCTCACAGAGCATGCGCCCCTTAAGCCCCGCCCCCCCGAGCACACACTCTCGGCTCACTAGAATGAATGGAGAGAGAGAATAAATCTAGATTCGGCTTTTAGTGCATTTTACAACTTTAAGGACTTAATGATTCTAAGGCTATACAATAGTTCATACTGGGTAGTTTATTTAGTTTCAAAAAAATTATCCACCGATTTACAGACGTCTCTTTTCCGATGTTAGTCAAGGGGAAAAAGTATTTCTGGGCCGGTGGACGTCACAGACTGATAAGGAAATTGTAGTACCGCCGTTTGGACACAACGAATATTTTTCTCAGAGTCCGGCGCACTTCCTGGGGGCTTGGTCTTGGGGTGGAAAATGCTCGTTGCCAAAAGTGCAATAAGAGTTTAGCATGTATGTATGTATGTATGTTAACTCAATGATACAAACATGGGTTAATGATTAGAGGTAACTGAGTTATTTATTTAGTTAAAGTTACAGCTATTCTGTTTGCAGTTCTATCATCACATAATTTAATACGATTTGTTAAAACATTGTTGTTTCTTATTTTCAGTTTGCTTCAAGCAGTGGCTGTACGAGAAAGACGTGGAGGACCAAGAAATGCGGTCCAGATTGGCAAAGACCGGAAGATACATAACAGAGAAGATAATGGATATTAACAAGAAAAATAATGTTTATAATTTCTTTGTTGCTGTTTACATTTTGAATTATATTTGTTATTTTTAAATCAAACGCATCTATTTTAGATGATATATTTATTTAGATGTACGTTTTTTTTGTAATATTATTGTATTAGGTATAATTTATTAAATAAAAATACTGTTATGAACACTATACAATGTCTTTATTTTGATAGTTACCAGAGTACATTGTATATTTAATACTAACATAAGCTGGTGATAGATAAATGCTGTTCTGCTGGTCTGCCAGCAGACACATATTTATAAAGAAAGAAAGAGAAGGGAGGAAATGATGATAGCTAGACTCAGAATAAATCACACAGCATTGAATGGTACGCTGCATGTCATGGGGAAAAGTAACAGTGACAAGTGTAGGAACTGTGGAGTTAAAGAAAATGTGGAACATCTATAAAGCTGAAAGAGAAAAACTAAAGGATAATGTTTTAGAGGCAGAGAGGGAATGGAGTGTGGTTGGTATTTTGGGAACAAAAGGTTTGCTGCTAAAGATCTGTACAACAAAAGATCTGTAGGACTGAAGGATTAATGGTCGTCCACCTTTATGATTTCCCTTCAACGTCACCACACAACCATCTCTCTGTTCCCTGCTCTCGGCTTCCTTCCATCGTGTCGCTCTTCAATCCTTCATTTTCATATCCTTCAGTATGTGCATGCAAGTGTGCTTTTGCATGTAAAAGAAGGAGTAGAGAGGAATACACAGCTAAAGGAATGAGAGCAGCTCCAACAGTAACATGCTGCATCAGTATTTATTATTATTTACATTTTATTGCACAACATGTACTTTTACTGCTGATACTTAAAGTACATTTTTGTTGATAGTATGTCTGTACTTTGACTTGTAATTTACATTGTTGTATTGGTACTTTTGCGTAAGTAATGGTTTTAAGTACTTCTTCCACCACTGCTGAAATCGTGCGAAGAAAATGTTGCCTGACCTAAGGTTCTGGGTTCAACATAACTGAGGGTTTGAACAGTTTCAAGATAAACTGCCAATGCCTGACTGAAAGGAACATGGGGGTTTGGTAGGGCCACAAGATCTTGTTCACTCAATGGGCGCAGGAGCTGGATCTCAGGAACAAAGACATTAGATGCACAGGGGGTATGTGGTCCTTCCCAGTCCACACCATAATCCTTACCAACCTGACATACGAAAGGAATAAAGCCGTTCAGAATGTGTAATCAATTACAATGTGGGTCATTTTGCATGTATTTTAAATAAATAATTGAGCCAGGGAATAAGATGGCATACATTACATCATCTAAAAAACGTTGTTTACCTGTGAGAAATCTTCTCTGTTGTTTAGTAACCACAACTGTAAAGGTGAACGGTGGCTTGCAGTCCTCAGCCCATGGTGATTCCATGCCTCCTTGAAACACTGAAGATGATGCTGAATATGTGGCATGAAGCACCTGTGTAGTGCATACAGGTCAATCTCTTGGTCAGGATTGAGTAATCCTTGGGCCTCCAGCTGGATGAATATTGTGTAGAACAGATCAAGAACATTTTCATACACATCTCTCCAAAGGCGCTCAATTCTGTAAAAGAAAGAATGAAATACAGCCTTTATATTGTATTTTTGGCAGGTCACATTATTCAACAGTTAGCAGGATGGAAAAGTTGTACAAGGTTCTACTAGTAATGGCTGATTGACACTTATGTTCAGACTGGAGTGTGAACACAATGATGAGCGAAGTGAGAGCTGGATTTTAGATAGTGACCAATGAACTTGTTATGAACTGCCAGTAAAACGCCCCGCTATCACCCCCTGCCCCGCCTGAATGTAAGTATTGTTTTGTGAGGGTGGACAGACATGCTTCTTCTCTCGGTTTCATTGTACTTTAATAATTTATATTTTTTAAATCCTCCATACCTTTGGTTATGAACACTCCGTCCAGTAATATGAGAGCTCCTGTTCTCCCCTTGTGTTTGGATCATGAAATGAGCAACCCTAACATTCTCACCCCCCTCTTCAGATCTGTAAGGGGAAAAAAGTACATTTATCTGAAGATGACTATCCAACATAATTGTACCTTCAAAAGAAAGGTCTTCTCTCGGAAAGCCTTCTTCAGGGTCTAAGCATACCCTGAAGAAGGTTGTTTGTGCCGTTCTGCGTGGGTTGTAACCCAGCTCTGTTTTAAGATTACCGAAGAGCACCTTCATTACACTTGTTTGAAATTCCGAACACTCATTTTCTTTTTGATAATTGTACCTGTGTTACAAATGCTATTAAAATACATTTTAGTCAAATAAGTCTCATTGTACTTCATTTATTAGACATTTGTAGGACATTACATACCGAATTCGAGATGGCACGCCATATTGGCCAACAGCAGACAAGAAGCCTTCAAGAACAGTTGTAGCTCTGTTGTTGGTGGCACTACTTAAGTACACAATTAGCCTGGAGAATCCATCAATGCCACCATGAACAACAATCCTCCATCTTTGTGAAATATAACAGGATTAATTGGTTATTGAATTGAGGCCTCATGTCCAAATCACAGTTGATAAAGGCACATCTTGTTCATTAAGCTATGTTAGGAATAGGGTTGGAGGGGTATGGTTGTGGCAGGTTGGGTGATAACGTTGGATATTGCAATAGCAACATGTCCTGCAATATCACAAAACATTATTGCCATTGCAATATCCAACATTATCGTACATTGCATGTTAACCTTCTTTAAGTTAAAAAAAGTTGTACATAAATAAGCAAATTCAATGGCTTAATTTACTTTACCAAGGCGAGCAGATTTGTCAGCTGGGTGAACAACATTTATATTTTAAAGTACCTTTTTCCAACATCTAACCTCTCATCTCTACTAAAGATGGAATCACACAAGGTGCTAAAATGTTGGTTTCCGGTAGGCTAATCTCCGTAAAAGGACTTTGCCAATGGGTCCTGATATTGTTAGTAGGCTAAAACTGATTTGACCACCTCAGGTGCTAATACAGTGCCCTAACAGAGTAAATATGAAGAGGAAACATGTGATTTCATGTGAACATGTGAACATATGATTTCATGGTACTGTTTGGAATTGAGACATATTCTGGATCATTTTCATACCTTTGAAAATGCTTATAAATAATTTTGTATGTCAAAGCTTACACACATTTGTTAAAATACATCATGGATGTCCCAACTAAGGGTCAGTGTGGGTGCATTTCAACCAAGCAGAGAAACACCCGATTCCAGTGCACCAACTAATTGTGAGTTCATGTGTCACTGCTTTGTTGGAACACATTCACACCAACCCTTTGCGGATAAAATTGGACACCACTGACATTATGGTACTATCAGAATAGCTCATATTTAGCTAGGATGTATGTGGTAGAGGGCTTGCCCCCATGCAAGGACTGTACCTTTAGTAGCATCTAATTGTGTTTTTGTTTGAAATTCAAACTCAATTATTATCTAATGAGTAGACAAGGAGTTCAATTCATATCCTCAACTAACTAACATACAGAACCCTCATTGTTATATTTTGTATTAAAAAAGGATAAAGGCATCTTTAAGTATTAATGACCTGGCCGTATATCTTTTAATGTTACTTTTTCCTCAGCCTTCAAATTGGTCTCACACTCAATACTTCCAAGGGTGCAATGTCTGTAGATAGGCCTACTTATTTCAGCAATCACACCTTCACCTCTGTTTTCTCACATGATGTTACTATTTAGTGATTTCAGGTGGTGTGGTACTGGCTTGGAACAAAGAACTGCAGGACTGCAGCACTTGAGTACAGGAGTTCAAGAGCAGTGGCCTACTAGATTATGATGGACACAGCTCAAAAAGCAGCAGGAAAAACTGACCTGATCAGCTTGTGATTACCGTCTATATGCCATAGACTATTTGGTGCAGGAACATTGTACTGACGACGCCTTGTAGTCTGGAGGGTTAACCTTCGCATCAAGATTGCTCCTGGATCCACTCTCTGCATTGACGCCCTTACTCGATGCCCTGATTGAAAAAGGAGATTTATTTGTTTATTCAAATTGGCGACTGGCTAAACCCACGTCATTTGGAATTGGGTTGAACATTGAGGTTAAACAAAAACTGTTAATTTTTACTTTGAATGTGTATGCCTCTGGACCGTAGATGTCCCAGCATCATTTTATATCCAGCATTCGGATTAGTGCGCTGAATCTCCATCACCAAGGCATCTACATCGTCATCGTCTGATTTTCTACAGTAGAAAAACATAAAACATATATATGTGTAATGTCACTTCAATTATATATTTATTACATAAGCGACAGCAACGTTAGTTAGGTGTAACAGTTAGCATGAACACAACTCCAGTTATCTTAACATTAATTTATACAGGCTGCAACTTCACTTGTATCAGGAAACATCTCTGACTTTAGTCATTTTTGATGAATAAACAAAAACCGCAATTTCACGATACAAACAGATTTCGGTGTAACAATAGTCATATCTGACAGAGCAGCTGTTATAATAATAACTGACCTAACTTGTGTGCAACGTCAACATAAACGTTTTGGCTAACGTTGACGAACATCCACCAGTCTAACATATATACTCCATTTCAAACATCTCTTCGTATCATATTGCTACACAATACTAAATAATTGTTTGTCAATCATGTTTTAATTTTGTTAACTGTATTATACACGTTTTTGCCCACCAGTGTCGTCCATAGAAATAAAATAGGAGTAGAACGGACATTCCCATTCAAATCAACGTAGCAGGATAATGGATGTATTATATTTTAAGATAATGCAGGATGGTCAGAGCGGCGGCCATTTGTATGTGTACCGTTGCCATAGTGACAGTTGTAGCGGGCTGACCATATAAACAGAATATGAGTATAGTAGTATACTCGTATTCTATTTCTATGGGCTCGTTATTTGTATGACGTTAGCTAGATAGAGCAATAATTTTATTTTACGTTAGCTCAAGTAATTCACCTTAGGCCTTCTTCGACCGATCTCCTCTGAATTGTGCGGGATGACACACCAAACAGATCCGCGATTTCTCGGGTTGATAGACCGGACAGCACATAGGTAGCGAGCATATCGCATGGAATATCCAGAGGCGGGCGTCCTGCACCTGTGCTTGAACCAACTTCTTGGACATCTTCCACACGAACACGGTGCTCAATCAGTGTCAAAGTATTTACAACTTCGTCATCCGTGTCGATATCTCGAAGAGCGCTTATCCGCCCGAGTACTTCGATAAAGTCTTCAATATGGGCCAACACAGTATCTGTTGGTAAACCGTGTTGATCAATTTGATCTGCTAAGGATAGCATAGCATCTTGGAGCCCACCGACGTCTTCCATGTTGTCTGCCCCGCCTTATTTTCATTTAGTTGTTATTATATAGTTTATTAAAAAAAAATTAAGTCCTTCTCCTCCATTGTCTTCCTCTTCTCGAGTAGTCAGTGTTGTGGTGTTGTTGCTTTGGTCTGGGTCTCTGGATCTGTGAGCTAACCACGCCCCGTTCATTTGCATATAAGGAATGGAAATGTCTGATCATGAAATGTCTCATCATGAAATACAAGTCACCTGAAATAAATAAATGCGTCATTATGAAATACAAGTCATCTGAAATAAATAAATATGTCATTATGAAATACGATTCTCTTGAAATAAATAAATGTGTCATTATGAAATACAAGTCTCTTGAAATAAATAAATGTGTCATTATGAAATAAAAGTCTCTTGAAATAAATGTCTCATTATGAAATAAAAGTCCCATGAAATAAATAAATGTGTATTTAAATGTACATGTATACATATTTATTGCCTCATTTATTTATTTCATAATTTATTTCATAGGCATATTTATATATAGCCTATATGTATTTATTTAATTATTGATGTATTTATTTATTTATTTAATTGTGGCTTAAATGGCATTCCATATTTTTCAGCCTGCGTGTGGTTGACTTGTGGAATGATCTGCCAGAAAGCACTGTCTCAAGTCCCGCCTCGACCATTACTGGTCAAACATCACCTTCACTTTGGACTATGTGACTGTTGCCAGCTTCCATAGTACATAAAGAACGGTGATCTACTTATTTATGAGCAACTGAAAGGCCTTAGGCCCATTACAGCCGTATCCTATTGATTGATTGACGGTTGAAATTCCGACACTGTGTTGACAGTTTACGACATGCAGTGTACTCAAGAGAGTATACACATTGAGACACAGCACTACGGTCACCAAAGGGAAACAGAAAGACAATGAAGGATTGTTGCTCCTTGACTGCTTAGTTTGGAAACAAACAACTACAGCTATCATGAGTTGTTATTGAATACGTTGTTTCTACTGCCCCCACATGGCATAACATGTTCTTGCAGCTGTATCTCCCGCTACTAACGTTTGTGTTCTCCATGTCTTTGCTGTTTTCTCTCGTAGTGTGTCAGATCTTACCAAAGGGCGTGGTTTCAGTGATTGGTCCCGCCGCTAGCCCCGCCTCCGGATCCACCATCAGTCACATATGTGGGGAGAAGGAGGTGAGAAACATGCTTCTGCTTGGAATTAAAATATGCTCTGTATCAGAGTGAAGTCCAGTTGAGAAAACTATTAATAAGTGTGGGATCTGCTGTAATCATTAAGCAGCAGATCACACCTCATTCATCACTGTCTAATTTTAAATGTATCAATGAACTTAAATACAAACAGTCGGCCTAAGATCTTTGCCCTGTGGAGTTTCAATTGAAACAGAGCTGTTAAACTGTCAGTGTGAAAAAACTCTTAGTAGCTACAGAATAATTTGTCTCTCACCACAAAAATATCATTCAAATATAAACTTATATTTGATATATTTATATGTTACGTTGCTTAATAAGCACACATAAGAACCCTATGTTTTTAATTCCTGTCTGTCTTCTTCTGCTGTTCCATTTAGTGTTTACCTCCTGTCTGTATTCTTCTGCTGCTCCTGTTAGTGTTTACCACCTGTCTGTCTTCCTCTGCTGTTCCCTTAAGTGTGTACTTTCTGTCTGTCTTCTTCGGGGTTGCAGTCGAATTGTCCAAAACTCAGCTCCTAACCACTATTCCTTGACCTCTGTGTGAAAAATCACACATCACCACTCAAACATGTTTAAAACGTTTCCCAAACCCCCCACAGCTCAGTAAAGCGCTATGAAATGTTGACTTTATTTGATCATTTCAGTAAAAAACTAACGTTCATATTTCTCCTTTTGATTATTATATGTTTAATGTTCAGAACAAACAACTTTGGCAAGTTACAGTATAAGTTGTAAATAGCTTAATAAGCACCGTAACTTTCATGATACACATTTCTCGGTCGCGATCGGTTGTTTCCGTGAACGGCCGAACGTTGTTTCACAGTAAATGTTGCAACCACAAGGTATTGTGGGACATCATTTTCTCCTTTCCTTTCGTAGTGGTTCCTAAGCTAAAGGAGGTTATAAAGGTAGTTTCAAACCTCCTTTCCATCATCTAGATTCTAGAGAATCTGAACAGCTCCTATTGTGGCTGCCACTGAGGTACTTCCGGGTCATTTCACTCCGTTAAAAGCCATCACAGATCCAACTGGTGGAAAATGTAAACCATTGAAACTTGTTTCAACACAATTCACCATACGGATGTTATGAGTGGAAAAAACCTTCACTACGTCATCATGGGGATTTTCTCTGGACAGATAACCTGGATAGGAACCAGAATGGATCCCCCACAGACCAGGGTCCTATCAAGGGGGGAGGATTTATAAGTGGCTGGATCTGTACGGATGAGTGCGATTTCACATACAGTAATAGTATAAGGTTAAAGGTTTATGAAAAATCTTAAAGCTTGCGTTGACCCTTTCAACTTTTTTCTTTAGTTCCACCATGAGACCAAAAAAGTTATCTTTAAAACAAGTATCTGATAAGCTGCTCAAATTCTTGTGAGCCAGAGGATTAATCCTTTCACTTAGAAATTCCCTGAGCTTCCATTTTCCATTTAAAGCATGTTGGAATTGTTACATATTAATTATATATTTCTAAAAAAGAATCCAATACTCCCTTTGATATGAATGTTTCATCTTAGTGGAGGTGAACAGAACTCTGTGATAACAAAATGTAACACTTTTCTAAGATCTCTGATGATCTGAGCTCTTCTCTCTTTTCAGATATTCTTTTTGAAAGCTGAACAAAGACTTGATTATCAGCGACAGTGTCAACGTCTGATTAAAGCTTTGATTCCTGTTATCTGAACTCTCTGTAAAGCCTGTAAGGTTTGATGTTCATAAAAAAAACACATTTGTTCTCTTGATGTCATCACCTCATCATTTCCCCTTTCTCGTTTTCAATGCTTTCTCCCATTTCATGTCCTTCTCTTTGATTTTGTTCCCTTTCTTTGACTTTTCTTCCCATTTCATTATTTTCCCTCGCAATCCATCATTTGGATCTCACATGAAGATTATCCAAAGAAAACCCTCAAGCTGACAACGTTTGTTTACGTAATAATTCCTCTTCCTCCCCCTCCGAACCTTTTAGATCCCTCACGTAAAGATTGGTCCGGAGGAAAACCCAAAGCTGCCGTACCTTCGCTTCGCCTCTGTGACTCTGTACCCGAGTAACGAGGACCTGAGCCTGGCCATTGGGTCCATGCTGCGCTCCTTCGGATATCCCACCACCAGCCTTGTGTGTGCCAAGGCAGAGTGTGAGTCTGTCTATGAAGTGTGTGTTCATGTCTTTGTGTGTGTATGTGTATGTGTGTGTGTGTGTGTGTGTGTGTGTGTGTGTGTGTGTGTGTGTGTGTGTGTGTGTGTGTGTGTGTGTGTGTGTGTGTGTGTGTGTGTGTGTGTGTGTGTGTGAGTGTGAGTGTGTGTGTGAGTGTGAGTGTGAGTGTGAGTGTGAGTGTGAGTGTGAGTGTGAGTGTGTGTGTGTGAGGGATCGTTGGAACTATGTGCAACTCAAGGCATATGCTCGAACGGGAGCTGCCTGGACGCTGTGATCGTGTTGTGCACAGGGCCGGCCCTAGACTTTTGGGAGCCCTAAGCAAGCTTTGGCTTGGGGGCCCCCTCACTCTAGCGCGTTCTCACAACACACAACACGGAACCAACTTTTGTCTTATGATGTTAGCATAAACACATATTGTATAAATAAGCATATAAACACCGTGGACCTAACCTCCTCTAAGGGGGTCCTCACCTCCTCTAGTGGGCATGCTCCCCCGGGAAGATTTTTTTTTTAATATTGAAGTTAAAAGCATCAATCTGGTGCACTTTGAGAGAAAAATTAAGAGATCTATGGATACATATCTCAACACCCATATGAAACAGAACTGTGAACAGATTTTTCTTTATGGATATCTTACAAATCACTTAAACTGTATTCTTGTTTTGTCATATAGTATTTTATAACTCTTTTTCATTTATTCTCTCTGGCTGTCCATCATATAATGTTCACATAGAAACTAGGTGTCAATAGGAATATACATTTAGATTATATGACAAAGTGTTTATTTAATATATCTGGCTAGCTATAGCTACTTGCTAACGGTTTAGCTTACCCCCGTGATTCAAAGTAACGTCAACGTAGCTGTAATTTATGCTTTGCTTACATGTTCGCATAACTTGGAAGTTTACTGACATTTACATACCTTGTTTACCTGGCTCAAGTGGTGGCTCTGGGGTTGTTGTGTGAGCCACCACTTGAGAATTGTCGTATTTTTTAAGAAAATGTTTCCTTATGTCCATCTTCAAAAACTCTGAGTCCGACTGACAGTTTATTTTAAACATTGTCACAGCTCACATGATAGGTACCTGTCAGCCAATAAGACAGATGTTTATTTCCATTCAACTCTCTGGTTGGTCTGGTGTCTTGCCTCTGTTGCATTCACTGAACACGGGAAATTACAATCCTGCCGTCCTCTCTTGTGTCATGATGAGGTTCAGGTAAAGCACGGTTAATGTATTATATTATTGACTCAATAATATAATACATTACTTTGAGAGTAGGCAATCTAGGCATATTAACACAATTAATTAAACATACTTATCACGGCGACGGTGTACTGAGATTTATTTATTTATTTTTTTTGCTAGGGGGCCCCTTAGTGGCTGCGGGGCCCTAAGCGGCCGCTTATGTCGCTTAATGGGTCGGGCCGGCTCTGGTTGTGCGCACTACCCGTGCTGAGTGTGCTGACTTTTCGTACAATGTCCGACTGTCTGGCTACCTGCATACAGTCAAGTGCTCGGCGCAGTTGTCGGCGAAATGTCACTCCTCTGTTTTCATTTAAACAGCTCCTTATATCCGTTAGCGCAGCTAGCTAGCACCAGATGCTAACAACAACAATACACGTAAGGTCTCTCTCTCGCTCGCTCGCGCCACACATACACACACCCTCCTGGTCCTCCCGATGGCCAGTCAGTGCCTGCCGGTGAGCGTGGAAGTGTGGTCTGCCGCAAGCGGATGACAGGAGCGGGGCTGTCAGCATCAGCTTGTAGATGGTATTTTAAACTCGATGCGCTCTGAAACTACGGGGCGACCAAGGACAAAAAATAAACATGCATTAATCGCGTTAAAATAATTAGTGGCATTGACAGCCCTACAAATAAGATGTCCAAGTGTAATAGATATGACAAGTCATGGTTGATGACCTTCCGGGTCTGTCCAGCAGAGGGCGCTTGTGGCTTGCCACGGGTGCATAATACATTGGACTTGAAGCAAGCTAAAAACATGTGTGTGTCAGGGACCAGGCAATAAGGTAACAGGACACAGAAGTTGTTTAAAGAAACTAGGTTTTTTATTTACCCAAAAAAAACAAAAAACACTATAAACAAACTTTAATAACTAGGCCTAGAAAATAAGTCAACATAAATTAACTGTAATACAGAACAATCCAACCTGCCACAATGACCAAACAAGGAACATAAATAGTGGCTTGACCAAACCAAATAGAAAACAAGGGGTAATTAGGATAAACAGGATACAAGAACTCACTGACAAACCCCCCCTTTGAGATGGAGCACATAGTTTGTCCCAATTTGGCCCAATTGGCTGCTTGCAGTATTTATCAACACATTCTCACTCCCAACTTGTCCTATCGTGAAGTTATGTCAGCATCCCTTTGCGTCACTATCAAACGCAGTGGGGGGCCCTATCGCGTAGACTTTTAACTATCAGGGAGTCCCATTGACTTGATTAGAGCTCCCTACACGTTGGTAATAGACGAGTTGAGATCGCGGAGAAATGCTCTCCGCAGACCCATTCTCACCACGTTATAAACCTTTTTCTTACTCAATATCACCGGGGACACATATTTATGTATAAAATACATCACATAGTGCATTTTGCATGATAGGTGCCCTTTAAGCCAAAATTAAATAAATAAATAAATACATAAATAATTTAATAAATACAAATAAATATGCCTATCAAATAAATTCTGAAATAAATAAATGAGGCAATACATATGTATACATGTACATTTAAATACACATTTATTTATTTCATGGGACTTTTATTTCATAATGACACATTTATTTATTTCAGGTGACTTTTATTTCATAATGCCACATTTATTTATTTCAGGGGACTTTTATTTCATAATGACACATTTATTTATTTCAGGGGACTTGAAAATGTCAGGGGACTTGAAATAACAATGACATTATATACAATTAAAATAAAGAAGTAAAAACAATAAGTGTGGCTTGATATTGAGTAAGAGAAAGGTTGATAAACGCTGTGAGAATGGATCTGCGGAGAACATTTCTCCACGATCCCAACTCGTCTTACCAACGTTCAGGGAACTCTATGCAAGTCAATGGGACTCCCTGATAGTTGAAAATTGACGCTAAAGGGCCCCCAGTGCCATGCGTTTGATAGTGACACCAAGGGACCCTGACATAACGTCACTATAGGACGAGTTGGGAGTGAGAATGTGTTGCATTTATCCATCCTCAGGCCCCAGCCACCCCTTTTGCTGAACCAGGAAGTTACCTCCCCCAACGACCATGGTATCTCTCTAAGACAAAGAACATCATTAATAAAAAAAAATATCTGTACCAAAGTGTGTGCAAATAAACACAATAATGTCCGGTTACAAGCAAATAAAGAGTTGACTATTTAAATCAAAGTGTGGTGTTAATTGTTGACCTGAACTCAAATGTATTACGACCATTGGAGCTGAGGGGACAGTGTAGTTACTTTAGCCTGTGGCCCTCACAGTGTGGGACACCCTGTATTTCCAAGGTTACTGTGCAGCCTCTTCCACTTCAAGCCTGGAGACATCTGATTTCAGAGCAACCCCTCCTCCCCTTCTCTGACTCATAATTTCTCTGCTTTTATCCATCTTTCAAGAAAGTGTTTCCTCTCTTGTAACTTTTCATATGAATTGAAGTTCCTAGTTTATGAGGTGGGACCAAGTCATTGTTTTGCAAGTCTGAGTCAAGTCTCAAGTCTTTGCGCTCAAGTCCGAGTCAAGTCTCAAGTCTTTGTGCTCAAGTCCAAGTTAAGTCTCAAGTTAGGATGGGCAAGTTCAAGTCGAGTCCAAGTCCTAAACTTTGACAAAACGAGTCTTAAACAAGTCATGATGTGCTTTTCACCAAATTTAATGACATCGATCAACAGAATAATACTTAATAATCAAACTACTCTTTATTGGTCACATTCATAATTTAATAATCAATTTTCTCTTTGCTGGTAAAGTAACTTGTTTTTTTCAATTTGAAGAGGGATCAGTAAGGTAAGGCTACCGTGACGGTTTGATTCAGAAGGAGTTTAATGTATAAGATCCCTGATGTTGAGGTAACCAGAATGTTTATTTCCACTGTGTACAACATGTTATAAGGGACCCACAATCTATCTTTATGCAAGGGATAATGTTCAGCGAGGCGGTCTCTATGGGGAAAAGAACACCTGAATCTAGATTCCTCTGCAGGTGGTACTTTAACTTTATTTTGATGCTAATAATGTTGTACTTTTACTTGTAACATTTTGAATGCAGGACTTTTTATTGTAACTTTTTGTTGGGTAATCTGTGGTAGGGCTATCCCATACAGTGGTGGGGCTCAAGTCAGTATTTGCAATGTAATTACATACACACTCCCCTTGACAGTGAAACGCCACGCGTGAGGTTTAGATTATTTCCCTGTCTCAATCCAAATTGAACTCTATGAAATAAAAAGGCACATTTGTCTTGTAGTAAATAAAAAGGGTGACCTGGAGCCAATCCTGCAATTTCTCCACAGGTGAAAGAGTTGACATGCCGAAACCCCAACTCCTGCAGGGGGGTCCGGGGGGATTTTCCCCCAGGAGATTTTTTGAAATACTAACATAAAATACACATTCTGGTACTCTCTTGAGAAGAAAAATAAATATATCTATGACTACACGACATATTTAAAAAAAATGAATGCCATTTTAGTTTTTTTTTACTTTGTTCTGAAAGCTGAACATGCTGCTCCTCACAGAGAGAAGAGGGAAGAGGCTCTGTGAATTACTTTACATTGTGTATAAGGGTGGATAGCCCCCATTGTTCTGTGTGTCAAAATGAAAGACAGCCCACACACCTATCAATCATCAAACCGTGGGGTCCTTTTTCATTACGTGTTGATTTCTATCAACACGTAATGTTGTATCGATATAGAGATGTACTAAACTACAGCAAAAGTATTGTCCGTCGGGACTTCCTGCAACAACATCACGCAGTTATCGTGATTCTGATTGGCCAGAAGACATTATCAAAGGTGTTTTATTGAGAAGACATCACTACGTGACAAACGTTTTCAAAACCGTTTCTAGTCTTCGGTATTTCCAGACAAGTGGCTGCTGAAATCAATCTTATTAACTGCTGTCTGTGCAATTTACTCCGCGCGAGTTGGCGGACTTTATTTTGCTTACTTTAACATCATTGTTCATGGTGGGGCTAAGGTGGGGCTAACCCATTTCTTGGTATGGCTGTAGCCTACCCCAGCCATACCCTGGCACCGCCACTGCTGAACAGTGATGATGTATTTGTGTAGGCCGACCCATGAGTTAGCATTACAAGGGCTCCCTCAAAAAGAAGCAATGGGATTGTTGTGTTGGATTTCTGTATCTTGCAGAAAATATTCTCCATACTTACACGTTTTGTTCGACAGGATAATCTCCAAATAATAACACCACTTTGCCACAAGGAAAAAGCTTGTGTTAGACTAGAAACAAACTACAGCTCAGATGCATGATGGGTCATCACCGCTAAGCTAAAGGCGGCTAATGTTCAGCGTGATGGCGTTTAGTCGTCTCATTTAGTCAATTGTTAGCAACTGCTGTTTTTATGACACAAAGAAGCCTCAGACATTCACCAGTGGGGTTTTTACTGACATACAGAACAACATTTGAAAATCTCTTAAGCTTGTGTTAACCACAGACTTTATTTCAAGCATCTGACCACAAACATGTTCAAATGCCCATTGACCTTCAGATGTGGGAACCGGAATGTCAAATGTATTTCCGTGTTTCTCATTCCTGCACCACTCTGTGAGCTGCACCATGGAGTTTGTTTTCATTAAGCAGATTCATTTTTTTTGGATTTCATATTGTTGTTTGAAGTGAGGTGGTTAAATAAGATCTCATAAATATGTTATAGTTGTCCAAACAATATAATTGAAGGGGGGTTATTTTATGTAATGTTAGAACCTTGAATTAAATAAAATGGTTTATATTATTACTGTATAATAAGGACAAAAGACAAAAAAAGATTGGTTGTTTATGATGATGAACATTGCTCTGTTTCATTTACTGGAAGCTCTAACCCACTGTTTTTCCCCTTCTGGACATTTTAGAATTGTGTAAAGTTCAACATCTTTCTCACGCACGATCTTGCAGACTCTAATGGGTTGTCTCTACAGACACCCAGGAATTCTTAAACCAATTTTTGTTAATAAAGTCATTTTAGCAGTTCTAAAGTTTCAACCGTTTTAACCATGAATCCATGTTTCCTGACTCCACCTGTAGGCCTGCTGCGATTGGAGGAGCTGGTCCACCGCTTCCTCATCTCCAGGGAGACGCTGTCAGTGCGAATGCTGGACGACAGCCTGGACCCCACCCCCCTGCTGAAGGAGATCCGTGATGACAAAGTGGCCACCATCATCATCGACGCCAATGCCTCCATCTCCTACCACATCCTCAGAAAGGTGGGGTCTCAAAGGCTCGCCGTTATTACGTTTTAAAGTAGTAGCTTATTAGGTACAATTGTGTTTGTTGGTACGACTGGAGCAAAAGGTGATATGTTTGTTCATGGCCATTGAGAAACCAAAAGGTTGAATTAAGTTATGGATCTCACTACATCAGTGGGCAAGGGTGTAACTTTGGTTACAGAAGTGGGGGGGACACGAAACAGGGGGTCCTCCGCAATGAAAAATGTTCCTCAATTTAATTCCATTTCCTGCCTTTCTACAAATATATTAGGGACTATAGTGTTAACAAATCCAATAGAAATGTGTGGTGTATATAATGATTGTGCACACTAGTGCATCTAGTATCCTATCCATGTGAACCTGTTTTTTATTTGTGATGACCTCACATCCTCTAGGGGGTTCCGGCCCCGGGAAGATGTTTTTCTTTAAATTGAAGTTGAATGCATCAATCTGGTGCACTTTGAGGGCAACATTAAGAGATTTATGGATACAGCTCTCAACACACATATGAAACAGAACTGTATATATTTAAATAATAAAAAAAACATTAGAATATGCCAACAACCAATAACAAATCATTGATAAACTCCTCTCTCCTATCTTTATCTTACCTAGTCTGCATTCTTTCTTTTTATTTATGCATATTTGACTCATCACTCCCCTTTCAAACTGTCTTTTTTATTTTTGTACTGACCTATAATACACATTAGAAGGATTTCTTAACTTATTTTATATACAACTGATATTACATAGATGGGAATATTTGTTTACATAGATGACCAAACCATTTGAGACCCACTGAGATAACTTAGACTAAAGTTTACAATCTAATCACTCAGAGTCCTTTACCTCCCTGAGCTGACGTTAACTCTCTCAGTCCGACAGGATAGGACTCTCCCTCTCCTTATTGTTGAAACAGCTTCTAATCTCCGTGAGCTCCGAGCTAGCACGAGATGCTAACAACAACACCCGTAACTCTCTCTGTCTCTCTTTCTTTCTATCTCTCTTTCACAAGATGCATTCGTGCCACACACACACAGACGCTCCTTCGTGACGATGACCGCTTGCGTACAAAAATAATAATAAACACATTTAAAAAGTGGGGGGGACACAAATGGGATTCTGAAAAGTGGGGGGGACATGTCCCCCCTGTCCCCAGTGGAAACTACGCCCATGTCAGTAGGTAACAACAACATGTTATGTCTGTGTCACATGTTATGACATCACTAGGCCTGTCAAAATTAACAATGGTTGGCTGACAACAACTAACACTAATGATTTATAATACCAAGTTTGACCCCAACTCCCTCCCGTATTTCCAGCACAAATGTTTACCATGAATTGTAGAGCAGTGATAAGAAAGCAAACGGAGACCACTGGCCATTAGTAAGCAGTAACCCCAGTGTAACAGCACCCCTGATCCATGACAAAAACTGCACTCGTTAGCTTTAAATGTTGTAAGAATGGAGAAAAGGCATTTTGATGAAGCGCGTGCCAGTTTCCTGAAGTCTGGAAAACAGATAGAGCTGCTGTATGATAGCAGCAGAGAGAATATGCCCTGTGTCGCATACATTACAAAGAAGGCGATCACAGAGGAGGAGCAATTAATCATGGTTAATCACAGTTTCTTTTTTTTGATTAATGCAATTCCATTTTTACAGCAGTGGTTATAATGATGGTAGCCTTCACAGCTATTCATTTGAACGGTCACCTGTTATCTTTTCCAAAACTGTGACCACGTTGTTTTGTCGCCTAAGTAAACTAATGTTTAATTGTACGGTCACAGGATCTACATCTATTGAAATAGAAAGGTGGTTTGTAAAGGTTTATGAGTATGTGGGACTCAACCTGTTCAGTCGTTATGGTGACAGGACGTTTTGGTTTTATTGAACTTCCCTAGCTAACTGTAGAAACTGTCTCAACCAAGCCTGCATTCCACTTATAGTTTGAAGATCTCTGTTATCATTAAGGCTGTGACTGCTCCCTGCTAGTGCAACATGAATACTCGTGTATACTGTTGTATATTATAAATATGTTAATAATATTGGTAATTCTGCATAAAAACATCAGTCTTTCATCCTGGAGCTGCTGTTAATGTCCCATGTTATACCAGAGTTGAATTATTGTCACGTAACTTACATACCTTAATTACACCACTTATTTTGTTATTTTTAAGCTAAACCACAACCTTTTCATGAACATATCAGAATCAGAAATACTTAATCCTATGGGGGAAGTTGTTTTTTGTGACAGTCGTTCAATTTAAGAATCAATAACATTGAAAATTGATTCTTCCTCCAATTTATTGACTGAGAAGATGGAAGTAAATTGTTTTAATGCATGCAACGAGTCACGTGCTGCTAGACAATTTTAGGATAGAGGATACTGGGTCACATAGCCTCATAAACTCACAACGATGATGATGTCTACATGTCTTTTTTTGACAGATTTAACCCAGAAGACATATGTTTACCTCACACATTAAACAAACTAAGTCTCTTTCATTAAAAGTCTCTTTCTGAACAGTTTTTCTCCACTGACAGATCATGTATTTGTACTGTGAGGCATTATCAGTGCTTCATATCATTAAAGAATCAGGGAGCTCCGTACCATGCTGTCAGAGTAAAGGTTCAGTGAGCAGGGTTGGAATATGAGACAGATGGGTTTCTTTACTGTGAGTTTCTTCAGATAGGTTAAATATTGTGTTCCTCAGCGCTGACACTACTCTTTCTTCTTTTCCCACTCTGTGGACCTGCAGGCGAACGAGCTTGGGATGACGTCAGCCTTCTACAAGTACATCCTCACCACCATGGTAAGAGCTCTGTTCATCCATCATGTAGCACTTGTCCTCCATTAAAGGTCAGATATTATGCATAAAGCACTTGTTCGTGGCTTTTAAATATGAATGTATGCACGTTGTGTAGTGAGCAAATTAGATCTGTTAAGTGTAAGTATTAATATGTCTGCATGTAATTGCACTATAACTGTTCCACAGTAAGAGGGCGCTATAGACGTAAGGAGGCGCAGCTATTGTAGCTGACGTCAGGTATCACATATAAGGGATTTTTCCCTCCCCTTCTATCTCTCTCTCTCTAGCTCTCATGGAGAGCAGGTCAAGTGGTGCAATGCACATATGAAAATAAACCACGCCAGTTAAGGCTAAAGAAGACCTCGTCGTCATGACCAGTTTATTGCTATACATGTGACTCTGTCAACAGGTTATGGGCCCAGATCACGGAAGAGCGAAATAACGATAGCTAGTTAGTTGAAAAGTTTAGGCTAGTTTAGCGGCGGGAAAACCGCGGGACGCTAAAGCTAAGCTAACGGGCAGCTAAGCTACAATCAAAAGATGGCGACCAGAGGCAGAAGCAAGTGGCCCTCGTTTGACGGAAGGGCAGAAAAATACGAGCTCTGGGAAGACCGGATGTTGTCTTGTATGCACGGAGTGGGGCTGAAAAAGATAATTTTGACGGGCCTCACGGGAGAAATAACGGAGGCCGCGCGAGCCCTGGATAATAAGCTGAACGCCGACGCATACTGCGAGCTAGCACCACTCCTAGACAACACAAGCTTGGGGCTGATATTCCGGGACACAAAGGACAAAGGCTGAGAGAGTCTAAAAGTGTTAAGAGAACACTACATCGGCAGAGGTAGGCCCCGGATTGTATCCCTGTATATAACATTGACCGCGCTGAAGAAAGCTAACACAGAGACGGTGACTGAATACGTCATCAGGGCGGAGCAGATCATCACGGCGCTCAAAAGTGCAGGAGAAGCACCGAGCGATGGATTAATGATGGCGATGGTTATGAGGGGACTACCGGAGATGTATAAACCGTTCACACTGTTGGTGACGCACGGTTCAGTGGACATGTCGCTGGGGGAGTTCAAGGCCAAGTTGCGGAACTACGAGGCCTCAGAAGACTCAGACCCGGTCACCGAGGAGGCAGGAGAAAGGTTAATGAAGGCCCGGGCAGCACCAAAGAAAAAGACCGGACCCCCGACGGAGATGGCGTGTTGGCGATGTGGAGAAAAGGGTCACCGAAAAAATAATTGCACAAAAACTATTTGGTGTAGTTTCTGTAAAACTTCGGGACACGCAGACAGAGTGTGTAGAAAGAAGCGCGAACAGAGCGCTCGGTACGCGCGCGTGCAAGATGGCGGCTGTGGACAAGATGGCGGCAGCGGTGGACGTGAGGCGAGTCGAGACGACGCCCGGAGAGCAGCGGGAAGAGAGAACTTCACCTTCGAGGCGCAGACAGCATACGCCAGCTGGTCAGCGCAGCAGCAGCAGGCCCAAAGGAAGGGACTGATCGTGAACAAAGGTGCGTCGTCCCACATTATCAACGACAGGAACCGATTCAAGAACTTTGACAGCACCTTCGAGCCGGAGAGACACAGCATGGAGCTGGCAGACGGGAAGCGCACTTTCAGGTTGGCGCACGGGAGAGAAGAAGCGCAGGTATGCCTCATAGACAGTGAGGGGCGCTGGTGTACAGTGACGTTGAAGAACGCCCTTTACATACCCTCGATCCCCCAATAACTATTTTCTGTAAAATCTTCTACTGCAAATGGTGCCAAGGTGTTCTTCAATGAAGGTAACGATGTTCTTGTTGAGCCTGACGGTACGAGATTTAACATTGAGGTGTACTATGAATGTATTATCTATTAAGTCCTATTAAGTGTATTATCTACAAACAGAATGTAATGAAAATGATGTGTGTAATGTCAGTCATGATATTCAGACATGGCATGAGATCATGGGTCATTGTAATTACGAGGATATACTGAAGCTGCAGGCGGTAACAGTAGGCATGCACATTAACGGTGAAAAGCATAGACCTAACAAAGAATGTGATGTGTGTATAAAGGGAAAGTTCACTCAAACAAGGAACAGAGGTCCCACAGAAAAAGTAAAGACACCACTTGAGCTAGTTAACACAGATCTAGCCGGTCCAGTAACTAATGAGTCCATAGGTGGCTTTAAATATATGCAGTCTTTCACAGATGTGTGTACAGGGGCAGTGTTTGTTTACTTTCTCAAAGCAAAGAGTCACGCACTTCAGGCCACAGAGAAATTCCTTGCAGATGTAGCTCCGTATGGCAGCGTAAAATGCCTGAGGTCCGACAACGGAACAGACTTTACAAAAAGAGAGTTTCAGTCACTGCTGAGAAGGAACAAGATCAGAAACGAAATGTCCTGTCCTTACTCCCCGCACCAGAACGGGATAGCTGAGAGGGAAGGGCGCACTCTTTGAGAAATGGCTAGGTGTAAGCTAATAGACGGTAACTTACCTAAGAGTCTATGGCATTATGCGGTCCAAGAAGCAGCTTACACCAGAAATCGGTGTTTTAACAAGCACACGGGCACCACCCCATATACAGCACTGACAGGAAAAAGGTGTGATCTAGCCAGGATGCACAAGTTTGGGTCAGTGTGTTATGCTTATCAACAGGACAGAAGAAAACTTGAGTCCAGGTGTGAGAAAGGACTTTTTATAGGGCATGACAAAGGCAGCCCCGCTTTTCTAGTCTATTATCCCGGTAAGGGGAAAGTGCAAAAGCACAGGTTAGTAAAGTTTGTCATAAAGACAACATGTGAGAACGAGACACAGACACAGGAGCCAGAGCTGGACTCCAGAGTAGGGTGTGAGGAAAGAGAGATGACACAGCCTAGTGTACTGAGCACAGACATGCAGACAGACGGTCAACAGACACCGGAGGATGATGGCGAGAAGCACCCTAGGGTGACGTCACGTGCCTCATGCAGTGGGAGATATCCCCCACGGGCACATAAAGCCCCAAAGTATCTGAAAGACTATGCCCAGAGAGAAAGTGACGAGGATGACAGTACACTTACCAGCATAGATTACTGCTACAGAGTAGTGAGTGGTGTACCTCAGACCTTTAAAGAGGCCATGATATCCCCTGAATCAGGAAAATGGGAGAGAGCGATGGATGAGGAGATGAGGTCCCTGGAGGACAATCATACTTTTACTCTAACAAAATTACCCGAGGGTAGACAGACAGTGGGAGGCAAGTGGGTTTACTCAATCAAGGAGGGTATTGAAGTTCACGACAGGTACAAGGCCAGGTTTGTAGCTAAAGGCTACAGTCAGAGGGAAGGAATAGACTACGGTGAGACATTCTCCCCTACAGCTAATCTGACCAGTGTACGGGTAGTAATGCAGAAGGCAGCCGAAGACGACTTGATTTTACACCAGATGGATGTGAAGACAACCTACCTGCACGCACCCATTGATAGGGACATATATATGGAACAACCTGAAGGTTACGAGAAGAAAGGAGAGAAGCTAGTGTGCAAGCTAGAATAATCCATTTACGGCCTGAAACAGTCTGGGCGAAATTGGAACGAGATGCTTCATACATGTCTAATTGAAGACCACTTCATACAGAACCCAGTAGACCCCTGTCTTTACACAAAGGAGTCAAAAGAGTCAGGGAAAGTGATAATTGTGATCAATGATGACATGCATAGCCGCATGTCATAATTTCAGCGCTGGTTGTCTTGGTGGTGCCCAGCAAACAATGTGGGCTTCGTAAATAATTGAACAGCCTTCTTGGGAAAACCTGGTCTGATTAAGAGAGACGGCATTCATCCTACTTTGGAAGGTGCAAATCTCATTTCGGCAAACATTTCAGGGCTTTGTGGACTTAATCCATGACAAACTGGAGTTGAGACCAGGAGGCAGGGTCGCAGTCTTACACGCTTCTCTGCGCTCTCTCCTAGGCAGTCATCCATAGGAATCCCGAACCCAATAAAATACCCAATATTAACGGTGTGTGTGTCTGCCCAAGGACAATTTAAGGTAAAACCTAATAGAGGTGTCATACATAATAACCTAATAAAAGTAAATGTAACAACTATTACAGTGCAACAAAACAGGAAGATTAAATGTGGTCTCTCAAACATAAGATCTCTAGCATCCAAAGCAATATTGGTAAATGATTTAATATCAGATTATAATATTGATATATGCTGTCTCACTGAAACTTGGTTGAGACATGAAGAATATGTCAGCATAAATGAGGCCACTGCACCCAGCCATATCAATACTCATATTGCCCGAGGCACGGGCCGAGGAGGTGGAGTTGCAGCAAGCTTTGACTCAAGTTTACTTATCAATACTAAACAAAAATTAAATTATACCTCCTTTGAAAGCCTCGTTTTTAGTCTTACGCATCCGACCTGGAAAACTTTGCAGCCAATCTTATTTGTTACAGTGTACCGTGCACCAGGTCCTTATTCAGAATTCTTATCAGAATTCTCTGAGTTTTTATCAACTTTGGTACTTAAAACAGATAAAGTAATTATCGTAGGTGACTTTAATATTCATGTTGACGAAGATAAAAATAGCCTTACTGTTGCATTTAACTCTATATTAGATTCTGTTGGTTTCTGTCAGAGTGTAAATAAACCAACCCACTGCTATAATCACACTCTTGACCTTGTTCTGACTTATGGTATTGAAATTGAGCAACTATTAGTCGAACCGCATAATCCTGCCTTATCCGACCATTTCTTAGTAACTTTTGAAGTACTGTTACTAGACTACAAAGCATTAGCCAAAAGCTCCTGCAGCAGAAAACTATCCGTTAGTGCTATAGCCAAATTTAAGGAAGAGATTCCACCAATACTTAACTCGATAGCATGTCTGCATGTAAGGGAGGAAACTTATACAAAATGTACACCACCTCAAATTGATCATGTTGTTGATAGTGCTACAGATGCGCTGCGAATAAAATTAGACTCTGTTGCTCCTTTGAAAAAGAAGAAAATAAAACAACATAGATTAGCTCCATGGCATAATGCCAAAACCCGCAAAATAAAGCAAAAGTCGAGACAACTTGAAAGGATATGGCGTTCCACTAAACTTGAAGAATCTCGTTTAATTTGGCATATTACTCTCAATGAATATAAGAAAGCACTGCGTAAAGCGAGAGCAGCCTACTACTCTTCATTAATAGATGAGAATAAGAATAATGCAAGATTTCTTTTCAGCACTGTAGCCAGGCTGACAGAGAGCCACAGCTCAACTGAGCCTTCTATTCCCACAGCACTCAGTAGTAATGATTTTATGTGCTTTTTTAACGATAAAATTGTTACTCTTAGAAACAAAATCAATGACCTCTTGCCTTTGACCAGTATAGTGTTATCAACAGCTCCCGGAAACGTAAGTTCTAATATTACACTAGATAGTAAACTAGAATGCTTTTCAGCCATAAACCTTGAACAATTAAATTCAATGATTCTCTCTTCTAAACCATCAACGTGTATCTTAGACCCGATTCCAACTAAGCTGTTAAAATAAGTTTTTCCATTAATTAGCACTTATTTATTAAATATTATGAATATGTCTTTATTATCAGGCTATGTTCCACAATCATTCAAAGTAATAATAATAATAATAATAATGCATTTTATTTATATAGCGCTTCTCACGACTCAAAGACGCTTTACAAGATGAGGGAGGGTAGACAAACAAGGACAGGCAAACAAGTAAGTATAGTAAAATAAATAAAAAGGCAGTCAAGAGGAAATTGATTGAGAGGAGGGGGGCTTATGGGTAGGCAGAGTTGAAAAGATGTGTTTTGAGGCGGGACTGAAAGACTGTGAGGGACTCAGAGTCACGGAGATCTTGGGGGAGGGAATTCCAGAGCCTAGGAGCTGCCACTGAGAAGGCTCTGTCCCCAAAGCTGCAGAGTGTGGATGTGGGAATGGATAGGAGTCCGGCTGCGGTGGATCTGAGGGACCGTGGGGGTTGATAAGGAGTGAGAAGGTTTGTGAGATAAGGGGGGGCCAAATGGTGGAGTGCTTTGTAGGTGAGGACCATAGTTTTGTAATTGATGCGATGGGAGACAGGAAGCCAGTGGAGCTCTTTGAGGACTGGGCTGATATGATGCCATGATTTGGTATGTGTGAGGAGACGTGCAGCTGCATTTTGAACCCGTTGGAGTCTGTTGAGGGATGTAGTGCTGATGCCGTAAAGAAGTGAGTTGCAGTAGTCAAGGCGGGAGGAAATGAAGGCATGGATTAGTCGTTCGGCTGCGGGGCGGGTGAGAGAGGGTAGGATTTTTGCAATATTGCGGAGGTGGAAAAATGAGGTTTTGACTGTTTGGCGGATGTGAGGTTCGAGGGAGAGGGTGGGGTCAAAGATTACGCCAAGGTTGCGTGCCTGATTGGAGGGGGAAACAATGGTGCCATCGATGGTGAGTGTTATGTTAGTGACCTTGCTGAGGGTGGATTTGGAGCCAATTAGGAGGAGTTCTGTTTTGTTGCTGTTCAGTTTGAGGAGGTTATGTTGCATCCAAGTTTTAATAGCTGTCAGACAGGAATCGATGTGGGTAAGGGGTGGGTTATGGAGGGATTTGGTGCTGAGGTAGATCTGAGTGTCATCAGCATAGCAGTGGAAGTCCAGGTTGAAGTGGTGGAGTATCTGACCGAGGGGCAGGATGTAAATGATGAAGAGGAGGGGTCCAAGTACTGATCCTTGAGGAACACCTTGGGTGACTGAAGCTGTGGCAGAGGAGTGGTTGGGGAGGGAGATGAAGTGGGATCGTTCAGTGAGGTAGGACTGGAGCCATCTGAGTGCAATACCTTCAATACCAATGTCCCTGAGTCGGGTGAGCAGGATGTTGTGGCTCACGGTATCGAAGGCTGCACTCAGGTCGAGGAGGATGAGAATATTGAGGGAACCAGTGTCAGCAGAGGTGAGGAGGTCATTGAGGACTTTGACGAGTGCAGTTTCTGTACTGTGGTGAGGACGAAATCCAGACTGAAGGGGTTCATAAAGCTGGTTGGTTTGGATATGGCAGTGAATTTGATTGGCTACAATGCGTTCTAGAGTTTTTGAGAGGAATGGTAGGTTGGAGATGGGGCGGTAATTAGTGAGGGAGGAGGGATCAAGACCAGGTTTTTTGAGGATTGGAGTAACGGCAGCAGTTTTTAAGGCAGAGGGGACGGTTCCATGGGACAGCGAGGAGTTGAAAAGGTTAGCAAGATAGGGGCAGAGGACGGGGAGGCAGGACTTCAGGAGAGGAGTGGGTAGAGGGTCAAGGGAGCAGGTTGTGGGATTTGAGGAACCGATCAGATGGAGTATTTCAATTGGGGTAACGAGGTTGAACTGGGAAAGGCGGCGCTGGGGAGGAGGAGTCAGGAGGTCAAGGGAGATGGGGGGAGAAATGGTAGCGGTGGAGGTTGGGGGAGATGCTTGTATATCAGATGGAGCTGAGAAGGAGTGGTTAATGGCGTTAATTTTGTCTGCGAAAAACTGGAGGAATGAGCTGCAAGTAGCGGAAGTAGAAGTAGGGAGGTTATCAGCACGAGGTTTGAAGAGCTTGTTAACTGTGGAGAAGAGGGTCCTGGGGTTACGGGAGGGGTCAGTGAAGATGTTGGAGAGGTAGGCAGATTTAGCGGCAATAAGAGCATCTCTGTATGCATTGAGATGGAGTTTGTAGCTTATGTAATGGACTGTGAGGGATGATTTCTTTGAAAGACGTTCAAGTTGGCGGCCTCGCTGCTTCATTTTACGCAGTGCGGGTGTGAACCAGGGTGAGGAGGTCTTGAAAGTAACAGTTTTATTTTTGAGGGGGGCTAAAGTGTTGAGGGAGGTGAGTAGGGTGGAGTTGAGGTAGTTGAGCAGATCGTCAGGTGAGCTGAGGGTTGCGTCCAGGGGGAGATTAGACGATAGCAGTTCAGAGAGATGGTTATGGTCAATGGAATGTAGATTACGGAAGGTGATGTTTCTGGGTGGGCAGGGGTTTCGGGTGGGGGGGGCAATGTTGAATTGTATGAGTTTGTGGTCGGAGAGGGGAAATGGGCAAGGGTGGAGGTCAATCACTGGGAGGTTGGTAGAGCAGACGAGATCAAGAATGTGTCCTTTCTCATGGGTGGGGAAGGTGACATGTTGGGTGATAGAGAAATTGTCCAGTAGGGTTGTGAATTCGGATGCCAGCTTGCAGGTGGGTGAGTCAATGTGAATGTTGAGGTCACCAAGTAGTAACAGACGTTGAGACAGGGATGAGGCAAGTGTGAGGAACTCAGTGAAATCGGAGAGGAAGGAGGGATGAGGTTTAGGAGGCCGGTAGATGAGGATGACTGTCAGTGAGGGAGGGGCTTTGAAGGCAATGAATTCAAAGGATGATACTGAGGGGAGGGTTAGTTCTGTGATCTGGATGTTCTGATTGTGGATTACAGCAAGGCCGCCACCACGGCGGGAGGGGCGGGGTTTAGTGATGTATTTAAAGCCAGGGGGGGATGTTTGGTTGAGGGAGAAGAAGTCATCGGGCTGTTGCCAGGTTTCGGTGAGCAGAAGGAAATCAAGGGAGTAGCAGTGATAAAACCGCTTCTTAAAAAGCACAACCTCGATCCAGAGGTTTTAGCCAACTATAGACCTATTTCTAATCTTCCGTTCCTCTCAAAAATTCTTGAGAAAGCAGTCGCAAAGCAGCTGTGTGATTACTTAAAAAACTATGATTTATTTGAAGATTTTCAGTCTGGCTTTAGAACACATCATAGCACAGAGACAGCTCTGGTTAAAGTCACAAATGACATTCTAATAGCCTCAGACCAGGGACTTGTCTCTATTCTTGTCTTGCTCGATCTTAGTGCTGCATTTGATACTATCGACCATGATATCCTATTGCAAAGACTAGAGCACTTAGTTGGCATACAGGGAACTGCTTTAGGCTGGTTTAGGTCCTATCTATCTGAACGCTCTCAGTTTGTACGTGTCAACGATGAATCTTCCATGCAAACCAAAGTTAGCCATGGAGTGCCACAGGGCTCAGTGCTTGGAACTATTTTGTTCACACTTTATATGCTTCCGTGAGGCAATATTATAAGGAATCATTCTGTAAATTTTCATTGTTATGTGGATGATACTCAACTATATTTATCAATCAAGCCTGATGAAATTAATCATTTAAATAAAATTCAAGACTGCCTCAAGGACTTAAAAACGTGGATGACCTTACATTTTTTTATGTTAAACACGACCAAAACTGAAGTTATTGTACTTGGCCCGAAGAATCTACGAAACAAATTATCTAAAGATATACTAACTATGGATGGCATTAATTTGGCCTCCAGTGAGACTGTAAGGAATCTTGGTGTTATATTTGACCAGGATTTATCCTTTAACACCCACATAAAATCAATTTCAAGGACCGCCTACTTCCATCTATGTAACATTGCAAAAATCAGGCATATCTTGCCTCAAAACGATGCAGAGAAACTAGTCCATGCATTTGTTACTTCAAGGCTGGATTATTGTAACTCCTTATTATCAGGGTGTACCAAGAAGTCAGTCAAGTCGCTTCAGTTGATTCAAAATGCTGCAGCTTGTGTACTAACCAGAGTTAGGAAAAGGGACCACATTACTCCTGTTCTGGCTGCCTTACACTGGCTCCCAATAGAACACAGGATAGAATTTAAAATTCTTCTTCTCGCCTACAAAGCCCTTAATGGGCAGGCGCCATCTTACCTTAAAGAATTCATTATACCCTACTGTCCTACTAGGGCATTGCGTTCCAAGAATGCAGGGTTGTTGGTTGTTCCTAGAGTCTCTAAAAGTACAATGGGACCCAGAGCCTTTTCTTATCAAGCTCCACTTTTGTGGAATCAGCTTCCAGTTTGTGTTCGGGCGGCAGACACCCTATCCGTTTTTAAGAGTGCGCTTAAGACCTTCCTTTTTGATAAAGCTTATAGTTAGGGCTGATTAGATTCAGCCCCTAGTTTTGCTGATATAGGCTTAGTTTGTCGGGGGACATCTTACTTCTTCCTTCTCTCTGTCTATACCTGTGTACTCTCATGTTCCGATTAACCCAGCTTCCCCAAATGTCTTTCTTTTTGGTGTCTATATACGCCGGGATCCGGAGTCATGGATGATCCTGCGGTCCTGTGTCATGGATCGCCAGTCCTGGATCTTGAGTCGTGGCTGTGGTCCTGGATCATAAGACCTGGATGGATATCCTCGTGGATTCATCTTCCTATTATACACACATGCATTTCCAAACATTTGGACTACCTATGTTGCAAATGTATTATCTTTTCAATTTACACACGGCATCTATTGCACGTCTGTCCGTCCTGGGAGAGGGCGCCCTCCTCTGTTGCTCTCCCTGAGGTTTCTCCCATTTTTCCCTTTAAACTGTGGGTTTTCTCTGGAAGTTTTTCCTTGTACGATGTGAGGGTCTAAGGACAGAGGGTGTCGTATTGTCATACTGATATTCTGTACAAACTGTGAAGTCCACTGAGACAAATGTAACATTTGTGATATTGGGCTATATAAATAAACATTGATTGATTGATTGATTGAATTGTGATTTGGGTGGATGATTTGATCACCGCAGCAGACAACACTAGAAACCTAGAGCAGGTGAAGGATATGCTCTCCACCAGATTCAAGATGAAGGACCTGGGCAGGTTAAAACATTTTCTAGGCATGGACTTCGAACAGTCTGCCAGTTGTGTAAACATATCCCAGAAGAGATATGTGTAAAAGATCCTGAATTGTTTTGACATGCAGGAGTGTAGAACTAGGGAAACAACATGGGATCAAAAGCTAGACAACAATGAGGATGCACAAAAATTGACGGATGTAAAAATGTACAGAGAAGCTGTAGGCAGCCTCATTTATTTGACAACATGTACTCGCCCTGACCTATGTTTTGTAGTGAGTAAGTTATCACAGCATTTTGCTGATCCCACAGAAGAGCAATGGATTACAGCAAAACATGTTTTCCGTTATCTTAAAGGTACAGCAGATAAACAGCTTTGTTACAGAAAGAGCAGCGAGGGCTTAGGGCTTCAAGCCTATAGTGACGCAGATTGGGCGGCAGACGCCACAGACAGGAGAAGTACCACAGGGTATTGTGTGAGTGTGGGTACAGACAGCTCACTGGTTTCATGGAAAACAAAGAAACAGCCCACAGTGGCACTATCAACTTGTGAAGCCGAATATATGGCTCTAGCCTTGACAATACAGGAATGTATTTATCTGGAACAACTGCTCGAAGGAATGGATACCTATGTATATAAGAAAACTGTTGTTTATGAAGACAACCAGGGAACCATTGCACTTGCCAGAAACCCTGTGTGCCGACAGAGGTGTAAACATGTGGATATCAAATATCACTTCATTAGATCTGTCATCAGAGAAGGAAAGATGACACTGGTTTACTGTCCTATAGATGACATGGTTGTAGACGCTATGACCAATCCTGTCTCCAAACTGAAATTGAAAAAAAATGTGCAGGGGTCATGTTCGGTGTGTAAAATATTGCTTACTATGTAATATTGACTGCCATGTTCTTTTGATGTTTTGAACTGTTATTTTTCTTGGAAAGGTTGTACAGTATACACGTCATTCATAAGTGGGAGTGTTAAGTGTAAGAATTAATATGTCTGCATGTAACTGCACTATAACTGTTCCACAGTAAGAGGGCGCTATAGGCGTAAGGAGGCGCAGCTATTGTAGCTAACGTCAGATATCAGATATAAGGGATTGTTCCCTCCCCTTCTATCTCTCTCTCTCTAGCTCTCATGGAGAGCAGGTCAAGTGGTGCAATGCACATATGAAAGTAAACCACGCCAGTTAAGGCTAAAGAAGACCTCGTCGTCATGACCAGTTTATTGCTATACATTTGACTCTGTCAACAAGATCTGTCTCAAGTCTTCACAATCACCATGATATTACTCTTTTTTTCTTCCTTATCCTAATATTACAATTTTTGTTATGTACTTAACTCATCTTTTGACACCTTCAAGGCTGTTGTGAAGGCTGAATCAGGTTTTAATTCACTGTTTTGATATTGAATCAGGTTTTAATTCACTGTTTTGATATTGAATCAGGTTTTGACTCACTTAATATTGAGTCAAGATTTGAGTTGCTTGCAATGATATTGAATCAGGTTTGATCACATCCTGAAACAATTTCTCCTCCTCACTCACCTCCGCCTGCACACAGCAGACTTCCCTCTTAATCAGACATGCAAGCTGCTTTCTGATCATTATCATTTCAACGTCTGCTGTCGTGCCCTTGTCGTGAAAAAGACCTGGCATGGATAATAACTTGTCTCAAACTTGAAACATGTAAGTGCCACATAATTTAATGGCACTGTTCGCAAGGGCACTCCAGATTGTGCCTGCAGACCAAGGGCAGAGTGAGGGTGAGTGGTAGGTCTGCAGGTGAATATGCTCTGGTGGTCTTTAAGTAGGGGGAGTCATTTTCATTTTGGTCCATATCCAGGGTTCTGCTGGGGGGGGGGGCAGACCCTCATTCTGCCCTTGGTCTGCAGGCACAGTGTGGAGTGCCCTTGCGAACAGTGCCATTCAATTACGTGGCACTTACATGTTTCAAGGGTTTCGTTTATCACCGATGTATTTTGTTATACACACATTCCTTTACATTTACATTTTAATTTGCATTAAAGTATTTTGTGAGGCCTTCTAACATGTTTTTAAATATAACTACGGTTGTAGTTGAAGAGTTTGTAAATTAACATGAACCGAAGCTGTTGCCTGGCAACTCAATCGCACAACGTCACGTCCGTTAATTCCACATCCACACCATGATCCACACGCATGGATTAACATTGATTTAATACATTAGTGTAGCCTTTGTTTCTGCTAAAAGAGGTGTCGACCAGCTGGGGAAACAAGAAAATCGGCGTAATCGAGTGTGACTATTACAAAATAAATCATTACGTCAGGGTAGCATTTGCTTGGTATTTCCGGTTATCTCTCCACTGGTAAACATGGGTTAACAATACCGTGTAACTCTCACGTTTGAAGGGACGAAATCGTGACATCTTCACGTCTCCCAGCATGGTAAATCGTCACATGGTTCACGTCTTGCCGTGATACCGGGTTGCTAACCAGATGCTAACAACATGGTCCCTGCTGGCACCGGTGCGCTCTCTCTCTCTCTCTCTCTCACTCAATCATTGGGGCAGTGAAATGTTCCAGCCTGATTAGAAGAAGCCAGGACTCTCTAAAGTCTGTGAGTCACACGTATTGACTAGTAATGAATCAAAGCGGTGCAGAGATATGATAGTCCTGCTCTGCTGGATGAGGCAGGGAAGAGTCTAAATCTTACTTATTGCTCTTTCAAACTCTCACAAATCTGGGACAGAGATGGTCACATGCTTTTTTTTGACAGCTCTGACCTTGTCCAGCCTCCTGGACCTGCTGAAGAGTTTGATGAGACGTCCTGTCTGAACTGCAGTCACTGCCACGCTGGCTGTCCTTCTGGATCCTGTCGCAGTGTTTCCTCTCAACAGCGTTGCCGCAGAGACTTCTCCAGCCAACTGCTCTTTGTCATGGCTGGCAGGCCCACAGTCTGACTGTGTTCTTGGCTGTAGCTGAAATTGATTTAGCAAATGGCAACCAGACGGGCAGCGACATCAACAAAAGCAGCAGCAGCAGCCGCTTCCTGACTGGGGAGTTGTTAAGTAAATGTTGGAGGGATTTGGGGAAAATAAATTAACCTCACACAGTGAAGCTGAGGAGGCAGAGCGGCGTCCACCGGGCTGAGGGGGGACAATGTTGCAAAATACTGAACCCCATGCTTGGTCACAATGACATGGCCAGAAGAGTGTCAGTGTGTATCACTTTGAATAATTAGTTTGCACCTTGTATGGTGGCTCTGCCTCTGTATGAGATGCTGAGTTGTGCTGTAAAAGCCTTGAGTGGTCGTAAAGACGAGAATAGCGCAATATAAGAGCAGTCCATTTAGTAGTTGTGCTGAACAGCTCAACACATTATATTTCCTGGATGTCTGTTGGAAGCTTATTGTTTTGGACCATGTTGTTGAAAAAATAACTCCCCTCCACTACCCTCAACAGTAAAGATGCTGTGCCAGTGCCAACTTATTTTTAACTACGCTGAAGAGTCCGCTAAATGATGATGACACTCTGTCTGTCCATAGTGAGGCATGTCCAAAAACGACATGTTCTTTTCCAGATCAAGCAGCAGCAACTTCTACTCCCCTGATGGCGCTACATTTTCAATGTATGCTACACAGAACATTTGGATGTATTATATGTTAGGAACAGCAAAAAGTTCGGAGGTGGAGCGGTCGTTCACCAAGGGGAGGGTCAGAGGTTCAACCCCCAGCTCCTGAACTCGAAATGTTGAAGTTTTCTTGAGTAAGATACTTTCCACTTAACTGCTCCTGATGGCCATCAGTGTGTGAGTGTGTGTGAATGTTTCCTTTCTGAGGAAATGCACCTTATATGGCAGCATATATGAATGTTGAATTCTGAATTGAATTGTGGGTGTGCTCGTGAACTGTTAGTTCCCCGGAGCCTCGCAGCCGGGTAACTGTGGAGCGCATCATTTATGCATTCGATTAATTGCGCCGCATTGGCGCATTAGATGAGGCCCCCTCCGCAAGATGAGGCCCCACGCAGTCTGCGTGATCTGCGTGTAGAGAGGGGCGGGCCTGCCTGCATGGACTAAACCCCAAATGCTCCCAAAGGCAAATCCATCAGTTTGCCTTTCTGTGAATAAGCATTGGAATAGATGATGAGCAGTTTGAATGGCAGCCCCGCCCTCAGTGTGTGAGTTTGTGTATGAATGGTGTTAGAATGTGATGTAAAATAACCTGTCGATAACCATTTACTAAATGTGAACAATCTGTTCATCAATCTTCTTTTGGGGTTTTCCCTTTCCTGTGTATGTTCTTTAGGTTTTTGTGCATGTAAATGGTCTGCATGGCTAAAATCCCAATTTAACTTTTATTAATGACTCCGTTAGAGATGTATGTCACAGCGTCTGCTTCTCTACACAGTTAAAGCTGAATGTTTCATTGACAGCATATGTTTCACAAACCCTCAAAGGGCCGAGCAGCACTTTGATTCTGATTTGTTTCAACAGCAGAGCTCAGCGTGCACCCACTTGCCTTCAGGAAATATTTGAAGTCTGCAGTCCTTCTTTTTTTTAAAACCTTTTTCTCTTGCAGTAATCCTGCTCTGAATTTAAAAAATAACGTTGTGCTGGCTGCAAAAGCAAACCCCAATCAAGCCTTTTGTTGTTTTATGTCTTCATGTTCCTTGGTCTTTTCTTTCATCCTTCACCTTTCTGAGACGTCTTTCTCCCTGTGATCTCAAAGGGTTACGGTATCTCAAAACTCCAAATTGCACACATGAAAACAATAAAACAGACTGAAGTTGCAGCTCATTGTTCCTCTCCTGTTTCCTCTCTGTCCTCAGGACTTCCCTCTGCTGCGGCTGGATGACGTGGTGGAGGACCAGTCCAACATCCTGGGCTTCTCCATGCTGAACAGCACTCACCCTTTCTACCTGGAGTTCATCCGCAGCCTCAACCTCTCCTGGAGGGAAGGCTGCACCCTCAGCCCCTACCCCGGCCCCTCGGTGAGGGATTACAATGCAAATTTCAATTCAAGATTAAAATATTGTCATATGCAGAGTAGCTACAGTGTAGTTATGGCAATGAAAACCCTAAGTTCCATGCTGCAAGTTACCAATGTGCCGGTAAATGCATAAGAAGTAAACTATATATACATGTAATCTAAAAGTAAATGCTGTAAAGGAATACAGTTTATTATAATATTAAATGAATTAAGTCATATTAAATGAATATGTGAAATGCAAACAAATGAGTGCTTAAAGTTATAAAGGCACTTTAGTGCTCAGTAGTTTAGCAGTCTTATAGAGCTCCTGCGGATGATGTCACATATGCTGGTCACGTGACGAGAAACGAAGGGGGCAGCCATTTTGGCAGTAATCGCGTCAGTAAATTCATTGGCAGGCACTGGCAGACTGTCGAGGATGGTGGATAACTGCTGTGCACCAGGTTGCACAAATAGGCGTGGGAAGAAGAAAGGTGTATCTTATTATCGCATTCCAAAAGACGCGGAGAGGAGGGAAAAGTGGATCGCAGCGATTAAAAGAGCCAGGAGCCGTCTGAACAAGACTGAAAGATGGGACCCCCCGGCCGTTTGCTTTCGCTTATGGAGTGATCACTTCATATCAGGTGGGTGAAGGAATACAGTACAATGCTACAAAAAGTTTCTGGTCAGTTTAATTTTTACCGAAGTAGAATCTAGCACCCAGTTATTATAGCTAACGGACTCTGTGATGTCCCTTTTTAACTCAACAAGTGTGGCTCTGGTGCAGCCTAGCCAGTTAGCTTGTAGCAAGCTAGTGGTAAACAAACCCGTGTTGAAAATATTCCTCGGGACTCGGGGAGAGCAGCTCTCCCCGAGTCCCGCTGTGCAGTTGCAGTGGGCTCCCAGCACAACACCGTCGTTCCTGACCACCACCCATGGCTTTAGTTGACTTTCATTAAGCCTTTGGGAGTGATTAACCTATATATGAAATTCAAAAATAGATAAATAAAGGTTAAAAACGCCAGCCACTTTGGTTGAGTACGTTCAAAAATACAAACTAGTTTCAGACGCACTGCAGTAGCTATCCAAGCTAATAAACAAACATGCTAACGTGACACTGCCGTAGCTAGACAAGCTAATAAACAAACAATGCTAACGTGACACTGCCTATCAAACTGGAATAATTTAATACTTACCCTTGCAGTGATGATGCCGAAGTTTTTGGATGTAAGACTCCACAGTTGAATGTTGTTTACGAAGCCGGAATGACACCATTTGTAAGCCTCCAAGCTTTTGTAAGCTTTGAGGGAGTCTCCTGAGTACACTGATGGAAAGCTTACAAGATAGCTGTGGATGTCCGCGTAGCGCAAGTCGGGTACATCGTCTTCAGAGCAGGAGGTTATGCTCTTGAAAAGCACACCGGGTGCATTATATGGGTCGCTTATATTTAATCTTTCTAATTTTTTTACTATAAAGCCGAATTTCACTTGAATTAAAATGAGATGTATACTCGCACGGTAGGAAAACGCTGGCGCCGGTCGTCATGTTTACTGCCAAAATGGTGGCTGATAACCAAAAGTCACGTGACCGCAGGAGCTCTATAGCCTGTGGGACAGAATTGTCCCTGACGGTACGTCCACACAGCAGCTTCAAAAAAATCTTCCAACGCTTCCAATGCTTCTCTGCCCATTGACTTTGAATAGGGGTGACGTCACTTTGCCTCGCTTTTCGCCGAACTGCATTGTGGGGAAGCAAAGCGAAGATTTCCAGGATTCTTCAGGATTTTCAGGATTCAAAAGTTGAGCACTGTTCAACTTTTGAAGCTGAGCTGGAAGCGTCAGCCAATCAAATCTCGTTTATGCAAATCTGACAGTACAAGCGCTAGCCAATCAAACCGCGTGCAAGCTGGGAGAGCCAGACCGCAGTTCATTTCCTCATTCCAAACGAGAAATTACGGTAGCAAATCACCCGGTTCTTTACGACCAGAACTATTTACCGGGATACAAACCGAAGGAACCAGGCATGGAGGGAGGTGGCAGAGACAGTGGGTGAAACTGGTAGGTTTTCGTCTATTTGGGGAGTTTATATATATATATATTGCTCGCATTAAATCCCTGGGGTTTTTTGCTTTGTATGGGGGCGGGAGATTCATGTGATTGTTTGTTGGTCTCGTTGCTCGCAAAAAATCCCCAAGCTCTCATACACGCCCAGCTCCAAGATTTTCAAGATTTTTTCAAAGCTGCTGTGTGGACGTACCGTGAGTCCGGTGCACTGTTACACAGAAAGAGGTAGACCTTTAGGTTTACTGTTGGATGAAATATGACATGACAGCTGCTGGGGTTTGCGAAATATTCCTAAAACTTTTATTTCAAAACTTAAGAACTTTTATCTTTTTTTTTGTTGTGGTTAGATGCCTGGAATAAGGTTTTTGGTTAACACAAGCAGAAGAGATTTTAAAGTCTTGTTCCACAACACAAAACATGTCAGTAAATACCCACTGGTGAATGTCTGAAGCTGCATTCACATGATCCGTGATTTGCTCTCTGCAAGACTGTGAGGCTGGGCCTTTCAGTGAAAACAGCTTGATAAGTTGTGTTTCTATATCTCATCTGCTATTATGCATATAGCTGTGATCTAATTGATTGGTTGAGTGTTGAAAGGTAACTAGGTCGAAGTTGAAATAGTTGGAACTTTCAGCGTAGCTGTCAGGTAGCGCTTTCTCCTAACCTCTTAAACCCGCCCCCCCTCCCAGCGTCTGGGGGCTTCTTAATATTTAAAAACCTATGAATATCTTTATATTTATATAAATATATACAATTTCAGAATCAAACAGAGCTCTCATAGTAACGTAACACGTAATCCCCCCCCTCTCCCCTCTCTGGTCGGTACAATGAGGAAAATAAATTACGGGCCAAAAGTTTTATTTACAAGTATTAAAAGTAAGCAGAGGACACCAAACCAACTGAGACCTGTCTGTCCGCTGCATCTACGCACACACTGTACCACACACACCTACACACTGTACCACACACACGCACCTACAGCCGTTGTGTATTTTATTATGTGAAGCACTAAATGGTTTTGGAAAAATATCGACTCTTTGTTTGTATATATCTACTAAACTAAAGCAAATAAAGAGAGTAGGCCTGTTATACTGAGTGATATATATTTGACACTCTGCTCTGCTTTCTGCACGGACCTCACAGCTGTTCTCACTGTAAACATCGCGTCGCGATGAAAGCAGTTAATAAAATATTATCCAGGGGATGCATGCAGAGCTGTGATTGGCTGAGATAAGTCCGGCCGTGCGTCACGACTCTTTGAAACATCTCTGTTCCCGGAAATGCATCCACGAAGGAGCCGTGGAGGACCGTGGAGGACCCATCAGTGTATCCTCGGTTATAGCTCCTCCAGAGAGCCTCCTCGACGCTCGATCCTCGGTCCTCGAAGTGCATTTAGAGAAATGAGATGTCCTTCAACATGGCGCGCTGAAATTCATTTCCGGGTCACTACCGGAGGATCGAGGAGTCGAGGAGGGGGATTTGATGAAATGAGAAAGGGCCAGGGGCTCAGGCTGTCTAATGTGCTGTTTACGCAAGCCTCTCTCTCCTTGACGTAAGTGTAAAGCGGGATTTACTAACTCCCCTCGATTCTATTGGCTCTAAAGTTTCAAAAAAGGTGTAAATCACCCAAATCGACAAATGGGTTCCAGAGATAGGATCCTGCATAGTATGAATAATGCCAGCAGCGGCTGCTTTACGCACAGACGTAGCAGAGACAGCCGCACAACCGCTCCAGCACAGCAGTAACGAACACAGCAACGAACACAGTGAACACAGCCAACGAACAGAGACAACAGCAGGCAACAGAAAAGTCAGACAACAATCAGACCCTGATTATGAACTTCAGGAAAGGTATGTACTCTCTCTGTTTGTATCTATTAGTTGTGTATTTGGTGTAATCTATAGTAATTCCACACTCGCAAAATACGAAATGGAAGCCGCTTTGTTGTTGTAGCGTTATCGTTCCGCGAGAAACTAAAACAATGGGAACATCATGTTGGTGAACATATAAATCAGCGACGTGCAGTCAGGGAAGGAGCAGAGCCTCCCCTGTCATACTCCAATGTAATGGAAAAACAACTAAAGAAAAACTAAATGTTATTATTAAATGTATCCTTGCCATCCATAGTCTCTAAATAACTTATTTAACGTATATATGATATTTAGGCTCGCTGGTCTCATCATGTAACGGCAATGAAAAAAACAGCAGGAGAGGCAGCCATAACCTCTGCCGCACTGAAGGGGGCGCACGTGAGCCCACAGGTTCTTGTTGCTACTGTTATTCTACGCAGAGACGGATAGACACAAACAACAAACTAGACTTTTGAAATTACAGGAAGATAAGGAGAACTTTTACAAAAAACTAATAGAGATTGTTGTCCAGAAGGAGAGCATGGACTTAATCTTCAAGTCAAGGTAAGACCACAATCGTAATGAAAATGGGATCTTACTAAGCAAGAACAATCCAATATTTAGATTTTGGGTATCTTTTGTTGAACGGTCTGTTTAAAATGAATTGAAGCATCAGACTAAAAAAGCTTTTGAAAAAAAAGCCGATAGATGCTCGTGATGCTTGCAAAGCCATGCCATGCTCCTGCTCGTGATGCTTGCCAAGCCATGCCATGCTCCCCACAATGCAGTTCGGCGAAGATTACAAATCTTCTACGTCACCCCATTCAAGTGAATGGGCGAAGCGTTGAAAGCATTTTTCGATGCCTGTAGTGTAGAAGGGCCGTCAGTGCCTCACCAACCATGAACCTTACCGCACGTCACTGGTATAAATAGATTAATTGTATTTCGTGACTATAACACGGCAGTATATAAATAAAGCTGTATTGTATATCAACCCAGTCTATATATATATATATATATATATATATATATATATATATATATATATATATATATATATATATATACTGTTATTTCACACACGCCAAATGGATGCTGTTTTGTAGTTCTACAGAAATTGACTATTAGCAATTTATAAATAAAGCTGTATTGTATATCAGTCTATATATATATATATATATATATATATATATACTGTTATTTCACACACGCTAAATGGAGGAATTATTTCTGATTTGAGTTACATTTTTGAAAGAATAAGCCAGTGAAGTAATCAAAGTAATTGTTTTTTCCACATTTGTTTTCACAGTGATGAAGACGAGTATCAAATGGATTCTGGATCCCAGCCATCAACATCTGCCTCATCCGCTGGCACGCGGCACCGTAACCAGTGGCACATTAGGAATAAGTGGAATAAGTGTGCAAAATATTTAAATTGTATTTTCGGATCCTGAACGAGATCGCCGCCAGAGCGCGTCTCCCCGTTACCTGCAGAAGGAAGCCATGCACGCAACGCAGCCCCGCTCTCTTTAACTCCAGGTGACTTTCTGCCGCTTTCCTCCTTGGTGTAGTGCTGATCGTTTCACCACGGAGGAAAGCACTTCACTAATTGCAGTCCCCATAAGGAGCTGTACAAATGCCGCAGTGTTTGCGTGGCTGTGTATTTAGTTGAAAGCCCAGTGGCGATCTGCTCATCTCTCATCGAAATAATATCCTACAAAGGGGCGGACTGGCCATCTGTGTGTTGAACTTTCTTGTCGGCTCCCAGACCGTAGTCGTTGGCACGCTGATAACATTTTTTTTTTAAAATGGCACTTCATATCAAAAAGGTTGCCGACCCCTGCCCCAGAGCCATCAATATCCAAGCTAGGCCGCCTGACGTCTGCACCAGTACGAACTCAGCCTCCCTCTGCATCTTCTGAGTCAGTGGACAGACTGTCTGGAGGAAAGTGAAACGGGCTGGTGTGTGGCAGACTCAGATTGTTACCGTTCCTGACGCTGTGGTGCACTACAACAGAAGCATGGGCTGCGTGTATGTGTCCGATGCTTTGATTGGGTACTACAGCGTTCACCACAAAACCATGAAATAGTACAAGACTTGTTTTTACCATTTTCTGGACATTGCATTGCATTGTGAACAGCTTCCTTCCTCACAAGGAGCTGCACAAGATGAAGGGTGACCCCGGCAGGACGAAGCCACACACCCAGAAGTCCTTCAGGGAGCAGCTTGCTGCAGACATGAGGGGTGAAGTCCATGCAGCACCACCACCACTCCCCCCGCCCCATCATCACTCGTATGCATTCCCAAGTATTATGGGGAAGATGCTACCGCGCTCAGGAGGTGCTCTGATGCTGGCAACAAAATGGCGAAGACGTATCTACTGCACTAAGTGCCTGGTGCCTCAATTCAAAAACACTAAACACATTGAGGTTGTGTAAATTTTTTCTTTTTTGCCAGTGTTTACAAAAAAAATACTTGTGGTGTTATTTCGGTTTTAGTGTAGTTTGTTTGTGTGTTATTTTTGAAATAAATATGCTCCTGTTGGAGTCAAATGTATCCTAATAAATAAACATGTAAGGACTGTGGCAAAGTCCACACACAGACACACACATTTAAAAAAAAAAATTAAATATATATTTTTTAAATAAAAACACTTGTATTTGGATGGAATGATTACCTATAGTGATAATACAATTATTTTACAGTATGGTACCTGAAAAAGGTCAAATGGCATGATGGTATCCAAATGTGCCCAAAGGTCAGTCCGCCTGGACTTCTTTTTGCTAAACCTCTTTAAAAATGTTAAATTTAACTTGTTTGCCTCAATCTTGATACAGGGTACTTATTATATGTTATACTTTGGATTCCTAAAGCTTTTAGTCTACCATACCATCATTCAATGGGTTTTCTTTAGGCGGAGCATTTTTACTATGTTCCATCTGAATTTACTCTGACACAGAAACATCTATATTGACTCTGACACTTCTACATCCAACTCACAGATGTAACCTTGCTTTGATAAAATAAATTATTCATATAACCCTTTTAGAAGGTAAGTTATAGTCATTTGTTTTGGGCATAGCATTTTCGAGCCTGAAACCTGAAAAACAGGCTCAGGGCTTAAGAGACTAATCGGCCCCACTCTCTCCATAGAAAAACAACTGCAATGCCAGCAGAAGGCCCTTTCACCGCTTTTCCAGCATTCAGCTTCTATGTGTCTTAAAAACAGTCAATCATAACTAGGGATGTAACGATACCAAAAACTGACGGTACGATAATATCGCGATAACAAGTCCACGGTACGGTATTTATCGCGATATTGAATAATAAAGGGAAAAAGAAAATTCAATTTTTTATTTTCAATAAAATATTTTTTTACTCGGAAAATGTTTCTTTATTACATAATACATCTGATTTGTATAGTATTTTAGTAGGATAGCAGTATTTTAAAGTGTCAAAAACAAAGTGACAGTAACAGACTGGAACAAGAAAAACAATGTTTTTGTACCTACTAGTACTACCAAACAAAGTAGGCATTTTCTTTGTGCCACTGCATCTCACAAATAAACAAGCTAATAATCAGACCCTGCAATACAATAAATCAAGTTTCACTTTAGTTTTTCAAGTAACTCAACTCAAACTCACTAGTCACTCACTCAGCATCATCAGACAGGTTTTTAGGAATATGAGAATGTCCACATTTCCAGGTATTTATAAGCTGGGATGTTTGGGCATTTACAATATCCCCTGCTCTGGAAAAAACTCTCTCGCTTTGTACTGATGTTGCTGGAAAAGCAGTGGTCGCGTTAACCGAATATTTTATTTAACAATGACGGAAAAATCTGAAAGCAGTCTGTCATTTTGACAGATTAGAACAAACTCGGAACAGCGCCAACGTTTCCCCGCAGCGAGGCTCTGGTGTTATGCCGTGTTATGCATGCCCTCCAAAAGGAAATGATATAGTTTCCAAACCGTACTTTGCCGTACAGATCAATACATGTCTGGGAGGTTTTGCTTTACGCTGTGCGCGCTCCCGCGAGGTGCATGCACACACGGCATAACACCGCCCCCCCCCCCCTGTTGACAGTTCACGAGCGTGCTCTCTCGTGAAATGTTCAGACCCGACGGGTAATAAGGGATTATGACGGATATTTTACGATCCTCTCTGTCAAAATGACGCACAGCGAAAAAGTCTAACGCCACCTCAGTGGGACGGAGAGATATGCTTTGGCCATGGGTGACAGCAGTGGGTCAAACGGTGCATTGTCTCTCCACCACTTTAAAAACAATACAGTTTTTGCCAAGAAGGTGAGGCTTATTGATAGGGCGAGATATAAATATATTGTTGGTACTTGTCAATGTCTCTAGGTGTGTAAATGTAGCCCTGTAAATACGATGTCCTTTTGTGTTATCTGTTGTTTTATGTTGATGTTGTAACCTACTTGCTACCATGTTGGACAGGTCTCCCTTGAAAAAGAGATCGATGATCTCAATGCGACCACCTGGTTAAATAAAGTTTTTTTTTTTTAAAAGTGTTTACATTTTTTTAAAAATCGCGGTAGATTTTGTCAGTTTCACGACTGTATTGGGACGTTTATTTACCGCGATACCGCGATATTCGGTATATCGTTACATCCCTAATCCTAACAAATGACTACCTAACGCAACCCAATGTCACGGCATTTCGTGTTATAGTCACGACATTTAATCTATTGATTCGTGTTCACCAACAAGTTTTTCACCTTTTTTTCGTGTCACACAGAACGACTTTAAAAGCAATGTATTTCTATCAGTAGTATGTTTCGTGCCTTCACCACGTCTTTTTGTTGGGTCTTGGAAGACCGGAAGCTGTGGGGTTCATAAAAACATGTTCTTACTCAATATCAAGCCACGATTCTTTTTTTTATTTTAAATCGTATAATTTCGGAAAGAAAATGGGGCTCAGAGCCTCAGAATACTGAAATCTATATTTTTGAAATCTTTTTTTCCTTCTAATTTGTTATTCTTTTCTAAATAACACACTGTTATTTACTCAACAATAACACACTATTATCCATGTTTTCATTTATTTGTTTAATTCCATAATCTCTGGCTTTTTTGGCGTTCGTCAGGAACTGAATTTCAAAATAAAAATAACCGGAAGCAGACGTAGGCCTATATGGGACATTTCGAGCATCATTGCGATACACAGCCACTGAACTGATTACCCAAGATCCTCAGCTATGGTTTAAGCTTGATGATTTGGATGTTTTAGCCGCAATGCACGTTGGGATATGGTGTTCATGCGATATGAAATCCGAAAAAACATTTCGGAGTTTAGGATGGCCTAAGACACTCCACTACCCATAATCCCCAGCTATCGTTAGGGACTACAGTCCCCGTGGTTAATCTTCAAGCTCCGGGATTGGATGTTGGAGTGGCAGTGCGCCAAGGTTACTCCGAGCGTCAAACAGCTGTTTGAAATGGAACGAAACCACGCCAGACTATCCAAAACTGGATTTAAACGAGACCAGCAGATTCTGATTAATGATGTGAAATATAAACAACCCTTAAAGCAGACTTTAGTTACACCTGAGTACAATTCAGGTAAGGTGATTGTCAAGTGCCAACAATCAGGAGAGATATTTGAGAGTTGGTGCTTGAGAAGACTAAACATTAGATCTCTATAAAGCATATTCATTAATCGTTATTCTCTACTAATAGTTAATTAAAGACTGTATATAATTGCTATTTTGCACATCCCTTTCAAGATTTCAAGATTTTCTAAGGTTTATTGACATATCATATACACAACTACAATGTAGTAGGGTCGCAGGTTCCTCAACAGTGCATTCATTACAAGACATCTATCAATATGTGTGTATACCTCCACCATTAAACTATCATATTCTGCACATTTCTTATACTATCTACATACATAAGAGTATCATTAATGTGTATAATATCAGTTAAAAACTAGAAAATGCAATTCCTGAAGAAATTGCTAGTGGGAATGCTTTATGCTGAAAAGCTGACGCTGCACTGCTATGCTGAAATGTAATGTGTAAGAAGAAAGTGAAGACTTGAGATTTAAATGATACATGAACACTGGGGGCTTGAATGTGTGATGAGTGAAGAAAGAAAGTGAAAAGGCTTGGAAAAGCAGCAGAATATTTGAACTGCAAACTTCTGAACTAACTTGATTGCGAATGATCTGTCGCCATGGCAACGGCATTTGATGACACCCCATAAAACGCTTAGATACGTTGATGGCTGCATCGTTACCAAACCTGTGAAGTTTTGGGCGTTTGGAGCAGTTTCACTGAAGTTATGAGAAAACCGTGTTTCAAGGCGAGCATTGCGTTGCCATGGCAACGGCATTTGAAGAAATCCAAAACTGTCCTTTAGATGTCTTCACGGCTGGACTGTTAGTACACATGTGAAGTTTGAGCATTTTTTGAAAATGTTCATAGGAATAATAGCGACATCATGTTTTATGGCGAGGGATGCGTTTCCATGGAAATGGCATATGGTGAGATCTCAGATTTGGCGTAGAGCTGTTGAGGCATGGACCGGTGATATACAAGTGAAGATTGGGGGACGATTGGACCGTGTCGATGGGACTTACAGCCACATCGTGTTTCATGGCGAGTGTGGTCCGTCGCCATGGCAACGGCATTTGATGACACCCCATAGTACGCTTAGATGCGTTGATGGCTGCATCGTTACCAAACCTGTGAAGTTCTGGGCTGTTTGGAGTATTTTCACTGAAGTTATGAGAAAACAGTGTTTCAAGGCGAGCATTGTGTTGCCATGGCAACGGCATTTGAAGAAATCTCAAAACTATGCCGTAGATGTCTTCACGGCTGGACTGTTTGCACACTGCTATCTGAAGTCTGCTGCTCTGAGCTTGTCAGTTGGAGTGATGACATCATCGTGTTCCATTGCACAGGTGTTTATAGTTGAGCTAACGAGGTGCCTCGACTTCAAAGAGTTCATTGTTCTGAATGAGAGATGAACCTCTTACATGTGAATGTTTATATTTCCTCACGGCTGCTGTCGTGAGGAAATATCTGCCTGAAATTACAATGGGGTTTAATGGAGGAATGTTGAAGGTTTTTGTCACTTCATGCCCTCAAAAAGCATTTTGTTTAATTATTTTTTGCTTAATTATTTGTCATTTTTCAAGCTACGAGATGTTTTCCTACGTTTGTCATGATAAATTATGTCCCAGGAATGTAGGGTTTGGGAATTATGGCAGTTTAAAAAAAAATATGAATGCAAATTTCAAGCTGTCCTCCACTCTAGCTGTGACATCACACACTCTAGTTAATGTTAAAATGTGAAGAAAACCTCTAAAACAAGGTCTGAACAATGTTTAATATCTCTAAAATTAAGAATCAGATTTAAAAGTTGTTTTACACGAATAATGTCAGAAAGATGTGTAACATTTTAAAGTTGGAATGAGGTGTCTGAGTGAAAGTATGAATGAACAGTTAGCAGTTGAATTGCATAAAGATTTGTTGAAGTCTGAAGATTTTCTCCATTGACTTCAATGTTAAAAATATGATGTATTATGGGATGTATCTCTGGAATTATGAAAGTTATGAATGAGTAAAGTAATAGCCATCAATTCCCGACCGAGCTGAACGTTTTGATGTTTGAACAGAGTTTCTGCGATGTTCAATGCGGGAGGAGAAGCGCGGCAAAATACCGGCGGAATAATAATAAACTTTTCGTTCGTAGAAGAACAGTTAGTTGGAATGCTGTTAACAGCATTCCCACTAAATAAATGCTTCAACATAGTTAACATTGCAGGAAAGCAATATATTTGACATTAATTACTTTGTCAGGCTTAATATTTATCTGTGGATAGATACCCCCAAAGCTTTTTTCTTATTTGAAAGAAGACCTTAATCTAAAGTATTATTTAATGTTTAAATAAAGGTTCCTTTGTTTTTCTGTTTTGCACATCCTCCTATTTATATCTTCGAACGTCCTGCACTAAACTGTTTTATTGTAGAGATCACTTACAGTATCTTCTTGATTTTTTATATTCTATATTTCTATCATTGACCTTCTACATTCCCCCTATGAAAGTATGTACTCTTCATTTTTTTTTCATCGAATATAACATCCATCCATCCATCCATCTTCTCCCGCTTATCCGTGGTCGGGTCGCGGAGGTAGCAGTTCCAGCAGAGAGCCCCAAACTTTCTTTTCCCTGGCCACATCAACCAGCTCTGACTGGGGATCCCAAGGCGCCCCCAGGCCAGAGAAGAGATATAATCCCTCCATCTGGTTCTAGGTCTACCCCTTGGTCTCTTCCCAGCTGGACGTGCCTGGAACACCTCCCTAGGGAGGCGCCCAGGTGGCATCCTAACTAGGTGCCCGAACCACCTCAACTGGCTCCTTTCGACGCGAAGGAGGAGCGGTTCAACTCTGAGTCCCTTCCGGATGACCGAACTTCCTCACCTTATCCCTTAGGGAGACACCAGCCACCCTGCGGAGGAAAACCCATCTCGGCCGCTTGTACCCGCGATCTCGTTCTTTCAGGTCATGAACCATCCTTCATGACCATAGGTGAGGGTAGGAACGAAAATGGCCCGGTAGACAGAAAGCTTTGCCCTTCTGGCTCAGCTCCCTTTTCGTCTACAACGGTGCGGTAAAGAGACTGCAGTACCGCTCCCGCTGCTCCGATTCTCCGACCCATCTCACGCTCCATTGTTCCCCCACTCGAGAACAAGACCCCGAGATACTTGAACTCCTTCACTTGGGGTAAGACATTAAATAACGTGCTCTTAACCACTAGGCGGTGCACACAAGGTACACACAGCCAGTAATAACTTTGTATTATTAGTGTAGAACACTTATGTATGTATAACATCTAAAGATGTGTAGTTTTATTCATGTTTGTTACATAATTGTACAGCATATTGCTATACTATTTCTCATGTTTTACTTCTACACATTAATATCTGATTTTTAAAACAGACAGAAAGGTATATCCGCCATTTAATGGTAAGCTATTGAAATTCTGAATCCATAGATGTGTCTGCCATCACCCAAAACCCCTGACTATTATTTCAGACTTAGTATTTAAATTCTCATATTCAAAGAAAATCAGTAATATCTTTAAAAACTACAAGACTTTTCTATCAGCTGTGCACCGTTATGGAACGTAAATATAACCTATCTATGAATTAGATCATATATAAATGTCAGCCGAATTCATGTTGATTCTAATAAGCGCTCTATAAATAGAGAACTACGGCAGATATGTCATATTTAATGCAGCGCGAACCGTGTATTACAATGTCGTTATGTGATCACTTCCAAAGAGAAAAGCAAGCAACACACCCGGATAAAGTATTATTTTCTTTTTTTTATAAAAAAAATTCGGATTTCATATCGCATAAACACCATATCCCAACGTGCATTGCGGCTAAACAATCAATCACCGAGCTTAAACCATAGCTGAGGATCTTGGGTAATCAGTTCAGTGGCTTTGTATCTGTTTCCGGTTATTTTATTTTGAAATTCAGTTCCTGACGGATGCCAAAAAAGCCTGAGATTATGAAATTAAACAAATAAATAAAAACAAGGATAATTGTGTGTTATTGCTGAGTAAATAACAGTGTGTTATTTAGAAAAGAATAACAAATTAGAACGAAAAAAAGATTTAAAAAAATACAGATTTCAGTATCCTGAGGCTCCGAGCCCCATTTATTTTCCTCGCGGATGGCAAAAAAGTCAGACATTATACAAATTAAAAACAATAATCGTGGCTTGATATTGAGTAAGAACCATAGACTGTATATATAAAGAACATGTTTTTATGAACCACACAAGACAAAAAGACGTGGTGCAGGCACAAAACATACTACCAATAGAAATGCATTGCTTTTAAAATCGTTCTGTTTGACACGAAAAATAGGTGAAAATCGTGTTGGTGAACACGAATCAATAGATTAAATGTCGTGACTATAACACGAAATGCCGGGAGACTGGGTTGCCTAACGCCATGACGCAGACAAGAGACAGACTTTAGCTTAGCGGTGGTGATGCGCAGCAACGTTAGCTTTATACTTCTGGTGTTGCATTTACAGTTCAAAAATCACAACGCAGGGTTAATATGTGGAGATTATCCTGCTGAGCAAACTGTGTCATGTACCCTAAACATGTGTTTGCCACAAAGCTTATTTTCTGCAATATTCTGCAATAAAATGGAAAAATCCCATTGGTTTTTTGTCGGAGTAGTCGTTTGGATGCTGACAACCTGGTCCGCCTATACATACCTCATCACTGCACCGCTCCATTGTAGAAATGCTTTCTATCTTTCCCTCCTCCTCTGTTGTTTATTGCTCTCCGTATGTTTCTCCTCCTCCGTAATGAAACACCCATTAGAACAGATCAATCTTCTCTGAGCCGCGTGTCTCACTCTCTGATATCATCACGCTGAGCCCAACACTTTAATAAAGATAATGGTAATGACAATAGTGTTTGTCTCAATCACCGCAGAGAACGTCCTCTGGGGTTTATCATTCATGTTTAATCACTTCAGCTACTTGATAGGGGTGCATAAGAACCATTAGCATGGCTGTTTTCATTGTAAAGTACTTTATTATTATGATGATTAATCATAACCTGTTAGGCCCCAAGCCTGTTTTTCAGGTTTCAGGCTCGAAAATGACATTCCCAGAACAAATGACCATATCTTCCCTTCTAAAAGGGTTAAATTAATAATCTTTTTTCTCAAAGTAATGAGAAACCTGTGAGTTGGATGTAGAAGAGTCAGAATCAATATAGATGTTTTTTATCTTAAAGAAAATTCAGATTGCACATGGTAAAAAACTGTAAATGATAGTGTCCGTGCAAAATATATGTTGTACTTATAGTGAAAACTAACCTTGGATGATGGGTTAGTAGACTAAAAGCTTTAGGAATCCAAAGTACAACATACAGTAAGTACCCTGTATCAAGATTGATGCAAAACAAGTTATATTTGACCTTTTATAGAGGTTTAGCAAACAAGACCTCTTCTGGGGCCATTTGGGTGGATTTGCCTTATCCCTGGCCCCCCTTGCTCGATTTTGACATGTGACATGTCTTCCTGACCGTTAGAGCCAATAGAATCAAAGGGAAATCGTCCCGCACACTCTCATGTTAAAAAAAAAAGGTCCCGTCTTTCTCATGCAAGCTTGCAGCAGAGGGTAGAAATATCCCTGCTCTGATATCTGGAAACGGAAAAGCAGTTTTATTGCTTATAGATTATTAGAACATTTCAAAGGGGTCACAGTCACATTGGATATTAACCTATGGATTAACTACAGCATCATTTTTATCGTTTTAATACCACTGAAGACCAGTTTTGACCAGACAAAGACCAAGGCAAGCCATGTTAGCGTTTTTGGCTTCCTAGCGACACATGTTTTGATGTACGTTTTTGTTGATAACGTCGCAAGTTTGTATCTTTCAGTGTTGAGGTGATATGTTGGATGTGCAGCTAGGATAAGTAATAAGGGAGCTAGGAGTGATTTTCGGTGCAGTAATAGGTTAGCATTTTTCGCTCGGGGCTAATTCAGAGGGTCAGTGTTAGCATTGTGTGGTTTTTTTAAAAAGAAAAATGAAAAAGATCAGTTAAATTAGTTTTTTTTCTTAACATTAATAGTTTATTAATGATGTTAGATGTTGTTCCCTGCAAATGATGCGATTCCGTGGGGCTTAAGAGGTTTTAATGATCAGATAAAAAGTATTTGTGCAGCACAGGAGTCATAAGGTGGTGGTAAAAGTTGGTGGGTCCAACGAGCATTATTTCCTGCAATATTTAACATACCATAGACTAGAGACTATTTTCAAATAAGCTTTTCATACAGCTTTCCTACCTCCTGATTACCTCATGGAAGAAGAGGAGAAGTTGAGGGATATGGTGCAATTACCCGAACATTGTTTGAGGGATTTTGCCTATGATTATGGAGCCCTTTGTCTACGGTGGAAGCCCGATATCACTGAGGAGGAGTTGGTGAGGAAAATACTCAACAACTGTAATCCCAGAATAGCTGGTTGCCTTCGGGGCACTGTCAGAACCGTGGATCAACTGGTGTCTATAGGCACATTAGTGGAAAAAGATTGCACAGCTGCAAAATAATATTGGGGAAAAATGGATCAACAAAAAGCGAAACATTGGATGTGGATTATAGCCTAAATAGGCCTACAAACATTTCCGTTTTTTGCTGCTGACGGGCGCAGGAGCAACAGCCTTTTTTTGTCAATGAACTATAGTGGCCATTTCGGTTTATTGCCGAGCTGACTTTTTGTTGAGTTCTGTTTGTGTTTTGTTTGGCTGGAAAACTGGGAACATAATTGAATAACGCATAAAACCTGTCTTTGTTTATTTTGTGAATGTGTGGATGTTAACAGTAGTAGCTAAATACACTTCCGTGGGGACTATTTTGTGGAAAGATTAGATTTTCCGTTTATCCGTTCTGTTATGCCTTTATAATATTATTTCATATCAAGAACCCCTTGTGCGTTTATTTAACACAGCTATTTTTGATAGTTGATCGTTACAATAGGAAAGGCTTATATTTAACCAACTATATTTCTTGTTTTAATGACATAGAAGGAAGTTATTATGTTTATAACAGCAACTACACGCACAGTTTGACCCTGGTCCGAACAATAATGCCCTGCAACTGGAGGTGCATGGGGCTGGATCATTTTATAGCAGGTGCTGATGAGTGCTGAAGCAACAAAGAATACCAAATAACATACTACTGGGTTACAGAAAGTGTTTCAATGATGCCAGGCTATTAGAGAAATTGCCTATTGAAATGCAAATTATTAAATGTTTAGGGCAAGCAAATTGAATAACATACGTTTTAGAAGGTATAATGAAAGAAGGAGAACATTATGACAAACAACCACAATCTCATAGTCACCTCAGATCGACTGAGTCAGTGACCACCTCTCATTTTGCCTTTAAAACTGCCAATATTTTCAGCCAATGTACACTTTCAATTGAGCCCAGTCCGATTCTATTAAGCAAAAGTTGGTCATTGTTTTCCAGTGGAAAGACCTTTAAAACGATCTGTTGAAACATAACTCTCAGAGCTAGACTCTTCTTTTTTATGTCATCATTACAAGCCTATGAGTACTAAATATTATCTTGGCACATGATCTGAAAATAGTGGCCTGGTGCGTTTCATAGTTATGGTGTGTTCCTAAGCCAGTTCATATCTGAATCAGAGACAAAAGCTGCAGGAGCAGACAGATTGGTGAGAGACAATTATCTTTCCTCCTTCCATCTCCCCTCTTCTATCTCTCACTTTTTAAACTGTAATTAGTTATCCTCAGCCAGCCCTGAAAGTATCAACTCAGAGAGAACTTCAATCACACTTAGTAAAACATCCATATTTGTTATCAGCCCTGGACAGCTGAGCTAACAGAGCGGAACGTCACACCCTGATAGCAGCGCCTCACTTTTCTTTATCCTGCTATCACTCCCCGACTGATCACTCACCTGGAGCAGCATTGACAAACACACAAACACATTTTTCTACCGTGCGTTTATTTCTGTGAACAATATAACATGAAATGACAGAAAATAATCAGCTGGAGGTCTGGAGCCTTTACCGCCTCATTCCGCTCATCTGGAGAAGTTGGTGGAGATCAAATCAGACGCAAAAGAAGAGTGAATGCTAGATTTACAGATATCATACAGATGCAAATACATCTCCAATGGGCTGATCATGTTGCTGTGTGTCTCCTAGATCAATACAACTTAAACTATAAGAACTTTCTAGTTTAGCCTAGCTTAGCATAATGCTTTAGCACTGGCAAAAATAACTACGACTGAAAGGGAGTGAAATACGACACCTACTCAAAAGCAGATTTTTAAAAGAATGATATATGATTAGCTCCTACGCTGGTTGGCAATGCATTATGAAACATCTTCACTTTTATTTTGGGAAATGTGTAAAGCTAACAGGAAATCTGACCACCTGTTTTCACCAGTTCAAGCTGCTGTGTCAACAAGCTAGGAAGGGTAGACCAGTCTAAATGCCAGTGATCAATTTTAAAGTTGAATTTACTGTGTTTTTATTGTGCATGTTCCAGTTGTCCTCGGCCCTGATGTTCGACGCGGTCCACGTGGTGGTGAGCGCCGTGCAGGAGCTGAACCGCAGTCAGGAGATCGGAGTGAGGCCGCTGAGCTGCACCTCTCCACTCATCTGGCAGCACGGAACCAGCCTGATGAACTACCTGCGCATGGTGAACCAAACACACACACACACACACACACACACACACACACACACACACACACACACACACACACACACACACACACACACACACACACACACACACACACACACACACACACACACACACACTCAAATCCTGGTGAGAACAGATGCTGGTAGTGTGTTACAGGCTTGGATTTTCGTCATTTTAGGGGCAAGGCCATTTGGCCTTTGGTGTCACACATTTTTTCAGGGCGGAAAGGCCACATGCCTAGGTCATTGGGGAAACAATTAGGATTTGGAGTTTACAAATAAATAACTTCACTTTCTAATGACAACAAACAAATCACTTTTTTAATATCAATAATCGTATCATCATATAGGCCTATGCCTCCTTAGTATTACCGTATATAAAATGAAATACTTTACTTTGAATAATTAGTGTTTGGTATGTTTTCCATCTACAAATTCTCCCATTCACAAATCCGAAATGAAATCTAAAAATCGAAAATTCTATTAATATGGAACAAATATATTCAATTTCAGGGCAGAAGAAACAGCCTTCAAGGGTCAAACTCTGCACATACATCATTCAGCAGTACACAGTGAAGCTCCAACATCCAACTGTATGAACAAGTAATACTTTGAAATGCAAAAGTGTGTGTAGTGTTAATCCAGTTTATGCAGTATATAAATCCCATGGTAAAAAAAAAAATTGTGCGTGTCAAATATTTGCAAAATGTTGATTCATCTCTGCATCAGATCCCATTTGTATAAATGATTTAATCAATACAGATCCAACCAAGACTATTCAAAGTTTTGCACATGATTTTAACATTTTTGTAAATGATACATTGCGTTATTTGGAGCAGTGTGTGGGGTCTGTATTTGGTTTGGGATAACTGAGAGCAAGTGTTCATACAGTGAGGACATTACAGCTGTGGAGGGTCTCTGAGCTCCTTTGGAAAAACATGGGTGAAAGAAATGTTGGTAAAACTGACTGAGGATGCATCGAATCCTTGCAGTTGTATTTTTCTTATCTACTGCAGTACGGTCAATAAAGATAAATGATAAATGTTTCTAGAAGTAGCTTCTCTTGATGTGATGATAGATTTTCAGTTTGTTGTTTTGTTAGAGTAGCCAGAGGTTTGTCAGTTTGGAAGCACATTTTTAAATATATATATAAAAGACTGTTATAGTTTGGGATAATGATGTCATGTTATCAGGAGTTGTGGCAAAAAAAGGTTTTCACTCTTTCAGTTTTCCTCCTAAAGAATCTAAAACCACCAGGTCCAGTCCTTTTCACCATGTATCAGGGCTATTAAAGCTAATGGATCAAGTTTGCTCATGCAATGCCAATTGTGAATGTTTAACATGAATCACATGACCTTGCAATGGGAAAGAAAGCAAGAACATCTACAAGCTCCATATCACTGACTCGGTGATGCAAATTAGTCGCTTTTCGGCGCCTCCCGCTTTTTTAACGCTGATTTGGGTGACTTTTGTAATTCGTGGAGAACCGAAGAGTTTTCTTTTGGGGGGGGGGGGGGGGGTGTCCGTCCGTCCGTCCGTCCGTTCATCCGACTGACGGACAACTTCTCACTTCAAAAAAGAAGAAGAAATCTAGATCGCAAAATAATTAAACAAGCGAGTGACTGTTTTTCCTGGCCGAGGACAGGTTCCTTGAACACAACACGAGCGTAACATGTCTTCACGTGGTATATGTCTCGTCTGAAAGGAGTGCTGAAGGAGAGCACCGGAACGCCGCTCCAGCTCTTCAAACATTGCAGTACCCATAAGGAGCCGTACACATGCCACAGTGTTTGCGTGGCTGTGTCTTTAGTTGAAAGCACAGTGGCGATCTGTTGTTATTAGCATCTGGTTAGCTAGCTATGCTAACGAATTTAAAGAGCTTTTCTACAACCAGGGGGAAGAGAGCTCTCTCCTGAGAGGCTCAAATAACCTCAGCTCAGTGAGGTTAAGGCACACCTTGATATGATCATTATAGTTATTAATGAGACATTAGAGACTAAATGAAAAACAGTTATAAAATACTATATGACAGTAAAACAAAGTTGTTATTAATAAACAAGAATACAGTTTAAAAGGGGAGTGATTTGTAAAATATCCAAAAAGAAAATCTGCTTACAGTTCTGTTTCAAATGGGTGTTGAGATGTATCCATAGATCTCCTCATGTTGCTCTCAAAGTGCACATCTTGTGTCCATATCTGTCTGTTTTGGTGGTCATGCCACAACTGTGCTCGTGCATGCATGCGCGAGTCATTTTGAGATATCTGGATTAAGAGGTCGCTTTTTCTTTGCACAGCATGAAAGAAAGGCCAAATGAATGGGCTGTGATTTCATTTTTTTAAGCAGAGGTTGAGTTCAATAATTTGTACGGCCCTCGGAGGATGTTGGAAAAATTGAAAAGAAAAAGGTTCCCCACCCCTGCTGTAAATAATAATAAAAACCCTTGATTTATAACTTAACATCTCTGTCTCCTACTGATCTGAGTATATTATAAAGAATAGCCAGTTAATTGAAGCATTATAGCACAGGCCTTTGTCAGACGGTATATTACACTGTTTTATTTCTGCTTCGAATAGTTCTCTCTTTTTTCACCATACCTGTGTTTGCATCACTTTGACTGGAGACCAGTGCCATCAGGAAGAAGCATCTCTAATTCCTGTAAGGACAGGAACTGCACTAGAACTTCAGGTATGGTGATAACAGAGGAAACACATTTAGCTGGAGCACGCTGTAGTTTCCTGAAGAGTCCCAGCAGTGTGAGATAGAGGGCAGGAAACACTGCAGGAGCAGAGCGGCAGTATGAAAGCAGCAGAAATCATCTTATAATGAATAGTAATGAGTTTTCTCACCGGTTTTTATGCATTTCTATATTTCAAACCTACACATGTACTGTTTTATCTCTATCTAGTCATTGATCCCACTAATATTAATGCTTCCTTTAATGTTTTTCAGAAACAGCCCTTAAATGTTCACTGTTTGTAGTGAATACCCCATTATTCCCTCTCCTTATTAATCAGATGAAACCAATCAGTTATATTCTCTATTCTTTCCTCTCTCCATCCCTCGTTCTCTTTCATTTCCATATTCATTTAATGTATTCTCTCTCTCCCCTCCCCCTGTTTCCGTCTGGCTGCCACATCTGGCTCCTTCCATCCACTGAGGCCCCCCCCCCTCATATTGTTTTTGTTGCTCTCATACTGTACGTGCACTCAATGGATTCAGGCACAAGCCTTATGTTTGAATGCATAAGGGTCTCACACACCTCACACACATTTGTACATTCCTGCAAACACACACGGCAGTGGCTCAGTCAGTATAGGGGCCTGGACTGGGAGCTGGGAACAGACCTAAAATATGGAGTGTGGACTGCTACTTGGAGAGGTCCCAGTTCACATCCTGGGCCCTGCCGTGGTGCCCTTGAGCAAGGCACCGGACAACCCTCTATCTACAAACACACACACACACACACAGACAGACAGACAGACAGACAGACAGACAGACAGACAGACAGACAGCATCACTGATCTGATGAAATGTCTGTCTGCTCTTTTTTTCTTTCTTTTCCTTAATACAAATCTTATCTATCCTCTTTTGATATTTTTCTCTTTGCCAACATTGCCTTTCTGAATCAATAATTGTCCCGTTCTATTTGTGTCACCTTAAAATGTAGCTTGTTCTGGTTGGACTTCTGATTTAGCTACACACATGTTCCTACAGTGGCTCAGGCTCTCTGATACTTCACAGCAACCAGTCGCAGCATTCTAACATCCTGGAGAATAGTTGAGAGTGGTTCAAGCTTGGTGATGAAATGTATTACTCAATGAATGCTTGGCTGCTATATTACTGCAAAAATACTCTAGCCAGTCTAGTAATGGTTACTTGCAAATGGTCTCGAAAGCAGTCCTCTAACAGGACAAGGTAACACAGTTTATTCAAGATGTCCTTCACCAAGGAGTTGTTTATCCAACACAGCTAATAGGCTATAGGTTCCTTTTTTTGATTTTGACACGTTGGTTCTCTGTTCTATCAGGTACTATAAGGTCAACATGGTTACTGTTGGATAAGGGTGAAGTTACCTTCAGCATCAATAGTCTTACTCAGCCCTCAAAGCAAATATACTAATTGCAGCAATTCTATTTCACCAAACGGATTTCTCAGAAAATGCATCCCTTTTAAATGAAGGGCCATTACCTAGTTTCGTTTTTTGTTATGTTATTCAGTGCAGACTAGAGTAACCTGATCATTTGCACTTCAGTTTGTTTCACATCATACTTATACAACAGCTACGTGCCAAGTATACCCCAACTACATTTTGGGATGGATATATAGTCTTTGTGTTGTCAATATCTATGTTTAGTGAAAAACTACTGTATTTTAAAACAGGGTTTTCAAAGCCTCACCACACCATCATTTATGTGAAATGTTGCAGCTGGATTCACTCATTTGACTGTTAATCCACATATTATTCATGTTAAAAAACCTTCAGTTTTGAAAGCATTTGTCACATTCTCATGTTTAGCTAACCGTTACCTCTTTGTGGTCCCTCTCTGTCCCCTCAGGTGGAGTACGATGGTCTGACGGGTCACATAGAGTTCAACAGCAAAGGCCAGAGGACCAATTACACCCTGAAGATCCTGGAGAAACACCCTGCGGGACATAAAGAGGTCAGAGGTCAAACGGGGTCGAGTGGGAGACAGACAGGTCAGAGGTTAGGTTAACTAATCTCCTCACATTTTGCACTTCAGTATTTTATTAGTTTGAAGGAGCAGGTCCGATCATTTTAAGAAGCAGGAAGCACTCCCAGAAGAACATACCTCAGCACATGAACATGTTTTTCTTGGAATCCTCTTAGTTGGGATTGAGGTGTGTGCAACACATCCTCTCTCCCAGGTCGGCCAATGTTGACGTCATGTCAAGGTCCCCTGTATCGGCTTTTTCCAACGCAAGGGGGGGCCGGCCGTATCGGCTTTTTCCAACGCAAGGGGCCCCCCTTGCGTTTTTAACTTTCCGGGATGTCCATAGGCTTCTATATAGCTCCCTAAACGTATGTTGTAGACGACTTGAGAACGCGAGCGAATGCTACCCGCAGATCCATTCTCACAGCGTTTATCAACCTTTTTCTTACTCAATATCAAGCCACACTTATTGTTTTTACTTCTTTATTTTAATTGAATAACGTAGGACTTTTGTTGCCGTCAGTTATGGGGAGAGTAGGGGCTCAGAATACTGTCTGTATTGTTTCTGTAATTGGTGATTGTAAGTCGCTTTGGATAAAAGTGCCAGCTAAATTAAATGTAATGTAAAAATGTAATGTTTCATCGTTTTGTCCTTCTAATTTTGTATCCTTTTCTAAACCACACACTGTTATTTACTCAACTATAACACATAATTATCCTTGTGTTTATATATTTGTTTGATTAATAAACACAAGTTGGAATTCGTCAGGACCGAGGGTCGGAGCAGCTCATAGTAGTTGCTTTAGAGAATCTTACACCCGGAAGTAAGTATTCTCTCTGCTTTGCTTGACAAACCCTGTGATAATCCTCAAGCTCTTTGGATGTTTGAGTGTGCGCCAAGGGTTACGCAGAGCGTCAAACAACACTTTGAAATGGGATGGAAGCACGGCAGACTGTCCAAAATTGGATTTGAACGGGTCCACCCCGTCCCCACCTTCCCCACCCCGTCCCCAGAACTACACATGCTGGCTATTGTGTTTTTCGCAACATGTTTAACTTCTATGGCAAGTCTCTACTGGGAATTGTAGTTTTAAACGACGTTTTCATATTTCCCATAATAAGAAGTTGCCAGTATTAAACTGTGTACATCCCTGGAGGTTTAGGGGATAGGAAACACTCACATTTAAAACATATATTTTCAATAAATGGGTGAAAATTGCTTTTGCCCATAATGGGCAGCATTAATATTACATTACATTGCATTTAGCTGACGCTTTTATCCAAAGCGTCTTACAATAAGTACATTCAACCAGGAAGATACAACCTTGAAGAAAACAGAATCATATAAGTACATCAGGTTTCATAGAGCCAAACATTTCAAGTGCTACTCAACTGGCTTTAGATAAGCCAGTCCTTTGTTAGTATATAGGTGCTTTGTTAGCAGTGCTTTGTTAGTAATTCTGTCGCTCGAAGTGGAGTCGAAAGAGATGAGTTTTCAATCTGCGCCGGAAGATGTGCAAGTTATCTGCTGTCCTGATTTCAATGGGGGGTTCATTCCACCATTTTGGATTCAGGATAGCAAACCCACGTGTTTTTGCTGATGGGAACTTGGGTCCCCCTCGCAGCGAGGGTGCAGCGAGCCGTTTGGCTAATGCAGAGCGAAGTGCACGTGCTGGGGTGTACAGTTTAACCATGTCCTGGATGTAGGAAGGGCCAGATCCATTCGCAGCATGGTACGCAAGTACCAGTGTCTTGAAGTGGATTATAGCAGTTACCGGAAGCCAGTGAAGTGAGCGGAGGAGCGGAGTGGTGTGGGAACATTTAGGAAGGTTGAAGACCAGACGAGCCGCTGCATTCTGGATGAGCTGCAGAGGTCGGATGGCACATGCAGGCAGACCAGCCAGGAAGGAGTTGCAGTAGTCTAGGCGTGAGATGACGAGAGCCTGGATCAGAACCTGCGTTGCTTTCTGGGTCAGATGGGGACGTATCCTCCTGATGTTGTAAAGTGTGTATCTGCAGCAGCGGGTTGTAGCAGCGATGTTTGCAGTGAAGGACAGTTTGTTATCTAGGATCACACCCAGATTCCTTGCAGTCTGAGTCGGGGAAACAACAGAGGTGCCGATGTTGATTGTTAGGTCAAGAGTGGGACAATCTTTTCCCGGAAGGAAAAGCAGTTCAGTCTTGTCAAGGTTGAGCTTGAGGTGATGAGCAGACATCCACTGAGAGATGTCAGCTAGACAAGCAGAGATGCGTGCGACGACCTGGGTCTCTGAGCAGGGAAAGGACAGAATTAATTGGGTGTCATCAGCGTAGCAGTGGTATGAAAAACCATGCGGCCTAATGACAGATCCGAGCGAGTTTGTGTACAAAGAGAAGAGGAGGGGACCGAGAACAGAGCCCTGAGGGACCCCTGTCGTTAATTGACAAGGGTCGGACTCGGACCCTCTCCAAGTAACCCTGTAGGCGCGGTCTTTGAGGTATGAGGTGAGGAGGGAAAGTGGAGAGCCTGAAACTCCAAGTTATTGGAGAGTGCGAAGGAGGATCTGATGATTCACTGTGTCTAATGCAGCAGACAGGTCCAGAAGGATGATGACAGAGGAGAGGGATGCTGCTTTAGCAGTGTGCAGTTCCTCAGTGACAGCAAGGAGAGCAGTTTCTGTGGAGTAACCTGCCTTGAAACCAGACTGGTGCGGAACCAGAAGGTTGTTCTGATGGAGATAACAGGAGAGTTGTTTAAAGACAGCACGTTCAAGTGTTTTAGACAGGAACAGGAGGAGAGAGACAGGACCGTAGTTTTTAACATCAGACGGGTTGAGAGTGGGTTTTTTTAGGAGAGGGTTTACTGTTGCCTCCTTGGGACTGTTTGGAAAATGACCATAAGTTAGAGAAGTGTTGATGAAATGGGTGAGAAACGGTAGAATATCAGGAGCGATAGTCTGAAGGAGGTTTGAAGGGATAGGGTCCAGGGGGCAGGTGGTAGGGCGGGCAGAGGTAATGAGGGTAAGAACCTCACTTGGAGAGAGAGAGGAGAAGGAGGTTAGTGTGTGGGTGAAAGGGGGGTCTGGTGACCCAGCGGTGAGTAAAGGTGAGTCAGAAAAAGAAGAGCGAATATCAGCAACCTTTTTTTCAAAGTGGTTAACAAAGTCGCTTGACAGAAGGAAGGAGGGGGAAGGGGCTTTGGGGGTTCCAAGAGGGTGGAAAAGATGGAAAATAGTTTTTTGGGATTGGAATAGGAAGATTGGATCTTATCTTGAAAGAAAATGCTTTTTGCCTGAGAGATCGAAGCAGAGAAAGAGGAGAGGAGAGCCTGATAGGTTAGGAGGTCGTCATGGTGTTTGGATTTCCACCGTTTCCGCTCTGCTGCCCGAAGGATGGTTCTATTAGCATGCAGTGCGTCATTTAGCCAGGGAGCAGGAGGGGACTGACGAGCCTGCCGAGATGTGAGAGGACAGAGAGAGTCCAGAGAGGATGAGAGAGTAGAGAGGAGAGTTTCTGCAGCAGAGTTTGGAGGCAGGAGTTGGAACGAGTCAGAGGAAGGGAGGCCTGAGAGCACCGATGAGGCAAAGAGGGGGAGAGGGGGAGAGGGAACGGAGGTTACGGCGGACAGTTGGAGAGTTAGAAGAGATTAGTTTGTTATGTTTGGAAAGGGGTAGAGAGAATGAAATGAAGAAGTGATCGGATGTGTGGAGCGGGTTTACAGAGAGGTTAGAAGCAGTGCAGTTCCTTGAGAATATGAGATCAAGGACATTGCCAGCTTTATGAATTTCGTGGGGATTGAGACAGTGAGAAGGCAAAGGTGGTTAACAGAGATGTTAGTTCAGATATCTTCCCTGTCTGGAGGTTGAAGTCTCCGAGAAATACAGTGGGAGGGCCAGTTTCAGGGATGTGTGAGAGGAGATGATCCCAAGGCGCGACGGTAGAGAACAACAATGTTTAATTGTATAGGATGGGTTACTGTGACGGCATGGATTTCAAAGGTGGAAGGAGTGAAGTTCGATAGCTTGAAGAGGGAAAAGCTCCAGTTGGGAGAGAGCAGGAGACCAGTGTCACCTCCTCTGCCAGTGGGTCTGGGTGTATGGGAGAAGGAATATGCTGTGGAGAGAGCTGCCCGAGTGGATGTGTTGGATGGAGTAATCCAGGTCTCAGTGAGAGCAAGGAAATCCAGAGACTGCAGGGAAGCGTAGCCAGAGATGAAGTCAGCCTTAGGAACAGCTGACTGGCAGTTCCACAGGCCCCTGAAACTAAATGTTGGATCTCAGTGGAGCATGTGGGACAGACGAGTGCAGGCCGGTTATAGCGATTAGGAGATACACGTTGCCAGTCCTAATTGCGAGAAGACACATAAACAGGAATGGAGAAAATACATATGATTATAGCATGAGGGGCTAAAAAAACAAATAAAATAAAATACTAGAGATACTTAGCTCAATCAAAGTAGGATTTGCCTCCTCTTTGCCTCCCTCATGACTCCAATAGGCACGTTCACACCAATTACTTTTCTCACAAAGGTTCCTGAGAACTACGATTTAGTTGCGTTCACACCAAAAAGTCCCAGGAACTAAATTAGTTCTAGAGAACCTTTTTTACCCCCTTTTCAGTCCCTGCTTGAGAGCAGGGACTTTCGTGGGAGAAAAAGGTTCCTGTGTCTGATTGGCTGGGCGGAATGCAAACCACGCCCCGTCAAACTCCCAAAAACTTTTGTGAAGCCGCCCTTTTATTATCCTCGAATTGCATTATTAGCATTAGCATTAGCCCAGCGCAGAAACGCAGAGAAATTAACTTATGACAACACAAAATAAAACATGGGAGCGGTGGAGATGAGGAGGTGTCGGCGTTCTGGTCGTTTACTCGGAAGGCTTCAGTAGAAGGCTTCTACTGAAGCCAGTCCCTAACTCCGGGGACTTCCTGCCGGGGATCTTAGGCGGCAGTATACGCCTTGAAGTTGTTTGCGGCCTGCCAGTAAACCCAAAGCAGAAGAAGAAGAAGTGACGTCAGCGGCTTCATTTGCCTAATCCTCCCTCAGGAACTATTTCCGGTGTGAACGCGATCTGTAGTTCATGAGAACTAAAGAGTTCTCAGGAATCTTTGTGGGAAAAGTACTTGGTGTGAACGCGCCTAATGTCTTTATCTGTCTGACGCTGAAGCTGACGCTACAGGAAAGAGCTACCTAAAATGGACGCCTGATTGCTGAGTTCTCACAGCTGTGGGGCCACGCCCCTCTAATTAGTTAACTCTCTTCAGCTGATGGGGGACAGCAGAGTCTTCCTGCCTATTGTAATGCAGGGTTGAGACTCGTGACCCACTGAGACCTGTGTAACAGGTTCAGTTGAGCAGATCTGAGATTTAAAATCTCTCAAAAAGCAACGTTTCAGCTGCAATAACTACAGAACAATTATACAGAGTAGAATAAATGAAAAAGAGGTCTATTTAAACAAGAATATAACTTGCAGTGATTGCTGAGTCAGAGGTAGTGTCGTCACCCAGTCAAGATGAACACTGAGTTCTTTTAAATGCGGTATTGTAATATATACCCACATGACAGCTAAGGTCAGAATAGCTTTATTTAACAGCTGGTCTTATGTTTGTGACCCCTCCTGTTGTTCATTGATAAGCCTGAAACATGCACTTGTCAAGGTTCAGAGGCACATTTTGCAAATATGGCAGTAGCCATCAATCATATTAAGATAATGTATACTTTATTGTAAGTTGGAAACATTTGCGTTACATCAGCATGTGTAACAGTTGTAAATATGCAGTGGTGTTTATTTTTAAATCATTTAGAATAATCACACAAATTCTGTGTTTTATATTTAGTAATTCTGCGTTCTTTATTTGTTGATTGTTCAATACCTGACAAGGTCGGAGATGAAAAACCTGGGTCGCAGGTTCCTCAACAGTGCATTACAAGACATCTATCAATATCTGTCTATACCTCCACCATTAAACTGTCGTATTCTGCACATTTCTTATACTATCTACATACATCTTATAAGAGTATAATTATGTATAATATCAGTTAAAATAAGTGCTTAAACATACAGTAGTTAACATTGCAGGAAAGCAATATATTAGTACTTTGTCAGACTTAATATGTAAAGATGTAGCACTGAATTTCAGACTCCAGCTTACAGCTTCCTGCCTACGACCTGCCAAAGACCAGTATAGAGGAATGTTAAGCCCTCCCACTATTTTCCAAGAGGGCGTTGCCAGATTTTCAATATCAGGTTTTAACCAGGAGATGGCGCTTCATTCACAAATACAGAAAGACAAGTTTCATGGACTTTCAGTTGTGTTTTGAAGAGCATTTGAACACATCAATATTTTAGATCAACTAAAGCATATCTAATCTTGTAATTCAATAATATATTGTCTTTATATATTAAATAATCATAATTATAATGTAAATGTTTACATTACACTTCTTTATTTGTTATGCTCATACTTTAACCTTTACAATCGTTTGCTTTAATATGCAGTATATTTTTTGTATATTTTTGTGTTTACTTCCTCCTGCTCCCTTTCGGAAACATACTGTATGATTTATTATTATTATTAATATGAAGATATTATTAAGATAAGATAAGATGTTACTTTATTGATTGAACATTTTAGTTTATAATGTGCTGTCCCACGGTAATTCAGAAGGCTCACAGGTCACATTCCGACCATTATTTAAAACAATAGGTGCTTTCACACCGTCTACAGTTTGATTTGTATAGAGGGAGCTCTGTCAGTTTTCGAATTACCCATTTGCTTTCGGGGAAACCTATTTTTCAGAGCACATCCTGCTACTAAATATGTCACACGCACGCTCTGTTGACTGGCGCAGCAGCGCGGATGCGATCAATTGCTATAAAAACACTCCTCTACTAATACAGACGGTGTCACTATGCCGGCGGATGTGGCCGTTGTTGAAGCCTCTTCAGGCTCCGCATCGGCAGGCCTCTCCCTCGGTGTGGAGCTGTCAAGCTCGACCCTAACGCCGCTTACAGCCGGCCAACTAAAAGTTGTTTTCCGTTCACGTTGTCATTTTTAGACTCCTTCGCTTCTTTGCTTGAGAATCCAAAAGCTGTGACGCTTGGCTGTTTTCGCTTTGCCATATTTTTTTATTACACAGCCAGAGTTAAAAAATATATCAATATGAACATTTCAAATACCGCGCCGGCATCACCGCCATAACCATGGCAACGTAAGTAAAAATGCAGCGCCGCCACGTACGGATGGCAACACCCAGACATATTCACAAACATAAAACAAATATTCAGAAACTGTAATGAACAATAACTATTATTTATTTCAAGAACTGTTATTTACAGAAACTCAACATTTCTAATCTGTGTGACACAAATATGCACGATTGTTTTGGGCTCCCCCTATTTATCTCAAAGTCAGCCTTCAGGGGAGCTCCCTCCCTCTTCGGGGGAGCCAAGCTCCCCCTAGCTCCCCCCCATTTCGAACAGTGTCTGTGGCTGAATGGCCAGCGATTAGGTGCGGCGCATTTATCATAGGTGATCAGAGCTAACTGCCTGCCGTCAGATTTCATTTAAAAAACAGATCTGATTTTAAGACTATTTCTGCGCTCATAAAGAACGATAAGAATAAGAATAATGCGTATTGAACTGGTTTCATTAATTAGTGAGTTTATTTAACACTAGAACCACCAATCGGGTCAATTTGTGTGATGTGTGTTGTGTGTGTGCAATGTAACTTTTTTTCAATAAAATATTAAAGTCTCCCAGTCCGTGACTTTTCCTGAAAGTGTGTTATGTAGCACCCTATGTTGTTAAAAATTGCAATCTAATAGCGGGATTTGACGGGTTTAGGTAGGCCTATACAAAAACCTCTGGCGGTTCTAGTGTTAAGGTAATTAGGTACAGTAGAAGCCCTTTTTTATCAGTAACGAATTTAGCAGTTGAACATAAAAGTCAACTAACTGAGGGTCACTTGCAATGACAGTGTTGTGTCTAACTGTAAGCTTGTCACTCAGAGTAACCTACCGTTAATTTAGCTGCTGGAGAAAAAAGATCAGGGGGGGAGGGGGGGAGAGAGCTGTGGTTGATGGGCCATTAGTTGTGTAAATACTCAGCTGAGAGCTGCCGTTTCATTCAGACTGTTTAAAAAACGGTAACAATGGACTATTTTTCTTAGCGGATGCATGTCAATTTAAATCAATACATACAACTATTTTTTTAATCAATAAAACTATTTTTTAAATCAATAAAAACATTTTCTAAATCCATAAAAGCATTTAAATTAATATTGGGAGTCATGTCGTTACTTTGTTGAGAATGTGGCCGTGTAATAAGCGGGATAATTTGCAGCGACTTGTTCCTTATGGGGAAAATAACACCCGTCATGTGTGTGTGGTTAAAACACTTTCATGAAGTGAAGGAATTTCCTTCTATAAAACAGCTGTGGGCAGCAGTGAGTGTCACGGACATGAATTCATAGATCAAGGCAGACTGGTGCACACACTCTCCTGTCCTGCCAGGCGACACGCCCGTTCTAAGCCGTGTCCCTCACTCACATCCCAAGCATCCCCAAAAAGTGTATTATGTTGTTACATCTCAGATGTTATGTTTCAGTTGTGCTCTGTCTATGTTCAGTGATGCAAACTTGTCACCTTTCGGCGAAATTCGCCATTTTGAATCCAAAATAAGTTGTTTTTGTGATTCATGTAGATCTGCAATAAAAATATTTTTGGGGTATGGGGGGGTCTGGGACCCGGAGTAATCTTCGGCCGTGAGCTGTGATTTGCCATCATGACATGGTGTTCTTTTTTTATATATTATAATGAAGTACGAGCTGTGTGCTCGAGTCTTCCTGCCTGTCGGCTCTGCTCATGGATGTATAATAAGGCTCTGCTGCTCCGAGATGATGGCCTAGCTTCAGCAGCTACATTACCTACGGGTGCGTTCGTTAATATTAACTGTGCGTCCGGAGTCACTGTGGCACAGAATGGACCGCTGGTGAACAGCTGTTAGATCGGGCCGTTCAGGTGTTCAGAGCAGAGCTATCTGTCGGAGCGTCAGAGCGTGATGTGAACTGAAACGTTTTTCTGTGGCAATATTATTTAAGGAATCGTTGAGCTAGCTAGCTAGCATACATTGTCACTATCTGCTAACGTTAGCTTTAGCCTTCTATTTCTAATAGTTTTTTTCATAGGCTATAAACAGAGGTGGTATAAGTATATATATATTGTACTTGAGTAAAAGTAGAAGTACTCAGGTCTTGTACTTGAGTAAAAGTAGAAGTACTCAGATCTTGTACTTGAGTAAAAGTAGAAGCACACAGATCTTGTACTAGAGTAAAAGTAGAAGTACTCAAATATTGTACTTGAGTAAAAGTAGAAGCACTCAGGTCTTGTACTTGAGTAAAAGTAGAAGTACTCAGATCTTGTACTAGAGTAAAAGTAGAAGTACTCAGGTCTTGTACTTGAGTAAAAGTAGAAGTAGTCAGATCTTGTACTTGAGTAAAAGTAATAGTCCCAGAGTTTAGGAATACTCTGTTACAGTAAAAGTCCTGCATTCAAAATGTTCCTCAAGTAAAAGTAGAAAAGTATTATCATCAAAATATAGTGAAAGTAGCGACAGTAAAAGTAGTCATTGTGCAGATTGGTCCATTTCAGAATAATATATATATTATGTTTTATAATGATTGATCATGAAAGTGTTCTCAAAGCTGGTAAAGGTGCAGCTAGTTTGAATGACTTTGTATACTGCAGGGTAGCTTGTGGATTTGCTCCAGGTGGAACTAAAGTCTGATTTAACACTTGATTATATTTCACATCATGCATCCACATCTGTAAAGTAACTAAAGGGATTAAATACATGTAGTGGAGTAAAAGTACAGCATGTACCTCTGAACTGTAGTGGAGTAGAAGAACAAAGTAGCAAAACTTCTAAATACTTAAATAAAGTACAAGTATCTCAAAATTGTGCCCAAGTATAGTACTTGTTGAGTTTATGAACTTAGTTACTTTACACCATGTGGCTATAAAGATAAAAAGACTTAAGCCTTGCACAGAGGCATGAAAAAACATTTTCAAAATGCTCAACAGTGCTGCCAAAATTATAAACTGACTGCTACACAATTAAAATAAATGCTTTTATATATTTCTATTAGATGTGACTCTTTGGCGTTTCTGTTATTATTAACACTGCTGCTTTAGTTGTTCTGACTGCTAAAAATCCTCTATTATTCCGTGGGGTGGGGGAGCCGGGGGCTCGGATCCTTGTCACCTTTTTCATACCTGATGAGTTTGCATCCCTGTATGTTAAAAAGCCTCAGTCACCTTAATTCATGTAATAAAAACATCTCAGGTCAGTAACACTCAAAGCTAAATGTGCAATACCATGTTCAGCTATGTTACTATTTATAATGTTATTGTTGTTACATCAGAAGATGTACATATTGAAATGATTTCTTAACTTACAGTAGGCTATTTTTTACAATGTGTGTTGGAAGGATTTATTAAATTACAATGAATATTGTCATTGTTGAAGGCTTTTAGAGAAGGGTGAACTATAAGCCTGAATTACATAACATTTTATACCTAAAAACATAAAAGCCACAATAAATAAATCACAATTATTCTAGTTATTTTTACCTCCCGTATTGCTTTCAACCCACCAGCTTTTATGGTGTTGTTACGTCACTAACTGTAAGCTTCTCACATACAGTCTATGGTCACTCAGAGTAACCTACTGTTAATTTAGCTGCTGGAGAAGAAAGATCAGGGGGGGAGGGGGGGAGAGAGCTGTGGTTGATGGGCCATTAGTTGTGTAAATACACAGCTGAGAGCTGCCGTTTCATTCAGACTGTTTAAAAAACGGTAACAATGGACTATTTTTCTTAGCGGATGCATGTCAATTTAAATCAATACATACAACTATTTTTTAAATCAATAAAAACATTTTCTAAATCCATAAAAGCATTTCAATTAATATTGGGAGTCATGTCGTTACTTTGTTGAGAATGTGGCCATGTAATAAGCGGGATAATTTGCAGCGACTTGTTCCTTATGGGGAAAATAACACCCTTCACGCTTTGGGATCCTGATCGACCGACGAAGCTCCATTAAATTATACATATTTTTGGTGAATTACTGAGTTTAGGCACGTTAATAACGTTTTAATGAAGTTGAATACAGTATATTCATATGTGTCAGTGATTTCATGTCAATTCGGCGAACATAAACATAAATGATCGTGGTGAAGATGATGATTAAATTAGGATTGAAAATCGAGAGCCGGGCTGCATTTCCTCCCGTTCGAAAATTATTTTGTTAAATAACAACATGGTGATGTTTTGTAAATGATTACATGTCTCTTATTTAGCACAGTAGTATGATATCCGTGACATATGGATCTTAACAAAGTTCCGCTGTACATCCAGCGTACTGTATCTGACTTTATTTCACATAAGCTCCAGTGTGGAACCCCACTGGACCCCCTGGTGGATCAATGATCCATTGCAGCTGGCTTCATTATAATTACATTTATCTATCACGGGGGCGGTCTCAAGTCAAGCTGGAGGTTTTCCCTTGAGCGAGTGCAGATCACGTACCAATCACGGCCCTCGCGTTTCAAACTGTCTGAAATGAATCGCTACATCTGTATACCCCCAAAGCTTTTTTCTTATTCAAAATAAGACCTTAACCTAAAGTGTTCTTTAATGTTTAAATAAAGCCTTATTAGTTTGTCTGTCTGTGTCTCCTATTAATATCTAATGATAAAAATAATAGATTTCAATAACGTGCTTTTAACCATCAGGTGTCCCTTTCTATCAGCTGTGCACCGTTATGGTGTACATATACCAATATACCGATTGGATCAAATATAAAAGTCATCCGAATTAGTATTGATACGGCAAGACTTATTGTGTGAAGAGAAATTGAAGATTTTGTTTGATTGCTGATGTATTTATGATCCACGTCATATATTCAGTTTTGGCGGCAGTTATTCCTGTTTGTCTAGAAGTCTTCTCACAAGGGCTCTATAAATAGCGAACTACGGCAGATATGTAATATTTAATGCAACCGAACCGTGTATTACAATGCCGTTATGTGATGACTTTCAAAGAGAAAAGCAAGCACACTCGGAATAAAGTATTATTTTATTTTTAAAAAACGTTTTCAGATTTCACATAAACACCAAATCCCAGCATGCATTGCGGCTAAACCATCCAAATCATCGAGCTGAGGATCTTGCCCACGTCTGTTTCCGGTTTCGTTTATCACCGATGTATTTTGTTATACACACATTCTTTCACAGTTACACTTTAATTTGCATTAAAGTATTTTGTGAGGCCTTCTAACATGTTTTTAAATATAACTACGGTTGTAGTTGAAGAGTTTGTAAATTAACATGAACCGAAGCTGTTGCCTGGCAACTCAATCACACAACGTCACGTCCGTTAATTCCACATCCACACCTATGATCCACACGTATGGATTAACATCGATTTAATACATTAATGTAGCCTTTGTTTCTGCTAAAAGAGGTGTCGACCAGCTGGGGAAACAAGAAAATCGGCGTAATCGAGTGTGACTATTAAAAAATAAATCATTACGTCGGGGTAGCATTTACTTGGCATTTCCGGTTATTTCTCCAATGGTTAACATGGGTTAACAATACCGTGTAACTGTCACGTTTGAAGGGACGAAATCGTGACATCTTCACGCCTCCTAGCATGGTAAATCGTCACATGTTCACGTCTTGCCGTGATACCGGGTTGCATTTGGAATACATTTTCAGTGTGTATTCTTTGTATATTCCCTGCAGTTACTCATGTAAACCAGTAGACTGAGATAGTGTTTACAGCTTAAAAGGGTTTTCAATCAAATGTGTTGATGATTCATGTTGCTGTGTTAATGTCAGAGCAGTTAAAACAGACTGGTCAAATTTGACCTAGAGAACTAAAGTAAGGGGGGAGAAACCAACTCAAACAGAAGGGGTTAAGAATGTTGACCTTGTGGAAGATTCTTTAGGAACATCAATCACAAACCAACAAATAATAGAAGCATTTGGTAATCAGATAACAGCAACATTATTTCCATTGAGACACAATTTGTATTTGGGTGGTTAAATGAAAGCCATGATAAACAGATGGTAAGGAGGGATATGATTTGAGGAGAGTATGAGTCGGAGCTCCACCAAACAAAGATGAGTTTTAACATCACAATGGGAGCTTGGAAGGAGGCATGCTCTACATCAGGCATCACCAACTACATTTGGCGTTTGTAATAGCTTTGGCTCGGTCTGACTTTTTGCGAGTGGTGGAGGCTTAAATGCTAGTGGAAGTTGGGTTTGCACTTCAGTCTTTTTTCTTTTGGTACCGGTGATATTCACGTTCGGGTGATGCCTTTTCAAATGAGTGTGCAAGTTTGATGTATTGCCAGCCGCGTAACCAATTTTAGTTGAACAATGCCGACAAACAGCTTTGGTTCGGTCCACCTGTCTTTGTCCGTCATCCTTGTACGTAACTGCGAAACAAAATGTTCCCAAACCGGAGACTTCAATGATGCTGGAGGATTTTCGAGCTCAACTTTATCTGCGTTCGCCATTTCGACAGTTCCTCAAATTACTGACTGAATTTGAACGCATCCCTCTGACCAACTCTCATAGTATGCCTCTCTTCCAATGAAATGACTTGCTCGCTCTATGACGCGTAGAACCCAATGTGAGCAAATTACTCTGAATGCTGCGACGCAGCACCTGAGATTACTTCCATAAAGTTGTTCACGTTCTCAATTTTTTACGTTTAACGTTGTATTCGTTCGGTACACTTCGGTACACACGTGTACCTAACCGAAGGGCCCGTACACCGAATAACGCGTACCGTTACACTCCTAGTCTTAACCTTAACTATAGTTGGGTATCGTTTGAATTTCCACGATTCTGATTCCGATTCCGATTCTACTTTTCGATTCCGGTTCTTAACGGTTCTCAATTCCGATTCTTTGAGGGGCAGGGTAAAAAAATGATACATGCTTCTTCCACCAAAAAAATTACATTTATTCGAGAAACTTTTACACAGGTTAGTTTAAAGTAATATTCACATGAATCAGTCTGTTTATATTCACTGCCATGTAACTGTAACCTGAGAACCACTGAAGCTACAACAGTCCAACTTTTAAAGGAAACCCCCCCCCCCCCATTTAAAAACAGTTCTTGTTGAGAAAAACAAGCATATCTGCCTTCTCAGGCATACCAGGAAGAAATGTTTGAACATTTTAAAGTAAAATGCTTCAATCTGGTGCATTTTAAGCAGAATTACTAGAGACTAGATCTAGGGGGTACAACTCTAAACACCCATATGAAAAAAAGATTGGTTCACATTTTAATAATTAAATAAGTATGTGAACATAACCAATAACCTACCATAGCCAATAACAAATACATGTAACATATGTTATTTTTGTTGTTCATTCATATCTTATTTTACTATTTTATTTATGCATATTTTTTTATTTCTCGAGTTTAAAACGATATGTCTGGTTTACATAGTATACATTGGAATGATTTCAAACCTGTTTTATCCCAATAATTATAAAGGAGTGCCTTGGAAATATGTGTTTACATAAATTGTGATCAAAACGTTTGAGACACACTGAGATAACTTAGACTAAAGTGAACTATCTAAACACTCAAGAGTCCTTTAACTCACTGAGCTGTAGTTATCAGCCTCTCAGTCTGACTGGAGAGGACTCTCCCTCCACATCATTGTAGAAACATCTTCTTCTTCCGTTAGAGCAGCTAGCACCAGATTCTAATAACAACAGCGCTGGTACCGGTGCACCCTCCCTTTCTCCCTCGCTCGCTCCCACGCTCACTCGCACTTTGGCTGTGAGCTGCGGGTGCTAGATAAGCCAACATCCCCCATTTTCATCACTTACAGCGCCCATCGTACAGGGCAAATGAAAAGTGTAACCGGAATGAAAAGGGTGTTACATTTACTTAATTATGAATGCTGTTACATCAAGGCCGAAAATTAGGATGAGCACCAACGGTCAAAACATTTTTTTTCCCTCCCAGAGCTGTCAGCGCAGCGCCTCCACAGATCTGGCGCCCTAGGCGAACATCTATAACGCCAGTGCGACGGGCCGGTGTAGGTACCATATCTGCTCGGGGTGCGTCTATCGTTATTCCAACCCAGTTTAGATTTAACCACGCCCACTTCCGCATTACGCAAGAACGTAGCTTTAGCGTCATAGACTTCATCTTCGGCAGTTATAGCGGTCGCGGTGTAAAGCAGGATATTGAATAGTTGTTTTTTGTCTTTCCAAAGGATTTGTTGACTGAAAGTAAACGATCCAGAGTCCTGAGATTGTATTACTGGTGTTTTATCATCTCAGCTGGTGTAAGTGCAGAATATTGAATATAACCTTGACTATTACTGTGTAGCCTACTTCATTTATCTGACAGCATTATTTAATGATACTATTTTATATATATATATATATATATATATATATATATATATACACACACATTTATTCATTTATAAACATATATATATATAAACACACACTTATATGTACTCACATATGTATTTATTCATTTATACACACAGATGTATTCATTCATTTATACACACACAGCATTATTTAATGATACTATCTTATATATATATATACACACATTTATTCATTTATAAACATATATATATAAACACACACTTATATGTACTCACACGTGTATTTATTCATTTATACACACAGATGTATTCATTCATTTATACACACACACTCACATATATACACTTTATATTAATTAATTTGTACACACACACATACATATATATATAAACAAACAACACAATATAATAAAAACAGTTGCAATAATAACATAATATGGTATGATCAAAAAAAATGATATTTTTCAAAATCAATATTAGTGGGGGCTCTTTTGCAAAGATAATCAATAACTCCGCCTGACAGTTGTTGCAGATTATACAGCATACTTGTTACTTACACACATGTGCCATGATCGGAATGATCTCGTCTTGTACCTTTACTCAAGTACAAGATCTTATCACTTCTTACACCTATGGAAAGCACTTTTATGTAAAGGAATACATTTTTATAAATGTCCCAACATTTCATTTTTACATGGCAAAACGTTAATATGTTATTAATGTTAAAATAGACATTTATAACATATTATAAATGTCTATAAAATATTAAATAAACGTTAACATGTTACATGACAAACAAAAAAACGAAACATTATATATAGGCTATATATACAGATGTTTGCTAATGTGGTTGTCAGTCATATTGACCAAAGAAGCACTATTATATTGTATATTCTGCAGCGTTTATAAGGACGGTATTTTGCTCAGATTCAGATTTTGCGGGTGTGCCGTGTCTATGACGCTCTCGCGTAGAGCTACGTCGATCCTTGCGTAATGCGGAAGTGGGCGTGGTTAAATCTAAACTGGGTTGGAATAACGATAGACGCGCTCGGGGTACCATATCTGCTCGGGGTCATATCCGTCGCATCCGTCATATTGTACGGCAACTCAAGAGGGCCATCATACACGGTCAAATTCCGAACATTTAAACATAGCCTACACTTCATTCTTTACTTTGTCCGTTATTATATGTAGAAGATATTACTTTTTTCTCCTTCATGTTGATTCCATAGCAACAACTTCAAACAGGAAGTTAACCTAAAATGTAAGATACTGCAACGTAGAAGATATTACTTTTTTCTCCGTCATGTTTTTTCTATAGCAACAACTTCAAGCAGGAAGTTAACCTAAATTATATTTAAGACACTGCAACGAAAGTAACAACAAAAATGTAAAATCCTTTTCCGTTTCACAGAACACAAATTGGGTTATTTACATAATTATGTTTACACTGTCGATTGTTATTTTTTAACATTCAAACATAAAAAATAACAACTAACCGCTAGCCGCAAAGCTAGCATCACAGCCACTGCTCCGTTTTCGGAGACTTTGCACACGTTTTTCACAAACATTTTCACACGCTAGGAGTAGGCTATGGGAGCAGTGTTGGGTGTAACGCGTTACAAAAGTAACGAAGTTACAGTAATATATTACTTTTTGCTGTATCGAAGTAATGTAACGCATTACTAATGAAATGTGGGTAATATATTACCCGTTAAAATGCTCAGTAACGCAGTTACAACAGATTTTAACCCGAAATTAAATGGTGTTTTGTTTTTTAAGAATGTACTAACATAGCGAGACATTCCGACACCGGACAAATTGTGCGGGTAGATTAGTAAACCTTGTGTTTACCCTTCAGGCTTCGCGTCGAGATCTTCGGGGAAGTTGAACGTTATGCAACCATTCAAAAAAGAGAACGTAGCGAAAAATACAAACAACAAATTGTGTCAGGTGCGCGTGACCTGCTCCGCTGCGCGTGCATAATTTCGAAAGAGCTTCCACAGCAGTGACACACATCTGATCTGTGGATAATCATTTATACAAAAATGGTTAAAGCAACCATCACTAAACGCCAGCAACACTGCATCTACTGCAGACAGTAGCAACAGGTCAGATGCGGACATCACGTTACCCTCCGTTGTGGACACTAGCTTACTCCCGCCTGACTCGCCGGCCCCGGAGCAGCAGTCTTCGTCGCCCGAAACTACGCCGCCCCTCTGCGGCCCGCAGGTGCCAGGTATATCTAAACAACTACCCGCCTGTACAGTGGGGTAAGGCGGTCATTTTGCAGCTTGTGGTATAAAAATAAACAATGTCTAGAATATTCACGTGAAAATAGTACCATATTCTGACATGCCTGTAGAAATGTTGGGTCAAAAATAATGCATACAATAGCACAGATGCCTTCACCACGAATCGCTACAAAAATATCTCATATCCCAAGCTTATTATCAACGAGCTGATGTTGCAGCTGAAATGTTCTCCAGGTCACAAATTCAACCTCACATGATGATGTGATACCAGTTTTCAAGCACAGTAAATATTCTCTTCCCAGCGTATATGATGGGACCAAGGTGAAGATGTAGTAGGCTACATGGTTTTAATAATACTTTTGCCTTTCAATGTTTGCCATTTCAAACCATGAGCATGGTTTAAATAATATTTGCTTTGATTTACAATCAGAATGGAGTATTCAACTAAGCCGTGTAATACAAGTTAGTAGCCTTAAGGGTCTACACAGTTGTTATGCCATACCACATTGCCCTTCACTGGATGCATAATGAGCTGCACTAAACTACATTTTAGCATTTAAAATACCTAGCTATTCTTTTGCGGTTATTTTGGTGAAAGTAACTAAAAAGTAACTAAAGTAGTGTAACTCATTACATTTCAGAGACAGTAATATTGTAATGTAACTTATTACTTTCAAAAGAGAGTAATAAGTAATATGTAATATATTACATTTTGGAAGTAACTTGCCCAACACTGTATGGGAGTACTTCCATTTGCTTCGTCTTGATCTGTAGATGTGATTTGATGTATCGTGTGTCCCCCAACTCCTCTCCAAAGTTCAGATTTAATAAAATACTCAAGGGAGTTTCCTGAATTTTCATGCCCAAAACCAAGCACTAGGCCCTGGGTAAATTAAGAGGCTGATCTCTGGCACTTTTGTCCACTTTCCCTGGTGCTAGAAACTAAAGTCAGGCATCCCTGGAATCGTCTCAGAGAGTAGATGATCAGTGGGGCCTTGTTTTTACTGAATGATGTGTTTTTTTATGGGGAATTGTTAAATATGTTCTTTATTCTCGCGTCCAGGAGAGAAGCTTTAAAATGAGACTAAATGGAGTCTCCGAAAAGATTCAAATGGGATACTTTAATTTAAAAAAGGCGCGGTAGTGTTACAGACAGAATATTGTTCCGGCAGAAAACAGCTGTGATCTAGCTCTCATGGGCAAGAAGAGAAGCCCCCCGTTCGGTGCCGTTATATATCCTCTGCTGGCTCCTCCCCGCCAGCCGGCTCGCCTCGCCTCTAATGTCCGTTGTTGCATTTAAACAGAGGATTGGTACTTTTCACCTTCAACATATGCTTAACACGCCTTTTCTCCTCATATTCTCTTTCATCACTTTTCATGTAACACATTCTAAACGCTGTAATCAATACTCTAAAACAGGGGTTCCCAAACTTTTTCAGCATGAGACCCAAAACAGAAATGTTGTGTTCCTAAGGAACCCAAGCGAAAAAAAAATCAAGATTTTCCATAATATCTACATTTATAAACAAAGAATGCATCACATGAATTTAAAATGTAAATGAAAATGTTTATTTAATTATAAAAGTGCTTCGCAGCAATTAGGTTTCTCACCATAAAAACCTTCCCTTTGAGCTTGCCCAGAAAAAATAAGGATCAAAGCAAAAAGACGAAACATGGGAAGTGCAGTCAACTATATACAGTACAAATCAAATTTAAATGATACAATTAACAAAAGTGCAATATTAAGTTTGTCACTAGCTCAAAAACTATGTACAAACCATTTTAAAGTATTTTAAATGAACAAAGAACAAACATGTTGTAAACAGAAAGGGACAAAACACTAAACAACATTTAAATTATCAAAAGTGCAACATTAAGTTTGTCACTTGATCAAAAACTATGTACACACACTTTTAAATGAACAGAGCTGTTGTAAAACACTCTGAGAGACAAAGAAACTCCAACACTTGGCAACTGATTAACTTTACTGACTTATTTACAATATGTTCTCATCTGACATGCTAGAAGGGGTATTATATCATATATTGATACATGATATAATATAATAACAATTACATCTAATGAGAGATATGTGGCTGGTAGAAGTTTTCAACCAGCAGATCTATTCTGGGCTGGGTTTTTGACAGTGCCAATCTGAGGTCATGCTCAGGATTTAGCCTGTTTCTGTATTTGTTTTTCAGGTATGCTAAAGTAGAAAACCCAGATTCACACAAGTATGTGGTGCCAAACTGTATCAATACTTGTACAGCTATCTTAGCCAAGCAGGAGAACTCAGCCTGCTGGAAATGAGCAACCCAAAACTGTGCCAAAGTGGTTGTTTCAAACAGCATCTTACTGCCCCTGTTGACCTGCAGTGTGACCAGTGCCTCTAACTCTGCCTGACTGAGACCCAGGTCTTGTGATGGCACAGCTTGGAAGGGAAACTTCACCCACTGAAGGTGTTGAGCTCTCTGTGACTCAGGGAAGTACCGCTTGAAGTTCTCCTGTAGTTGAGACAAGTGCTCGACTATGTTCTGCTTCACAGAGTCACTCAAGGGAAGACCGGTGCTTACTTGGTAGGCAGTGAGAACAGGAAACATTGCCAGTTCTCCTGCAACCAGCTGGGAATGCCACAGGCGTGCTTCTAATCCTTGTATTCCATCTTCAAGATCCAATATGCTGTTCTCTTTTCCTTGAAGGCTGGTGTTCAGCATGTTGAGCTTGTTAAAAATGTCCACAAGGTAGGCAAATCTTGCCAACCAGCGCTTGTCCTCAAAATGCTTGGCAAGGTTAGCATCCTCATTTTTCAGGTAAGCCATGACCTGCTCTCTCAGCTCCCACACTCTCTGTAGAACTTTTCCCTTGGAGAGCCACCTTACCTTACAATGGAAGAGTAGGTGTTCATGCTCTGCCCCCATTTCCTTGCAGAGCTCTCTGAAGAGCCTTGATTGTAGTGGTCGCTTTTTTATTAGATTTACCACTCTAACAACCACGTCAAGAACCTCACCTAAGTCCTGTTGCAATGCTTTGCTAGCCAAAGCCTCCCTGTGGATAATACAGTGTGTTACCTTCACATTTGGGACCACTTTACATACATGAGCCACAAAACCAGACCTGCACCCAGTCAAGCTCCTTGCACCATCAGTGCAAAACCCTATTCAGTTTTCCCATTCTAATTTCAGTTCTTTCAAATGTGTGTCCACCACTCTGAAAATATCCTCTTCCCTTGTTGTTGTGTGCAGCTGGTCACAGAATAGGAACTCCTCCTTGATATCTTTACCACTAATGTATCTGGCAAAGACCATTAACTGGGGAATCCCAGTAACATCCACAGACTCGTCGAGCTGCAGTGAAAATAATTTGTGCTGCAGTATTTCCTCTGTGACTGTTTTTTGGATGTCAGCTGACATATCCTTGATTCTGGATGCAACGGTGTTGTTTGAGAGTGGGACAGACTCAATTTTGTTCGCTGCATCCTCACCCAAGACAGAGAGACACACATCTTTAAGACAAGGCTTTATCAGCTGCTCCCCGATGGAATGGGGCTTCTTTGCTTTGGCAATGTGGAGGCGGACTTGATATGATGCCCTCAGTGCCCCTCTGTTCCCTTTGAATGCCTGAAAATAACAGAAAATATATTATCTGTAAATATATAATACTGTATACCTAATGTGGACCTGGCAACCGCATTTATAGCGCATTACATTACATGTTACTTGTTAGACGCTTTTATCCAAAGCGACTTACATACTCAATACTGTGAATTAGGACCCGCTAGCCGGTACTAGGCCAAGTGGAAACGAAACCAAAAATGGGCCCGCACGGCTCGGCTCGGCGAGCTACCCGCTGCAGTGGAAACGCGCCATAAGTGCAAGCAGGCACTATTTGAGTGTGAGGACAGGGTTTGAGGGAAAGCAATACATATTCTGAACCTGAAATCAATAAAGTATGCTCTCAAATTTAAAGACCACGCTCTTGAATAAAGATTCCCTATCTTTATAACCCCCATATGTATTGTGCATCACACTGCAGCAGTCACGTCCGTGCGGCTGCAGTGAAAAAAGCTTTCTCTCGCTTTCCTTCTCATACTACCTGCCACTTTCCCACTAATCTTCCTGTGGTTATTGTTTCTCTGTTTTTCTCCCGGCCGTTATAAAAACATTTCAGGCTAGTAAAAGTTGAAACATCGCTCTGTGCCGCTGCAGAATGAAGTGGACTCGCGGGAGCGCGCAGCTGGCGGTCCGCTCCGGGGCTCAGTCTGCATTTCATCCAACTTTGCATTAACGAAACAATTTCACAACAGACCCTGACAAACTCACAAACACACAAATCAAATTATTAAAATGAGTGACTTACTTTTCCGCCGTCAAAACACTGCTCCTTGAACGACTCTTCTTTGCAGAGGAAAAAATCCTTCGATTTGGCCCGATGCAGAGGATGTTTTGTTTGGAGATGCCGGTCCAATTTGTTCATTTTCAAGCTTTCGTTACTGAGCACCTCTCCACATAAAACACACTGAGGCCGCTCCTCTCCATTTCTAACAGCTTTTGTGAAGCCAACGTTTAAAAACTCCTCTTTGTATCGTCTTTTTGCCATCATGTACGATCGGGATTAATCAACAGACAATAAACAGATGGCGCGAAAACTTTTGCGGGGGACGCATCAGAGTTGATACAAATACAATCTTTTATTTTTAGTTTATTTGTATTTAGAAAATTAAATCATTCAATATACAATGCTATATTGCAGAATTTCATTTTCAAAATAAAAAATAAAATACAAAAATTATAAAAAAATTGTATTTGCAACGCAGCCATCAGCTCTGACGCTGTGTGTGTGTAGCAATGCATTTAACATGGCGACCAAATGGGTCGCGACCCTGAGTTTGGGAAAGGCTGCTCTAAAACATACAGAAAATATTTCACGGCTGGTTTGGTTTCCGGTCATTCCGGATGTTGTCACATGCTACTCTCGTCTGTAAACAATAATGTATTCAAATAAACTGTACTTTCATTTAATATTCAGCATGGTAGTATCTCGACATCTATAGTTGTAGTGTTAAATCAGTAGGTTTCGGTTTGCACCACTCCATGTCATTTCGCTACTCAATTCACCTCTTTAGGAAATCGTATATTAGCCACATGCTAAATGCTAACCGTAGATGAAGGATTTTCAGAATAAAACTTAACTGCTTGTGCACAAGAATTTCTGTTTTTTCAGTATAAAAGAGCGTTTAAACTGACGGTATGTTTAAGCTACATTATACCATCAAAACATTGATTTTAATTTCTAACAGAATTCAAATATGAGCTTATTTTTAGGATTTTCGGAGACTTTGCACACGTTTTTACAAACATTTCCACACGCTAGGAGTACGGGAGTACTTCCATTCGCTTAGTCTTGATCTGTAGATGTGATTTGATGTGTCGTGTGTCCCCCAACTCCTCTCCAAAGTTCAGATATTTAATAAAATACTCAGGGGAGTTTCCTGAATTTTCATGCCCAAAACCAAGCACTAGGCCCTGGGTACATTAAGAGGCTGATCTCGGGCACTTTTGTCCACAGTTTGTATCTTGTTGGTCGAATGCACTTATTGATGGGGCCACTTTGAAATAAATAAAACATATAGCTGCACCCTAAAAAGAGTTAAAGGTAGGGTAGGCAAGAATGGAGAAACCAGATCGAGTGCACTAGAATTTGAAAGTACACAACCGGAAAAAATATGCCTCTTCCTTCAGACTTTCTTACAGAGTTCCTCCTCCAACACACACGAACGCGCATCATCACTGAGGCCACGAGATAAATTTGTGCACAGATGGAAGGCTGACGGCCATCCAGTTATTTTAGCCGGGCCGGCTAAAATGATTGGTCGTGCTTTTTACAGCGCTATGGCTTCCAGAGATTAATTTTTGTAGGTATTTATTGTCAAAGCATTTAATATATTCATTGCTATCGGGACGTTAAGAGCATTTCATGGAATATAACAAAAAGTGTTTTCTGAAATAAATTACATACCGCATTAAATTATGACTGAAGACTGTCTTCCTCTCCCTTGTTGTTCCTCGATACGTAAAGGCTGCAGCACCGTTGACAACTTCTCTCTACATATCAAACATACCGGTAAACCAGCATCGATTGCTGTGAAAGCATATAACTCTGTCCACACAGAATTAAATCCTGTGTTCCTCCGGTACTTTTCTTTGATTTATCCAGAGTTCGCTCATCGAGCCGGGGGTCAGGTTATTCGCCTCCAAGAAAAGGCGCTCGCGCGGGACCGTAGCAGGATGTGACGCATATTTTAGTTGACCTAATTAAAACGGTTTTGTTTTTTATTTATGTGTCACAGTATCACCTCAAAATACAAGATACGAAACATTTTCAACCGTGCAAGAAAATATAAATAGTCCTACAAATACTTTTTTAATTTTTTTTATTTCCTTCTTATTTTTGTCTAAGCTCAAGGGATCCAGAGCAGGGGGCTTAAAGGGCCGCCCGTGGGCCGCGGGTTGCCGACCCCTGCGCTGCGGGAAAGACAGCTTTACCCCCGACGAGGCATTTGAGTCCTGCAGGATTTCCCCGTTAATATCAGTGTCTCGAAAACACATGTTGTCGACTGAAAGACATCCAGTGTTTGGTCTTTTCCGGAAGCATCCTACAGTGTCTCAACTGAAAGAGGACCACAAACACACACAAAATATAAGATTTGGGGACATTTATCTCCCGTTCTTTCAGTTTTTCTGACATTTTCAACACCAAACATGTCGTTAATGTCTCTGTTTAGTGAACTACAGCAATTTGAAAGCCTGTACATTATTTATATCACACTTTATCAGTACAAAAATGCAGGAAATGACTTTTTTAATGCAGTATTTTCTGATATATCGTGCAACACAAAGATATTTCGCTCTATGCAAACCTTTGACTCTAATATGTCATCAACATGAAACAAGAATATGAACCTGGCTTTATCCAATGTTCACACAAGAGTTCTACATCCTGACACATGCTTCATCTATTCTACACTGTCTCAACTGAAAGAGGACCAGAAACACATTAAAAATATAATAAAATGTGGAGAATTTGGGATATTTATCTCCCATTCTTTTACTTTTCGGGCATTTTACAGACCAGACATGAAGTTGATGTCACTGTTTACCAAACTACCACTTTTTCTGAAAAATGCACAAAATGATGCAATATATGTTAAATACATGGTTTATACATGTAATTACTGGGGTTCCATTAATTCTGATTACCTAATTTGGGCGAGCACATTTGCCGCGCGCAAACCTACCTCTTTTGGATTTGGAAAGGTTGGCATGTATGCATTGGGTGTGACGTAATTGTTAAGCGACGGATATGACCCCGAGCAGATATGGTACCCCAAGCAGATATGGTACCTGCACCGGCCCTGGTCTCAGGTTACGCTGTAGGAAGTGTAGGTAGAACGCTACATTTCCCGCCCGCCGCAGTCATACAGTAGGCTACGGAGAGCAGCGAGAAACATTTCCTCAGGCATCGAAAAGCGGAACAGAAATTCACATTTCTAAATGATGCCGTTGGAATCGAAATGTTGGTTCTCGGTACCCAACCCTAGTCTTAACAGAATACGTGCAAGAGAGAAGTCATAACAAGTGGTACAGGATAGGTAGAGAACGTGTTTTTCGGATGGAAAATGAGCCAAACGCGAATACGCAGCAGCATTTGGATGCACTTCAACCAAAACCCAGGCAGTGATAAAGCGCACCATTTGTAAAGGCAAAATATCCTTTAAAGCAGGGTCAACAAATAATCTCCATCGCCACTTAAAAACACAGTATATAATATTAAGAGTTGCGTGAATTTCATTCAGGGCAAGGCAACTTTATTTACTTAACACATACAGAGGGTAAATAGTAATACATTCACTGACATGATGACATGGATATGGCGCCACCTTGTGTCATGTTTACAATGCAGATTATTGACATTAGGTCTGGCAATACAGTCAATCATTATCCTGGTTATTATTTCGCAGATAGTAACCCCGCCCCCTTTAAAAAAAACGGCTCTTTTGAACGGCTCTTTGAAAGGAACGGAGCCATAAGATCCGGCTCCCTTAAAAGAGCCGTAATTCCCATCACTACAGCGGGGCTACTGCTGTGGAGCGCACAAAGCAGACTCTTCACAACGAAGGATCACTTCTTCTTCAAGGCAGGGAAGGTTTTGCAGTACGCAGTCTACTGTCCCGTAGCTGCTGCCTCTCTGTTGGACTCCGGTACTGCACCTTACTCACGAGACGTTGTAAAAAAAAAAAATGGGTGGGGGGCGAACGCAGTAACCACTCCGCCAACGCCACAGTCACCCCCGTCGTGCGGGCCGGATGAGAATGTCTGGCGGGCCGGATGTGGCCCGCGGGCCGCCAGTTGGTGGTCACTGCTCTACATCTTTCATAACACACCTTTATCAATCCTGTCTGTCCTCGCCTTCTTACTTTCTCTCCACTTTCACTTATCATTTGTTTTTAGTTGTTTCTTTCTGGTTCTCTTCGTCATTCACCTCCGTCCGTACTTAAGTAAATGTACTCAGTTCTTGTACTTAAGTAAAAGTAGAAGTACCAGAGCAGAGTGTAGGAATACTCTGTTACAGTAAAAGTCCTGCATTCAAAATGTTCCTCAACATGGGCGGCGCCAGGATTTGTTTGCTGCAGTAGCTTAGCAGTTGCTATGACAGCACGGCGTTGCTAGTTAATTTTCTAAATAAATAAACAAACAATACCAGTGGGCCAAGCACGAGCCTGTTCATATTGTAGCGTTCACCGCTATTCAAGATCACAGATCACGAGCCTTCAATGTCGAAAACGTTCTCTTTATTTTCTGGTATTGACGGCCACAGCCACGCCTTACAGAACCAATCAATAGTATAACACTCATTATGACTTTTCCCCACACTCGAAGACAACTCCTACCATGTCGTACTCCCTCCACACACACCGGAAAATGCACACACACACACACACACACACACACACACACACACACACACACACACACACACACACACACACACACACACACACACACACACACACACACACACACACACACACACACACACACACACACACACACACACACACACACAGACACACAGACACACAGACACACACACACACACACACACACACACACACACACACAAACACACACCTGGAAGGGGCGGTCTCTCCCTAACTCCCACCAACAACATTGCCTAAATAACTTTACAAACGTACTAAACTGTGCACATCTGATAACTGAAATAACTATTAATTTGCACACGCTACAATATTATCATTAATATTTACATTAAAACAGTCCTTTGACACTTTGCAAGGTAAGCACAACTAAAATAAGTTTGTAAAAGCAGAATTTGAACACTGTTTCTGTGCTCCTACAATATTTTTGTATAATACCATTACACCCTAAGTCAGTGGTTCTCAAACTTTTTTCAATAGTTTACCCCCTTTGAAAAAAAGATTCAGCTAAGTACCCCCTGATCAGCGCAAAAAAAATTGTTAGGGAAAATATGCCTATATAAAGAGGTACAGTACAGCGCTGCACCATCAGTGTCTGATTTATTAAAACAACAACATTGTAACTGAAAAACACTTAAAGAGCATCTTGCAGGTTTTTATTTTTTCTAAATTTATGCTTAAACTTGCTTGAAAATTACAATTAAAAAAGTGAATGCAGGATTTGATATGTTTTATACGTCAAACGCGTCATATTACATCACACAGGGGATACCCGCTCTCTGACTGCGGGTATAGTAGAGTTGCGTTGAGTAGAGCGGTTGTGTTTTAGTGAGCTGGTATTTTTCGGTAGTTTTACATTGTATTTCACCATTTGTAATCATGGTGCAGTATTGTGTTTGTGCAGGTTGCACAAATACCAGCCTGTCAGGACATCGAGTCCACAGTAAAAAGGACCGGAGCTAGCGTTCGTTCCTGGGTGCGTTGTGCATCCACCTCCCTGCAGCACATACTCTCCACAGCTTTATCAGGAAACCATATTACTTCTCTCTCCCCTCCGGTACACGGCACCGTAAGACTAGTGTGGAGTTGCATTAGGTAACGCTTTGGTGGCTGTACTGCTCCAGCCGTCTCCTTTGTGTTTGTTTGTTTCCCCCTGTCTGTGTTGTTTGTGTGTGCGTGGTGGCTGTCACTCCCGGCTCCCGGCTCAACCTCCACTCACCTGCTGCAATCAGCTGTGCACCCTCCCCAACTACACACCTGCTTTCCATCAAGCCATTTACAACGGCATATCAACGAAGGCTCCACAACCTTTCTCCGCCAGATCGTCAAGTATCAGCCGTATCTCGCGTCTCTCCTCCGGTACACAGCACCGTAGTGTGAAGTTACATTAGGTAACGCGAGATACGGCTGATACTTGCGCATTCGTTTCTGTTATGGATCAGTATCAACAGTCCTGCCAGTAACGTTACTATATTATCAATGCTGCTTTAGTTATAGCCTGATATATGATAGCTAACTTTACAATGTTGTGATGTGACGTGAGCTAATATTCTGTAGCTAACGCCGGTCACTCACCAAGATAGCTGCCCAGTTCTCCACTGGTTCTCCTCACACCACAGCTCAATTTATCTCCGATGGCCGTTATTTCTTCTAATCCTTGGCTGCTCCTGGTCTCTTGGACGCCTAGCAGGCTCATAATTATAAGGTTGTGGTCCGTCATATGCATTTGAATATTCATGTTCAACTTCTTCTGTGTCTTCTGTGTCGAAACTAGCATTGGGATCCATGTTTATTAATACGTTACACCTGCCGCTCTCCCCCTTGTGTCCCCCGTGTTACGTCACACGCGGGAGGTCACGTGCCGAGGCTTTTTTATGCGGAAGTGAACATTTCTTACAAAAACGACGCCAGATGTCACTGTAGTGTATATTTCTGTATATTTTTGGGAAAATCTAGTGTATTCATCATTTTCCTACACATTTATTCACAGGTGTCTTTAACCTGGAAGTTGCTCTTTAAATGCTACATTTCAAATGTTTACAATCCATCATTAAATTAATGGCAAACCAATTTTAACATCATGCAATAACACTAAGACGACATTAGTTGCATTGAACTGATCTTTTTAATAAGTTGTACTTACAATGTAGTGAGAAACATGGGCTTGTGCTTCACTGAGGATCTTTGTCATTCTGACAGGGAGGCAACTGCTGTTATTACACTTCGCGTTTTGAAATATGTGTTCATATAAAAACCCACACTGCTCAAACTTCGATACTTTTCCTAAAATTAGTATATTTATTTATTTTGGGGCGTGGGGAATGAAGAGAGAAAAATATATGAGCATTTTATGAGCATGGGATTTTGACATGTACACATATGTACATATGTACATATGCATAATGCTGCTATACTTTGCGGCCACATTTAAGAGTTAGACCTAACACACTTAGCTACTCTACTCTGGAACTTTTCTTTACTGTCGTGTCACTCATTACAGGTTCCGTACCGCCATTTGAGAACCACTGCCCTAAGTGTACAAGTACACAATAGCGATCGTTCACTGTTTCAACTGGTATGCTGTGGCATAAACCTCATCACCACACCGCAAACAGACAGACAGACACACAAACACACACACACACACACACACACACACACACACACACACACATAGGGTTGTCCAGCTGGACCAGCACCGTGGGAGATCGCGGTCGTTTACGCTGACTTGTGAGAAATCTTTCCATTTTCGATCTGTTTTCACATCATACTGAGAATTATAACAACATTAGCCAAGTAACAGTTTTTACTGCTTTAACGCTTTAACTTACAACGACCCCTGATAGATCTCGCGAGAATGTGTATAAATACATATAGATACATTTTCATAACAAAACAATGGGGTTGCTTAGCCGTTGCTAGGCCAATTGTTGGAGTTGCTATAGCAACTCCAAGCTACCTCCTGGCGCCGCCCCTGTTCCTCAAGTAAAATTGGAAAAGTATTACAGAGCTCTCAAGGGTCACGCATTTGGCGTGAGACACACGCATTTCACTCCGCTCACACGCCACACCTTGTATTTCTCACGTAGAGATTTCTTTCCAGGGTACCGCCCACCAAGTTGCGCCGCAATTTTGTAAACAAACTCCACTAGCACCCCCCCCCCCCCCCCGTTGACATTCGCGGTACAGAGGGCTTCATGGGAAGTTTGAGGGGAGCCAGAAGTTGGAGTACCAAACACCGCTGCCAAAATCTCACTCTGAACTCTGTTCAAAACTTGAGAGCCCTGCTATTATCATCAAAATATAGTTAAAGTAGCAAGAGTAAAAGTAGTCCTTGTGCAGATTGGTTCATTTCAGAATAATATATATATGTTTTATAATGATTGATCATGAAAGTTTTCTCAAAGCTGGTAAAGGTGCAGCTAGTTTGAATGACTTTGTATATTGCAGGGTAGCTTGTGAATTTAATCCAGGTGGAACTAAAGTCTGATTTAACATTTGTTTATATTTCACATCATTAATCCAGAACTGCAAAGTAAGTCAAGTTAAAGTACACTATTTACGTCTGAATTGTAGTGGGTTAGAAGTATATAGTATCTCAAAATTGTGCTTGAGTACAGTACTTGAGTAAATGTTTTTAATTACTTTACACCACTTGCTTCATCTTTGTCCAAGATATTTCCTTCATTGTTACCTCTTCTTTCTCCTCCTCCTCCTCCTCCTCCTCCTCCTCCTGCTCAGATCGGTACATGGTACTCCAACAACACGTTGGCCATGAACTCCACGTCCCTGGACCTGAACGCCTCGGACACGCTGGTTAACAAGACGCTAATCGTGACCACAATACTGGTAATATGTCATAATGTAGAGTTGGATTTCACTGCATGAGGTTTCTCCTCCTAAATCAACTGCTGATGATGTCACTTCCTCTGGTAGGAGAACCCGTACGTGATGCGGAGGTCCAACTACCAAGACTTCCAGGGAAACGACCAGTATGAGGGCTTCTGTATGGACATGCTCCGAGAGCTGGCCGGCACCCTGAAGTTCTCCTTTAAGATCAAGCTGGTGGACGACGGGCTGTACGGGGCCCCGGAGCCCAACGGCAGCTGGACCGGCATGGTGGGGGAGCTGATCAACCGGGTGAGTGGGGGAGGGGAACAATGTTTGAAAGAAGAGGAATAACTAACATATTTAGACAAGCTATCCACATTCAAAGTTTGTCCAGTTTTGATTGCAACTCCCTCTGAAAGGGAACACAGGGATTCTGAGAGAAGTTCCTGTAAAACTGGATGACAAAAGGAGCCGTCACCACACATTGTAACACATGCACATTACCTTACCTGGATTTTCCGAATTTGTGTTTTGCTGCATTATTATTAAAATAAAAATCTAACAGCAGAGAATACTTGAGAGACCTCTTTCTATACCACTTGTTTTAAATACAGACATTTATAGTGCATGGTTTGGCTCGACTCCATAGACTATACAATATGGACGTAGGCTCTATGAAGTCATCCACAGGTTTATGAAGTCCTTTGTGAAGCACAAAGCACTGAAGCAGCAGAGCACACCGAGCTGTCGCCCTTTGTTATGCATATACTTTATCCGTAATATCATTTAATCAGGTGGGTTGTATATAAGCATATTACAGTTGTTGTGAAAGATTATATAAAGAGGCTAAGACAATTGTTCACACCCTATAATCATATCAGAGTGGTGCAGGAATGAGTCCTAAACCATTTTAGCACTTCCTGTTCGATCATCGAAAATTCAACAGTTTTTTGGAAGTGCTTTTGGTTAGATGCCTGTAATAAGATTTGTGGTTAACTCAAGCAAACAAATGTTGTGTTCTCCGTTCCGCACAGACCTGATTCTCATCACCTGCTGTGACCTATATTCTCTTTCTACACCGCGCTGTTACAAGTCAAAAAAAAAAAAAGGTAAATAGACGAATCAAAAGGTCATAGAAGAGCTCCAACACAGAGGCCTTGGTTAGACCATACACTTCAGCACATGCACTACACTCGGTGTCAGCCAATCCGCTTGCTGCTCCCTCATTGTGAGTGGGACCCAGGGCTGAAGTCCAATAGTCCATTTAGCTTAGGAACCTTCCTAACGGAGTGAAATGACCCGGAAGTCCCTCAGTGGCAGCCATGATAAGTGCCGTTCGAATTCTCTAGATCAGGGGTTCCCAAAGTGTGGGAAGGTGAGCCTCCCCTCAGAGAACATAATCACAGCCGCGCCCCCCCCCTCCCAATTATTATTGCTATTATTATTATTATTATTATTATTATTGTTGCTATAATGCAGGGGTATTCAATTGCATTTCAAAGAGGTCCAGTAAGAGAAAATGTCATAATTCTTTTTCGGAAATTGATGAGAAATCTTTGATGAACCTGGAGCAATAATTGGCCATGCCCAGCAGACTGTTGACCTCACTCTGATTTTCAGGATCTGTGGCATGATGGACTGCCACAACCTTTTTGCGATCAGCTGAAACACCTTGCGCTGAGAAGATGAAGCCGAAAAACTCAAGCCTGGATTTGTTGAATTCACATTTCTCACGATTAAGTGTGAGACCACTGTCTTTCAGTCTCTGGAACAGGGCTCTGAGGTTGTTTTCATGCTCAGCCTGAGTGGCACCATGAACAATGATGTCATCGCTGAGATTCTTCACACCTTTCAGACCGTGCAGTGTTTGACATAAGGCATTTTGGAACACCTCGGCTGCAGAGGATATGCCAAAACTTTGTAGCGTCTTAGTCCAAGGTGAGTGGAAAATGTTGTGATGTATCTGCTGTCTGGATGAAGCTCTAGCTGGTGATATCCAGCTCTCAGGTCAAATTTAGAGAACACAGTTGCTCCGTTTAACTCATGTATCACGTCATCCATTGTGGGGGTGATGTGTCTTTCCCTCTCTATGGCTGTGTTAGCATGTCAACACAAATTCTTACTTTGTTGGGGTCTTTAGGCTTGGGTGGTGCAACAATAGGTGATACCCATGGAGTCGGTCCAGTCACCTCCTCTATGATGTCCTCTGCTTCTAGCTTGCAAAGGTCATCCTCAACCTTCTGGCGGATGTGGAATGGTACTCGTCGATGTGGTTGACATGTCGGTTTGATGTCAGGATTTATATGAAGCTTTACCTGAGCGTCTTTCAGTTGGCCTATTCCCTTAAACAGCTCGGGATTGCTTTCCTCCAGCTCATCTGCGACTGTGAGATGCTGTGGTCTGGATGACACTGCGGTGACAATTTTAATCAATCCCAGTGTTTTGGATGTCTGGTAGCTTAGAATATTAAATCCATCTCCTTTAATCACAAAGAATGTCAACATTTTGTTTTTCTGTCCCTTCTCGACATTGCACGAACAGTCAGATCAGGCAATGGGACCAGGGCTCTCGACTAACTTTTTTCACCATCCTCCCGGAACCGTCCCGAAATACAATCTAAGTCGTCCCGAAATTAATGTGGACCATCCCGAATTTAAAATATTAGTTTTTCTACATTATCATTAGTTAAAATCATTCAAAGTGACCTTTAACATAAATAAAACATCACACAAATCTAGATGATAATTCATCAACCTTTTTATTTGAGGAAATCAGTCAAACACAGAAAAAAGGCCAAACATATTTTAAAAAAAACACACAAACGAGAAAGTTACTCTAATATTGAATCCAATCAAGTCCCATCCAACTAACAAATAAATCCAACACTCTGTCCTGAAGACAGAAGACAGAACCCAGAGTAACCACTAACCAGGATGACAGTCTGTAACACAGTCAGGAGACCTTTACAAACTGCCCCGCCCCCTCGCACACAGACGGGAGAGAGAGATCTCTCGTCTGGATTGGTCTTATTGCATATTAGAAATGGAGTTGGCGAAACTAAAACTGCGATATAATGTTTATTTAGCAATAAGGGAGAGGCGCAGCATATTGCTAAGGACTGAATGCAATGGAGAGTTCTCATTATTCGCGGGCCAGGAATTTGCGGAAAGCTGTGCCGCTGGCTGTCGGTATACGTGGCCCCGGTATATTTCGCGGGTTGCTAAATGTTTTGTGCGTGTGTGTTTATGTTGACAAAGAGGTTTAATAACTGTGTGCTACACAAAACGTGCAGTCAGTTTCATTTTCATCGCCTTTCGTAGTAGAGTTAGCAGGGTATTTTTATTTTAACTCTCATCCCAAATTCGTCCCAACATTTTTTTTTATCCTCCCCGACCCTATTTTTTTCGGCCCCAGGGCGACGGGACGCCCTTAAGCTCGAGCCCTGAATGGGACGTTGGAGCGGAATGGATATATCTTTGTTGTTGTGGGGCTGAGTTGTGGAAGAGGCGCCAGGTCTCTGAAGCTTGATTCACTGACACAGTTTGCTGTAGCTCCTGAATCGATTAAAACAAGCATGCTATTTTCATTTAGCTTGATATGAGTCTGTGGCAGCTCTGAAATATTGTCAGCTTCAACTGTAAAAACATAAGCATCGTCACTGCTGGATGAGTTATGCTCTATTTTCTCATTTGGTGCAGCCCCTCTTATATGATGAATCTTCTTAGAATGCGTGTTAGCTCTGCGTTGTGTCTGTCTTGTGTCACTGTCTTTAGATCTTTAGCGACATTGTTTTGCAAAATGATTTAGCTTACCACATGCTCTACATTGTTTACTTTTAGCAGGGCATTCACCATCATGGGGATATTTACCTCCACAGCTTGTGCAGCGGTTGCTGGAAAAGCGTTTCTCCGACCATTTACTGCTGCTTGGATGCTTCTCTGCGGTCTTTTGATCCAGCCTGTTGACTGTAGCTGTTGTGCCCTTTTCTATGCCACTTGCTTGAAGTTCGGACAGCTCCATTGTTCTCCCATGGTCTAAAAGTGCATCTAGGCTTCAATCTGGTTCTCTCAGTGCCTTTCTGAGCATCCTCAACCTTGTGTGATAACTGTCCAAAGTTTCACCTGGATCTTGCTTAGCTTTTCTGAAGATGTACCCTTGATATTGGACGTTTTTCTTGGGTGAGAAATATGTAGATAGCTTCTGCTTAGCGTCTGCATATTTTTCATCTTCTCCTTATAGTGTGTCGTAGATATCATGCACACGTTCTCCTGCTAAGTGCAGCATTAATGCCTTTAGCCTAGCATCGCCATTTATGGTCATAGCAGTGGTGTAGTTTTCAAACCTTTCCATCCATTTCGTCCAGCGAGGTCCGAAAGAGCCAAGGTCCGTTTCTGTGTCAAACGGTGGGAGAAGAGCGGTATTCACGGCCATTGCTGCTGCGATGCGCCGACTGCCACGTTTTCGTTTTTAGCTTAGCGTAGTTAGCTTAGCTTCACTCTCCAATTGTCCGTCTTTCTTCCTTTTCTTTTCCGGAAAACTGAGCGAAGTCTGTGTTTATCCTTCGTGTGTCCTTTTGCTTACTCCTCGTCACCAATGTAATATTTCCATATTGAGATTGGACATGAAAGACTCAACTTACAGGACGTTAACAGGGTTTCTTCACCAGTGCTGGCTCACACACATTATACATGCTTACTGCGCACTTCATCACTGCTCGTGTGTCTATATGCTGTGTAGACAGCAGGGGGCACAGTTATACTGAGAGCACAATACATTCACATGAATATCACAATACACACCACACAGTCTCATGCTATAAATGCTCTATATCTAATCCAAAAATTATAAGTTAATATAAACTAAGGAAATGGCTCCGACAGTCCACTGAGATAAACAGGAAGCCAGGTGCACTAATTAAGAAAGAGATATAGTGTGAGGAGTCTCATGAACGTCTTCTATGTTTCTGATCCGCTCATCGTATTTAGACAGATCTGACCGTTTTAACAGCAGTTAAATATATCCTTTTTCAACTGAAATGAGTTCCGTTCTAGTTCCATACTGACCAGCCAGAGCCCTCTACGAGCCACGTCATGACTTACGTTGCTGATTTCTTCAGCAAAGCCGGTGTAAATAACAAAGACAGCGGCTGGCTGTGTAGAAGCTGTGTTCATGTGGCTTTTATTCTTACAAAGCCTGATTGAATCACAGAATAACTTTCTAGCTTTCCTTACCTGTTCTCTAATACCAAAGGTTCCCTTCCTTTTTTTCTTGTGGACCCCTTGAGTTGGTCTCCATTCTATAAGAACCCCCGACTCATCTGTGATGATTCACCTACATGTGATAAACGCTTTGTAATCGTATTTAACCCAACTGCTCCTTAAATGAAAATCCCTTGTATAAGTCACCCTGATTACAAATGCATTTAAACTTGACATTTACACATATTGCCAGTGAAAATAATAATATTAACACCCCCTTCTAGCAGTTTCTAGCAGTTTCTACATCTTCTAGCAGTTTCTAGCAGTTTCTAGCAGTTTCTAGCAGTTTCTACATCTTCGTTAAGTCACTATCAGGCCAGGGGTCCCCAAGCTTTCTGAGACTGAGAGCTACCTGTATTTAACCAGATGAAAACATTGAGATACAAAACATTGAGATACAATCTAATACAATGCTGACCTGGCCAAGAAGGCAGCAACGTTACACATATAACACAGACATATCAAATACAGAAAACACAACTAAGTAAACAAAAGACGAAAAGCAGTCACTACATTGTGCACATTTGGGACAGTAAGAAAGGTACTACTTATTACTGCAAGAGCAGCTGGTGGTAAGGACCTCAGACAACTTAAATTAAAACAGGCTATTGGGACAAGTGCCGTCAGTTTGAGGCTTGATTGGAGGTCATTCCAAGATGGAGGACCATAATGAAAAAGACTCCTTTTTACAGCCTCAGTCCGCACAGCAGGTACACACCCCCACCTGTCGCCTCAGGCCTGCTGAAGCTAACCTACTGCAGCCCATCAGGACGCAGCTCCGGACCTGGGGTGACAGGGCCTTCGTAGCAGCCTCCCCCACACTCTGGACCTCCCTCCCCAGCCACGTCAGATCTACCAACACTCTCACATCATTCAAACAATCTCTCAAAACTCACCTTTTCACTCTTGCCTTCAACTCCTAATCCACTAACCCCTCGCCCTTATTCCACCTAGTTTAGCACTTTTTACTTTTGTTGTTATTTTTTTTTACTTGCTTGTAAGTGCTTTGATCACCAGGAAAAGCGCTTTATAAATGTAATGTATTATTATTATTATTAATATTACCTGGAACCGTATCCATCCATCCGTATCCTGAGGTTGTAAGAGTCACAAACTGGAGCAAATCTGGAACATATGTACAGTGGAAGCTTACCTAAAATGGCTTTATACATTAATAAAAACCAATGCTGCATCCTACGCATAGTAAGTGAGGACCATCAAGTTAGGCTGTACAGTTTGCAATGATGAGTCCTATAGGGTGCATTTGATATATATCGTATTGCAGCGTGGTAGAGTGGGTTGTTTTTTATTTGCTCCTAACACTGCCTGGATTATTCGGCTGCACATATAGTACTTTGGGAAATTCCATAAGCAAATCAGAATTTAAGACACACTTTAATAAAAGGGAACATAATGCAAACCTACAATTTTTTAAAATGTATTTAACCTTTATTCAACCAGATAAAAAGCATTGAGATAAAATCTAATTTACAATGCTGACCTGGCCAAGAAGGCAGCAACGTTACACATGTTTACACATAACACAGACATATCAAATACAGAGAACACAACTAAGTAAACAAACAACAAACAAAAAAAAGCAGTCACTACATTGTGCACATTTGGGACAGTAAGAAAGGTACTACTTATGACTGCAAGACCAGCTGGTGGTAAGGACCTCAGACAACTTCAATTTAAAACAGGCTATAGGGACAAGTGCCGTCAGTTTGAGGCTTGATTGAAGGTCATTCCAAGACCAAGGACCATAATGAAAAAGACTCCCTTTTCCAGCCTCAGTCCGCACAGCAGGAACCTGGAACCGTATCCAGGCACTGAGTCTGAGGTTGTAAGAGTCACAAACTGGAGCAAATCTGGCACATACAGTGAAAGCTTACCTAAAATGGCTTTATACATGAATAAAAACCAATGCTGCATCCTACGCATACTAAGTGAGGACCATCCAGTTAGGCTATACAGTGTGCAATGATGAGTCCTATAGGGTGCATTTGATATATATCGCAGTGCAGCATGGTAGAGTGGGTCAAGTTTGGCCAAAACAGTGGGACAGGCAAATCTATAAAGTATATCACCGTAGTCAAGCTGGGACAGGAATAAGCCAGAGACCTTTTAAAGGAAGAAGTTGAAAAACAACATTTAAGTCTGTAAAGGAAGCCAATATGTGTATTTCAATTTCTTAGTTAAAACTTCAATGTGGTGTTTAAAGTTTAGATTTCTGTCCAACCAAAAGCCCAGATATTTGTATGTATCGACAAACTCAATAGAGACGCCATCAAGGGTGTCAATGGAGAGGCAAGAGAACGCTGACTTGGGAGCAAAAAGCATTGCTTTGGTTTTCTTACCGTTCAATAGCAGCTTAGAATCAAGAAGCGCATACTTAAATCAGATTTTAAATTGGAAACGGCCATATCCAGAGAAGGAGCACATGAGTATACAATAGTGTCATCAGCATACATATGATAGGTAGAAAGTTGCATCTGATTACAAATATTGTTTACATATAATGAAAGAGCCAAGGCCCCAAAATAGAGCCCTGTGGAACTCCCTTCAATCAATCAATCAATCAATCAATCAATCAATCAATCAATCAATCAATGTTTATTTATATAGCCCAATATCACAAATGTTACATTTGTCTCAGTGGACTTCACAGTTTGTACAGAATATCAGTATGACAATACGACACCCTCTGTCCTTAGACCCTCACATTGTACAAGGAAAAACTTCCAGAGAACACCCACAGTTTAAAAGGAAACATGGGAGAAACCTCAGGGAGAGCAACAGAGGAGGAATCCCTCTCCCAAGACGGACAGACGCGCAATAGATGCCGTGTGTAAATTGAAAAGATTTCTCCAAGGCGACAGGGTCAGAGACAGTACTACCCAACCGCATTGAGAACGGCTCTCGAGCCGCATGCGGCTCTATAAGCCCTCTGCTCTGGCTCCCTTGAGTCTAGACAAAAATAAGAAGGAAATAAAATAGAAATATTTGTAGGACTGTTTATATTGTTGCACGGTTGAACATTTTTCATATCTTGTATTTTGCGGTGATACTGTGACACTTAAAAAATAAATAAAACGTTTTGAATTAGTTCAACTAAAATATGCGTCACATCCTGCTACGGTCCCGCGCCAGTGCCTTTTCTTGCAGGCGAATAACCTAACCCCGGCTCGATGAGCGAATGTTATGCACCGTGACTCACTGATATGACGACTCAATTGCACAACCCGGAGACGAAAAGGTTTGAAGAAAAAATAAACTTTAATGGATCAAAAAACAAAGAAACACTCTTTACAGAGGGAGTGACAAAACGGTCACAAAAGAAAACGCTCTCATGGAGGATATCTCAAAAGGTACTTGGTCTCTCTATGGCTGCTTGGATCTGACTTCTTGGCATGACGAACAAGACGAACTGACAACAGACAAGGGGAGACAGGACAATATATACAAGAGGTAAGTGGGAAAAGGTGGAAACAATCAGGGGCGGGGCAGACGCTGACGATGGCGGGAAACAAGAACCAAGGAAGTAAAGGCACCTGGAATGAGACAAGGAGTACAAAATAAAACAGGAAGTGAAACAAACAAAACAAGCATGAACGTTACAAATACATAACAAACTAACATAATTGACGGGACACAAGAGTACCCCCCCTTCTAGGGCCGACTCCCGACGGCCCAGGCTGCTCAGGGTGGCGATCATAGAAGTCATTTATGAGTGTTTTATCCACCGCGAAAGTCGAAGAGACCCAGCAACGTTCCTCAGGACCGTATCCCTCCCAATCGACCAAGAATTGGCGTCCTCGGCCCCGTTTGCGGACCGACAGAATTTTCCTGACCGTGTACACCGGGCCACCATCAATGATCCGGGGTGGAGGGGGGGGTTTGGAGGGGGGAACCAGAGTGCTCTCTTGAACTGGCTTGAGTTTGCAGACATGAAACGTAGGATGAACCTTCAAGGACCTGGGGAGTTAGAGGCGCACAGAGACAGGGTTAATGATTTTTGAGACTGGGAAAGGACCCACAAAGCTCAGTGCCAACTTCTTGGAATGAACATATAGAGGTAGGTCCTTGGTAGAGAGCCAGAATTTCTGTCCCGGCTTGTAGAGGGGGGCCGCACGTCTGTGATGATCCACCACTGACTTCATCCGGTTCGAGGTTCGGAGGAGCGCCTGCCCAGCACCGGCCCAGACCCGCTGACAGCGTCGAACCATAGCGTGCGCGGATGGCACCTTGACTTCTTCTTTATTGGCAGGGAAGAGAGGGGGCTGATATCCGTTCGCACACTGGAACGGGGAGAGACCAGTGGCAGCCGATGGAAGAGTGTTGTGTGCGTACTCTACCCAGGTCAGATGATCGCTCCAAGTGGATTACTTCTGGGACACGAGACACCTGAGGCAGGTTTCGAGGTCATGATTCAGGCGTTCTGTCTGACCGTTGGACTGCGGGTGATAACCGGAGGACAAGCTGACGGTGGCGCCGAGGAGCTGGCAAAACTCCTTCCAGAAGATGGAAGTGAACTGAGGACCTCTGTCTGAGACTATGTCGCTGGGAAAACCATGAATTCTGAACACATGAGTAAGCATGACCTCTGCCGTTTTCTTGGCAGAGGGAAGTTTGAGCAGAGGAATGAAATGTACCATCTTTGAGAACCGATCCACCACTGTAAGGACGGTAGTGTTACCTTTGGAAGGTGGGAATCCAGTCACAAAGTCCATGGAGATATGCGACCATGGTCGTTGAGGCACTGGGAGGGGCTGGAGCAGACCCACCTGGGCCTGGGAAGAAGTCTTATTCCGGGCGCACGCTGGACAGGCCGCCACATATTCAAAGACCTCTTTCCTCATGGACGGCCACCAGAACCGCTGCTTTATGGCAAACATAGTTCGCCGGACCCCCGGATGGCATGTGAGCTTGGAAGTGTGAGCCCAGTGGACTACCTGAGAGCGTAAAGACACAGGGACAAACAAACGGTTGTCTGGACACTCACTAGGTGCCGGGCTCAAAACATTAGCCTGCTTCACATCTGTTTCTATCTGCCAAATTACCAACCCAACCACACGGTTTAGTGGAAGGATTGATTCAGGTTTCTTGGCAGTAGGGGCAGGCTCAAAGAGACGAGACAGTGCGTCTGGCTTACGGTTCTGCGTACCGGGTCTAAAGGATAACGTAAAGTTAAACCTACTAAAGAACAGGGACACACACATTCCGATGGCCCATTCGTTTTAAACAAAGAGCTCGCAACGCATAGGGGGGTGGGGCTGGTGAACGGTATGGTCAATGTTTGTAAACACTGTGAAATGTTGACTTTATTTGATCATTTCAGTTAAAAAGTAACGTTCATATTAACCCTAACACTTTTTGAGAAGAGAAATATGAATATGTTAGTGGCTGACCCAGCCCCATGGTCTGTCACAGTAGTGCGGGAAAGAGAAGTGCACTGTTTTGCCTGGCTGGACCTGTAGTTTACAGGAAAGGAGTGAGCAGAGGGTGGAGTTGTCGATTCTTGTTCTGTTTTCTGTGAACAAGCCTCTCAGACTTTCAGTTGTGCGCTACTAAAGAGACGCGCTACCATGGAAACCAAATGGTAGCTCAGGGGCGTTGCCAGGATCTGAAAAAAATCGGGGCTTAGCCCACAGTGGCGGCGGCGTTAGAGTGGAATTTTCTACTGCAACCCTCCCCACACGCACACACACAGTACAACCGCGACTGTTACAATGAAGGCTCGATAATCAGCTCACGGCATATAGGCAGGGGTAAAGTGCTATTTTTTATGAGTGGGGGGTGGACCACACCTCCTCTAGGGAGGGAGCCGCTGCCAGTCCCTTTGTCCACGGCAGGGCCGCCGGTGCTGGGGTCCGCGCCCGCTGCGGAGCCGCTGCCAGTTGCTTTGTCCACGTCCGGGCCCGCGCCCGAAACGCCGGTGGTGGAACCGCCGGTCAGTCAGTCCGTGGCGGAGCCAACGGTTTCACGCGTAGAAAGCAAACCGGCAGCCGGTACACACAGTATCACACACACAGACACTCAGGTCTGTGTGTGTGATATATGAATAAGTACATCTTGTTTTTATTTATTTTTTCTCTTTTTATTTTTCTTCAACCATGTTTTTCTTTATGCAATTATAATGTCATTATGAGTGTCATAAAGCTGGGCTCTTTAAAGATTGACGTTTCTCGAGGGGATTTCTAAGAGAGCATCTTTGTTTGTGGTGCTTTTCTTCTGGGACCGCATGCACTGGGTCCCTAAGAGCTTCCTGTTCCTGACAAAGGAGGAGGGGGGACATGGCCTGGTTCACCTGGTAGGCAGAGGGGCTGCTTTCAGGCTCCCGTTCGTCCAGAGGTTCCTGACTGGACCTGCTGACCTGGTCCGGAGACCTGTAGCTCGGGCCTTATTGGAGCGCTGTGGTGGGCTGGGTCTGGCTGGGTCTGGCTGGGTCTGGCTGAGTCGCTGTTCCTGATGGACCTGAAAGGATTACAATTGAACGGTCTCTCGGGTTTCTATGGAGGTCTCTTCAAGGTGCTGGGCCTTCTCTGCAACAGAGACTCTGTGAGGAGAGGGTCCTCACGCTGGGCCAGGTGGTGGAGGTGTGTGGCCCCCGCCTGCAGGGGGCCACACGCTGCAGGCCTGGCCTCAGGTCTGAGCAGCCTCCTGCTGCAGAGCTGGCACTGATCGCTGCTCACTGCAATGGACTGAACTCTCCAAATGACAATGACTCTTTTCCATAGGTTTTTTTGTGTGAAAGTCAAACAATGTTACAGATTTTGATTTTAAGTTTAGCACCATGTCAAACAAAACATTTATTATTTGGTGATAATGTGTTTGTTTTTTGTGAAAAATTGTGAATAAAGGTGGTTTCAAAAATCAAATCTCTCTCTCTCTCTCTCTCTCTCTCTCTCTCTCTGTAGAAAGCAGACGTGGCTGTGGCCGGCTTCACCATCACCTCAGAGAGAGAGAAGGTGATCGATTTCTCCAAACCCTTCATGACTCTGGGGATCAGCATCCTCTACCGGGTTAATCTGGTAAATGTATTATTTTTCCATTTCAGATTTAAACCCAGCTCTAAACTTTATTATGTAGTTGGTTTTTCATTTGTTGAAGAGGGACTAGAATCAAAAAGCTCTTTACTGTTCTCAAACTGCCTCTTTTCGCCCTCTGTCTGAAACAGAGCCCATGTGCTCTGATTGGTTAGCTGGACAGCCCTGTTGAGATTGGTCGAGTAGAGGGACCACCAAAAGCCTCTATTTTAAACCCGTCCATCAACAAAATGATTCCAACCTACACAAATATATTTAGCTTGAAAATAAACCTGCTCTGGAGAACTTTAGCCCTCAAGCAAAAGTAATGCTGATCCACCCTGCTTAAAGTGAGTCAGCGTTGTAGAACTGAAATAACCCTCTGAATCCCAGCAGCTTCAGGCTGTCTCATTTTACTCACTGTGGCCTTATTTCTCTGCAATATACAAGTCCTGAATCTTTATGGAAACAGCACCATCCTGGATAGAAATAAGGAGAAATCAAAAAGTCCTTTGTCTAGTATGACACAGTAACATGTACATTTTTTTTTTAAATTTGATATACCCTTAATAGTCCCACAGAGGGGGAGTTTACATTCTGCATGTGACCCACCCTAGTGTTAGGAGCAGAGTTGACATGTTAGCTGTGATTGGGCTGAGCTGTCCCTGTTTCACAGGCTGAAGGACTACAGATGGATATAAAACTGGGGGGCTGTCGCTGTAAAACTAGTTGTTTTCCTACAATACAATTAGGAGTTTTAAGATGCTGATGAAAGTCCATTCAATGCTCAGATTCACCTCAGAGCGTCTGCACCTGTTGAGTCGCTCTGCTTTCTGAGGCTCCAACAGTACCCTCAGGTCAAACAGTTACACTGGGAGTTCAGGACGGAGCCACAACAAATATCCCTGTGACCGCAGAGACCCTTCAGTGGGGGGGGGGGGGGGGGGGCTAGCCAAGGACATAGAGAGAGGGCATGTTCCCTCTTGTTTTTTGGAGACTGGAGGGGATATGATTCAGTGGAGAAATGTGACAGGAGCTGCTGCTTGGCACACGTTATTTGTTAGCCTTTGGGGGAGGATGGGGGGGCTCCTGACTGGAATTACAAACAGGTGAAGTCCATGCTTCAGAAGCCTGGTCTGGTGGGAGATTAGAGTGAACAAGCATGCCTGCGATTACTTTATAAATCTGCATATATTGATGCAGTGAGGACTATATGTACTTATTTTCTAACTGGCTGAATGCTACTTGAATGAATACATATATTGTGTGCAAGAACACCTAACTGAAATGGACAAATAAGAAGGAACAGAAAAAGTAAATCTGTGTGAAGCTGCTGCAGTGGTGGTTCTAGAACATTTTACATGGGGTGGCAAAGGGGGGGCAAGAGGTCATGCCAGGGTGGCAGCGGACGGCGGACAGTACGTGGTATTTGATACTGTATAACCTATTTATTGTTAAATCATGCTCCAATACAAGTGTTCTTAATGCACAAGAGAAACAAGGTGTTCGGACAAACAAACTAACATATAAAACAGCAGAAAGTACTCATGATACCTATAACTCTGTTTACTGTGAGTACAGTCAAAGTACATGATAATGAAGTACACACATGACATCACCCATCTCTCAGAGAGCTAAAGGTGACCTGTGCAGCAACACATTTCAATATGTGTCCGTACTAATAGCTGCTAGATCATCAACTGGTCAGGCCTCGGGACCCACTTTTTACTTGGTCAATACATCGCGACCCAACATTTTGAAGCACTCAAATCTATTCAACAAAAATAAATGCTGTACTATATACGCTTTTCAGCATACAATATTAATACAAGTGAAGTACAGTGCATGTATCCCTTATATCCCTTCACAGAACTAAATTATGCTTTTAAAAAAGGTTTAATGAGATGATGGAATCAAAGCTGAACTATATAAAAAGGCACACATCCTGGAAACCCAACCCCAGCAGGGGGGTCTGGGGGGATACCCCAAGGAGATTTTTAGAAATACTAACGTAAACTACGCATTCTGGTACACTCTGAGAAGAAAATAAATAAATCTATTACTACCCGACATATTAATAATATTTTATGCCATTGTTTGTTTTTCACTTTGTTCTGACATCTTTCTGTGAGAAGAGTAAAGAGGAGATAGTCTGTGTGACTTACTTTAAATTGTGGGTAAGGGTAGATAGCTTCCATTGTTCTGTGACCTGTTAATCATCAAACCGGGGGTCATATTTCATTATATGTTCATTTGTATCTGAAGTTGTACCCATGGATGTATAAAGAAGAGTTCTACCGCAAAGTTATTCTCCGTGGGGACTTCCGGCAACAATCTTGATTCTGATTGGCCAGAAGACTCGAAAAATCAGCAAAGATATTTTATTGAGAAAATGATCACTACGTGACAGAGGTTTCAAAACCGTTTATGGTCTCCGGTACTTCCAGTCCAACGCCGACTGCATGCACAGCGTTAGAAAATCGGGCCTTCAAAATAAAAGTTTGACTTTTTAAAATAAGAATTCCAATTATTATTATTTATTTTTTTTCTTCACTCACACATCTGCGACCCACTCGAAACGGGTCCGCCACCAACTTTTGGGTCGCGACCCACCAGTTGAGAACCACTGTGCTAGATTGAGCTGCTGTGATGGAACATGTACGGAGAATAACAACATCCCATGTGGTCCAGCTGGAGTCTCCTCTGGCTCCTGATCACTGCCTCTGGCCCTCTTTCTGACACTTCATCTTCCTCACATACATGTCTTCTTCTTCTTCACTGATGTCTTCATCTCCTCCTCTTCCTCCTGCTCTGACCCTCCTGGTCTCTTCATCTCCTCCTCTTCCTAATGCTCTGACCCTCCTGCTTTCTTCATCTCCTCCTCTTCCTCCTTCTCTGACCGTCCTGGTCTCTTCATCTCCTCCTCTTCCTCCTGTTCTGACCCTCCTGCTCTCTTCATCTCCTCCTCTTCCTCCTGCTCTGACCCTCCTGGTCTCTTCATCTCCTCCTCTTCCTCCTGTTCTGACCCTCCTGGTCTCTTCATCTCCTCCTGGCTTCCTCCTGCTCTGACCCTCCTGCTCTCTTAAGTGTACTCTCTTTTCCTTTTCCTCTTCCTCTTCGTCCTGATCTCTTCTCAGATATGTATTTTTGTTGTTGTTGAATCACTCCAGCTACTCTGGCCTGCAAGAGTCTACTTGTGAAAAGCAGTGGTACTAATGCTTGTATAACTTTACACGAACGCACACAGGCAGCTGTGTTTAGATCCAGTTTGACGGTAAAGGATGTATCCTGGTTTCATTTATCTGGCCTCATTGTTGTGATGTGTAATTTACGTGGATGTAATAGTACCGCATAGTTTAGCAAATAAAGTGATCAATTTTTTTTATATTCCATGGAATGCTCTTAACATCCCGATAGCAATGAATAAATTAAATGCTTTGTCAATAAATGTATACAAATATTTCATCTGTTGAAGCCGTGGCGCCGTAAAAAGCATGCCCAATTATCTGCCTCGGCTTGCGGCAGATAATTGGATGGCCTACCTGCTTGTCAGCCTTCCATCTGTGCACAAACTTATCTCGTGCCCTCATTGGTCATGTGCACGTTCGTGTGTGATATTTTTTGGTTGTGTATTTTCAAATACTAGCGCACTCGAGCTGGTTTCTCCATTCTTACCTACCCATACCTTTAAGTGTGTATTAAAGCCCCTGTCACACTGTCCCGAAATTGACACCAGATGGACACACGATAAAGGAAATTCGGCTCTGATCGTAACAACATCGGGCCATTCGTGAGGGCATCTTAAGCTATCGTATGACCGCCGGTGGAATTTCTCAGGCTCCGGCAGCAACTTTGTGAGCCGTGGCAACATCTTTGGCATGCCAAAAAGGAGGGGAAGGTTCCTTTTCGTGTTAATTTGTGTGTCATTTTGCCCTTCGTAAGGCACTCGTGAGGGCATCTTGTCAAATCGTGTCACATAATAGGGGACAATGCTTTTGGGATCAACAAGAGCCTGATGAACCCGTTTCCCATCAGAAACATGGAGCACCATGAGAGAATATTTAACTACAGACTCTCCAGAGCCAGGCGTGTAGTGGAGAATGCCTTTGGTATTCCGGCACACAAGTTCCAAGTTTTGCTGAGGACCATGAACCAGAGGCCAGGGACATGCAGAAAAATCATCACAACTTGTGTGATCCTTCACTGATATATCCAGCCACCCACAACAACATGATGGACCTGGAGGAGCAGAACCTGAATGTCATCCCAGGGGCATGGAGAAATGACAAAGTGTTTCTGGATGTTTACCATGAGAGGGCAAGGAACAATGGAACCCAGGAGGGGAGGCAAATTAGAAGATACCTGGGCCACTACTTTACCCCAAAGGCTGGTTCGGTGCCATGGCGGGACAAGATGATACTGTAATTATTCCCACAAAGCAGTGACATTAAAATGAATACAGAGACACTAACATTGTGGTGATGAAAAAAATATTTTTCACATATTGCATTGTAACTTAAAGGCCCAGTGAAGTGCATGTTTTTGCACCAAAATGAAATGGCAGTTTCATTCCTTACATATCATTGTGCCTGTTCATGGCTAAAATAATTTTTAATAATTCATAATTAATGAATTATTAATTTTGCCGTCTGAGCCTAACGGAAGTTGCAGACGATAGTGGCTGTGACGTCACAAGATGTACCCAGTTGCGATTGTAAACATGGCGGAGACTCTGGAAAGTGATACTAGTGTGAGAGAAATGATTGATTTGGACAGCTTTTCAGACAGGATAGATGAGGAAAGTGATCAATCTGGTGCACTTTGAGGGCAACATTAAGAGATTTACGGATACAGCTCTCAACACTCATATGAAACATATATTTCAATAATCAAAAAACATTGGAAGGATTTCTTAACCTATTTTATACAACTAATATTACATAGATGGAAATATTTGTTTACATAGATGACCAAACCCACTGAGATAACTTAGGCTACAGTTTACCTCCCTGAGCTGACGTTATCTCTCTCAGTCCCACAGGAGAGGACTCTCCCTTTCCTTATTGTTGAAACAGCTAATCTCCGTTAGCTCCGAGCTAGCACCAGATGCTAACAACAACCCTGTAACTCTGTCAGTCTCTCTTTCTCTCTCTCTCGAATCGACCACTGGCCTTTATTTATCATGATCAATCAAATAATCTACGAAACAATGACACCAGCCAGGCTCACCTTCATCTTTTGGGAACAGAAACATCGCCACTTCGGCAGACTTGACATTACTACAGCCAGCGGCAATGCATCGTTTCCCCTGTGTTTTTCATCCCTCTTTCTTCACTGTCGCCTCCATTGTCAGGTTTTCTCGATTGGCAATCACTTCCAGTCGACTCCGACACACTTTCCAGGAAAATACTAGCTCAAAAACGTTGAGAAATTCGACTTTGAAAAAGAGAAAAAACGAACGGTGGTGAATGTAAACAGTGCGGCGGCGTCCATCTCGTGACGTCACGCAGTAGATCGCAAGCCACGCCCACGAAGGCGAAGGTCGACTGCAGATTTCCCCGGAAAATTCAAAACTCGTAGAATTTGTTGCTATTCCAAAAAATTTTGATATGGGTTCCAATGGACAATTTTGGTCATTACTATACGTATTAGCATAACAGATCATGCACAGGTGCACACTTCACAGGGCCTTTAAACCAAAATGTGTATGGAGTAATACATTTTCTTTTTGAAATTTTGATTGAAAATACTTTTTTTCCCCCACTTATTAATAAAATAAAGGACCAACATTTAGACAGTTTAAACATCTCAAGTTGCCAAAATGTAAAGTCCCATAGTACTTTAACATAGAAATGAAAATAACTTGTCTAGTAAGGATGAAGGACCAAAAAAAAGGACAAAGTCTGAAAATAGCACTGACAATTTTTATTACATACAATCTCAAATTTCTGTGTGATTTTTTGTATTGTCGTCATGTAAGGCTGAGAGATCGATGTCTTCTTTGATATTGAGGCTGTCCTGGGTCACATTGTACTGGGACTGCTGAGCTGGAAGAGGAGACGGAGGAGGACTCTGGACTGGCTGCTGGGGTGTTAGCTGCCAAGGACCACTGATTTGCTGCTGAGGAGGCTGAGAAGGAAGTTTGAAGAATGCAGCCTGGCGAGGAGAAGGAACGTAGCCCTGAGTAGAAGTGCTGGCTGGCTGGAGGGTATGGTACTGCTGCTGTTGCTCCAAGTTGTGCTGCTGGTTCACCTGCTCTACGTAGCAACACTCCTGGGATCTCCACACTGATGTCAGAGGTGGGTTCCTAGGCCACTGGCTGGGACCTGGCTGGAACTCTGCTGACGGTGAGGAGGCAGCTCTGCTGACGGAGTAGTAGGTATTGCTGGGGAGGGCACTCTCCTGTTGATGTTGGCTGACTATTGAGTAGGTGGTAGATGTGCAGACTGGGATCATAGCAACTGGCCTCTGCTGGTGCAGCTGCTGCGACTGGAATAATTCAGTTTCCAGGTACTTGCAGAAAGGAGTGGCCCTGTTGACTTGCCGCTCTCGAGTGATGAACTGAACCAGTCTATCTTGGAGATCACGGGATGCTCCGGTAACTCGTTCAACAAAGTTCAGTTTGAATTTAATTTCAATGATATACTCACACTAGCTGTTGTATCCTTGTTGTGACGTCTGATGTGTGGCTTGGCCTCCTCAGCAAGGATAATAATAATAATAATGAATTTTATTTACATAGCACTTTTCACAACTCAAAGACGCTTTACAGTATGAGGGAGGGTAGACAAACAAGGACAGGCAAACAAGTAAGTATAGTAAAATAAAAAAATAAAAAGGCAGTCAAGAGGAAGTTGATTGAGAGGGGGGGGGGGGCTAGACATAGTTGAAAAGATGTGTTTTGAGGCGGGACTGAAAGACTGTGAGGGACTCAGAGTCACGAAGATCTTGGGGGAGGGAATTCCAGAGCATAGGAGCTGCCACTGAGAAGGCTCTGTCCCCAAAGCTGCAGAGTGTGGATGTGGGAATGGATAGGATTCCGGCTGCGGTGGATCTGAGGGACCCTGGGGGTTGATAAGGAGTGAGAAGTTTTGTGAGATAAGGGGGGGCCAGATGGTGGAGTGCTTTGTAGGTGAGGACCAGAATGTTGTAGTTGATGCAATGGGAGACAGCAAGACAGTGGGGGTCTTTGAGGACTGGGCCGATGTGATGCCATGATTTGGTATGCGTAAGGAGACGTGCAGCTGCATTTTGAACCCGTTGGAGTCTGTTGAGGGATGTAGTGCTGATGCCGTAAAGAAGTGAGTTGCAGTAGTCAAGGCGGGAGGAAATGAAGGCATGGATTAGTCGTTCGGCTGCGGGGCGGGTGAGAGAGGGTAGGGTTTTTGCAATATTGCGGAGGTGGAAAAATGAGGTTTTGACTGTTTGGCGGATGTGAGGTTCGAGGGAGAGGGTGGGGTCAAAGATTACGCCAAGGTTGCGTGCTTGGTTGGAGGGGGAAACAATGGTGCCATCGATGGTGAGTGTTATGTTAGTGACCTTGCTGAGGGTGGATTTGGAGCCGATTAGGAGTAGTTCTGTTTTGTTGCTGTTCAGTTTGAGGATGGGGTCTTCCTCTATTTCTTCTTGGGTTGGCCCTCCCGCAGCTCCAAGAATCAAGTCCTCTGTGTGTGGTACCATTTCAGAATTGAATGATCTGCAATGACAGAAATCAAAACAAATAATTAGCACAATCATTGAAATGTTCATTGACAGCAATTGTATGTCAAGTATCTGAAATATATTTCAAATATTTCAAAGTAATTGAAATGTAAAATAATGTATACCGTAATTTTCGGACTATAAGCCGCGCCTTTTTTCCCATTTTTCGAGCCTGCGGCTTATATAACGGTGCGGCTAATCTATGGATTTTTACAGCTAACGGCCACTAGGGGAACTCCTAAATCTATGGATTTTACAGGTTACAGCCCACCACCTTTAACATCTCTGGGCTCTATGGCCGGTCCGCTCCCCCCACCTTTAAGCGGCGGGCTCCAGCAGGAAAAGCTGGAGGCCGGAAAAGAGTGAGACAGGTAGCGCGAAAAAGTAAAAGTGGAACCGAGAGTGATACGAGAGACAGAACGAGAGCAAGACAGTTTGTGCAAAGGAAGTTTTCATGCACAAACCCTCATTATGGAAAACAAACGTAGAAATGCATATGATGCAGCTTTTAATTTAAAGGCAGTCAATCTGGCAGTAAAAGAAGGAAATAGAGCTGCTGCACGTACCCTTGGCATCAATGAGTCAATGGTGAGACGTTGGAGACACCAGCGGGAAGAACTGTCTCAATGCAAAAAGTCAAAAAAAGCTTTCAGAGGTAATAAAAGCAGATGGCCCGAACTTGAAGACTTTCTTGAAGATTGGGTGAACACACAGAGAGCAGACGGCCGAGGTGTTTCCACCGTGCAGATCCGACTGAAGGCCAAAACAGTCGCCACCAAAATGAAAATTGAAAATGTTAGAGGTGGACCATCCTGGTGTTTCAGATTTATGAAACGAAAAGGACTGTCCATCAGGGCGCGGACGACTGTGTGTCAGCAACTCCCTCCCGACTACCAGGAAAAAATAACAAACTTCGGCGAATTCACACAAAGAAAGATAGAGGAATATTCCATCGGACCGGACCAGATCATAAATATGGATGAAGTGCCTTTGACGTTTGACCTGCCTCTCACTAGGACTGTTAACAAGAAAGGTGAATCGTCCATCACATTGAGAACCACTGGCCACGAGAGAACGAATTTCACTTGTGTTCTTGGCTGCACAGCATCTGGATTAAAGCTTCCGCCAATGGTGATTTTTAAGCGGATTACAAATTTACAAAAGAAAAGATCCCGAACGGCATGTCCTTTACAGTCAACAAGAAAGGGTGGATGATGGAAAGCGTAATGAAGGAGTGGCTGAATGAGTGCTACGTCAAGCGCCCTGGAGGATTCTTTCGCCAAAAAAAAGCTTTGCTCGTTTTGGACAGCATGAGGGCCCATATAACAGATTCTGTGAAAGCAGCCATCAAGAGCACAAACTCAATTCCAGCTGTGATTCCTGGGGGCACAACGAAGCATCTGCAGCCACTCACATCAGTGTCAATCGTGCGTTCAAAGTGGCACTACGCGTTCAGTGGGAGGCGTGGATGACTAGCGGCGATAAATCATTCACCAAAACTGGTCGCATGCGAAAAGCAACTTTCGCTCAAGTTTGCAAGTGGATCCTGACAGCGTGGAGGAGTGTCAAAACATCCACGATCACCAACGGGTTCCGAAAGGCTGGACTGCTGCGTGATGAAGAGGAGGACGCCGCCACAGCTGAGGCCCTTCAGAGGCTGTTCGATTCCGACAGTGACAGTTTGTTGGTTTTGAGAGCGACAACGAAGGAGAGAGGAGAGTGGCTGAAGAAGCCACCCTGACAGTGGCGATTCTAGAGATTTATACATGGGGTGGCAGAGGGGTGGCAGGCATATATTGTAGGGTGGCAATTTTTTTAGGAAGCCCACCTTACTTTGTACTTTATATGCACCCATATACAACAGTTTTTTCAACACCCAAGTGTGATAAATTCAATATTTGGTCTACATACATGAGCATTCCACTTTTTAGTACATTAAAACAGTGTTTCCCTTGGGATTATTGTAGCAGCAGAAATGTTGCTCATCCCAAGCAAGCCTTCTGGGGGGGTATCCGGGGCATATCCCCCGGGTCAAAAATGTTGAACATTGTTAATTCAATCTAATCAATCTGAGGCACTTTGAAAGCAAAATCAAGCCATAGGAATGATTTAGAAATTTGAGGACTTCCCAGCACTTTACAAAATTCCAGCATTATCCTAGAAGCAAAGCCCTCCCTCAAAGGCCTGCCTGCCAAAGTGTTTTGTGAGTGCATGTGTACAGAATAGGTTAGACAGGTTTGTGAGAACAATTTCTGTGTGTGTTAAAGTCACAAAATATATACAAATATTTACATTATCAGTTATTGATGAAATTTCACATTGTAAATGCAACCAAAAAAATACAAAGCAGATTAGAATGTTTTTTGACTCCGTTACATATATCATCTGATTGCTACAGAAGCTGTATGCGACGATTGCTATGCTGTGCAGCAAATCTCTTCACAAACTCATCCAAATTTAAATCTTTCGCACGTTTAGACTCAATACTGAGAATTGCTATACTTGCTAGTCTGTTCTCAGTCATGGTAGAACGCAGGTGATTCTTGATCAGTTTAAGAGCTGAAAAACTCCTCTCACATGCTGCACTGGTAACAGGCAATACCACAGCTATTTTACATAACCTGAACATCTCAAAGAATACCTCCTTGTATGGTTCCAAAAAATTAACAAATTCTATTAAACTGGACGGACTTTTTCCATGTGTTGCTTGTCGATCTAACAACCTTCTAGTCTGGTGCAGTTCATGTTTCAGATCCTCTACATTTGACCCATATGCATTTGCTAATAGAAAAACTGCCTCCTCATTTAAAAAGCTGCTGCTGGATGGATTTAGGGCCTGGACACCCTGCATGATGTCACAGTTTACGCTAGAGAATCGTCTTCTCATTTCACCAACCATACAATCAATGATGGGATAAAATACCTTGGTGATAAAAGACCTCTTACTGTCCGATTCTGTGTGTTGTCCTAATGTTGACATGATAACACTACCTTGAAGTCTTTGTGTTATTTGCCTTGCCCTTTTAAAGGTGTGAGTCGTTGAAATGTCAGACTTTTCACAGGTGGCTAGTACCTCATTCCACAGCTCATCAAAGTATGTCTCACTGCGATAGTCTTCCAGAGTCTGTCTGAGGGTCGCAATTAACTCTACAGCTTTAGTAAGGTCAATCTGTGTTGACTGAAGCATCTCTGACAAAAAGTGTGTGTCCTTTAGTACCTTTCTAAATAGTACAAGACATCCAATAAAATTTAGATCGATCTGAACTAGTAGACCTCTTGCTTCAACCGCTCTGTCCGGATTGTCCTCCTCTGAAATATCTTCCAGTACTTGCATTACAGCAGGCAACCTATCCATGACATTGCGACAAGCTGTATGTCTGCTGGCCCATCGAGTCTCGCTGAGACGTGAGAGTTCCCTTACTTGACCATCATACATCTCTCTCTGCACATCCAACCATTTAGGATGGACATAAGATCCTGACATAAAAATATACAGTCGCTCTAACAATGAAAAGAAATGTCTTGCATCAGGAACAGATTTCACACTGTCTACCATCACTAGGTTTAAGCAGTGGGCACTGCAATGAACGTAGAATGCATGCTTGGCTACTTCTCTTATTCTGGCTTGGACACCAGCATGCTTCCCACTCATAGTTGAAGCACCATCATAGCCTTGCCCAACTAGGTTTTTTTTATATTCCAGCCCATACTTCTCTAAACAGCCAATGATCTTCTCTGTTAAACTGGCAGCATCCAGTTTATCTGCCTCTTGAAACTCTAGAAAACTCTCCTGAACTACACCATTATAATAGTACCGAAGAACAAAAGACATCTGCTCCATTTTCTTTACATCTTTTGTTTCATCAACAAGAACAGAAAATTGTGCACTCTCTTTAACCTCTTTGATAATCTCCTCTTTAACCATATCTGCTAAACACTGCAGTATTTCATTTTGTATCAGGCTACTTGTGTATTTTGCATTTTTTGCTTGATTTTCCATTCGTTTTTTTAAAAACGGATCATGCTTGCTCAGGAGATCCAACAATTCTAGGAAATTTCCTCTATTGTCCGCCTCGGATGATTCCCGGTGACCACGCTGGGAAATGTTTTGAGTGGCAGTTAACAACAGGACTTCACCAAGTGTGCGTATATATTTCTGGTTTTCGATTACTTTTTTACTTGACTCCTCTTCCATCATTCCTAACATTGATGAGTTTCTGTCTAGCATTTTCTTATTCTCTGTCCATGCAAACATAGCATTAACATGGCTCTCTGATTTAGCATGTGAACAAAATCCACTGTCCTTAAATGTAGCTTTCTTCCAGTTAGAATAACCATTCATAGAGGTAAACACAGTCCTAGAGGCATTAGGTAAAGAAAAGTGTCTACAAGCAAAGCAATATGCTGCGTCTTTTGACTGTGAGTATTCCACCCAGTTATGCATTTTGTACCAGTCAGCATGGAAACTTCTCCTTGCACAACCTTGCATCGTCTTGGGAAAGCTCTCCAGCGATGGTTGTGTCGGCCCATCCCCTCTGTGTTTGGAAATGTCTGGAAAAAGATAAAATAAGGAGGGAAAGTTACTCTATAATAACTACCCTGATAAGCCCCAAGATGTATTTAACTACATTGATTCATTGATACATTGATTAACTACATTGATTCATTGATACATTGATTGATCTACATTGATTCAAATCATACATGGCATTTACTGTACTGTGGCTTTGATAAAATGTCACTAATTCTGTGCTGATATATGTATTTGATCCAAATGGTAAATGGACTGCACATATGGGACTTCATTTGCAACTAACGGTACCCAACACACTTTACAATGGCCTCTCATTAAGCCATTCTCACACACATTCACACCAATTGTGGTAGCTTTTTTTCAAACGTAAGGAGCTAACACTTGAATGGAACCCCCCACCCACCAAAAAACATACCATGAGGACCAGCTGTAGCTGCACAATCTTCCACTTCTGTCTCAGACTGTCTCTCTGCACAGTCATCATTGACACTTTCTGGCTCTGGCTCAGGCTCTGGCTCTGGATCAAGGCACTCCAAGGTCTCTGTTGGGGTATTTTTTTGTTGTGTAGGAGAAAAATAAAATAAAATAAGATACTATAGGTAGCAATAATAATAATAATAATAATAATAATAATAATAACCCTGATGGTCAATGTCACACTTATAGCACTTTATTTGCATTTAACAGTACCCAAATCACTTTACAATGGCTTCTCATTTACCCATTCACACACCAACGGCAGTGGAGTTTCTCAAACGTAAGGAGTGAACACAACTGGACCATAACACAACAACAAAAACATACTGACCAGCTACGCAGATCTTTTCCACCTCCATCTCAATGAACTGGCTCTCTGCATTGGCAGATTCTGCCTCGGGCTCGCTCTCTCCTGCTCTTTTCTGATCTGTAGCCTATTTTACACAAAAAGTAGGCCATTAACATAATACATTAGCCCTAATGTTACTGCACTGTAGCTTCGTTTAAAATATCACTACTTGTGGTGGTATATTGAAATATAAGATCACATTTACTGGGCTGTGACAAAAAGTGGAAATCCTGAAAATAGAAATACTGTAGCAATGTAATTAACTAAATTGTTAACTGGGACACTTCCTAAGTTCTTTTAACTGACCACACAAACTATGTGGTAATCTATACGATTTTATGTTAAGTTTTGTAGTGTAGTAGTGTATCCCTTATTTTAACCTAAATTAAGCAAATTTAAAATACCTTTCATTACTCTTATAGTAAATGCAATGAAATCACAAATATCCCCCTTTTATATAAAAGTAGAAAGTGTTTACTATGTAAATATTAAATGAAATTACAGTCAAATAAAATATTTCAAATAAAAGGTTTCTCTCTGCATCAATGAAATTACCTACCTAATGCATATTTTGCATTACCGAAATGCTTTACTCCTTTAAATAAGCAACCTCTGCTATGCCACCTTAATAGTTAGCCAGCTTTTTTGTAACATAAAGAAAATAAAAGGAAAATATAGAATGGGCTACAATACCACGAGGACCAGCTGAACTAGCTAACTAACCTTCCCGCTCTAGCCTCAAGCTTCGAGTGGCAGAGGCTGTCTGCACTTGGACCCTCATGCTCCCTCACATCACTAACCTGCTTCTTTGTGAGGATGAAGCTCCTGATGTCACCCTTCCTCTTTGTGGTTGACGACATGGCCTTCCTATAATTGAAACAAGTCATATTCAAACATAAATTAAAGTTTTTATGTTAAACATACATTAAAGTTTACATGTAACGTTAAGGTTCGCCTTTCTGATGCTACACACAGAAATTCTGCTAGCCTTAGCCACCATTAGCATACTAGCTAACGCCAAATAGCAAACTTGTTAAGAACGTTTCATAGAACTACAATGATATGAAATGCCACAACATCACTTGGTTTCAGTTCAAAATGTCAAAGGCTTGCCAGTAGCTGGCTAGTTATCAACGTTATTCAGTTAGTTACCGAACTGGCTTCAAAAGCTATCTTGTGGCTAACCGTGACATGAGGTAAAACGTAGCTAGGGGTTAGCCACATAATAGCTATCTAGCTTCATCACTCGGTAGTTAATTCTGAAATCGATAACAACACAGCATATTCATCCAGAAACTACCAGTTACTAGTACCATATCTCTAATAATAATAATAATAGTTTATTTTGTACAGCGCCTTCCATCTATGAGGAATTATAAACGTTTCGAAATCACATTACACTTTGACGTTACCCACCTGTGAACAGACTCCATCTGACAGCTTGTGTCTGCGCTGACTCCACGTCAAGGCAAAGAGATTCTGCGATATGGATGCAACCATTCGTGATGGGGGGAGGGGGGGGGGGGGGGGGGTTGTGCACCAACAAGTTTCTTTTTCAAATTTGACATTCTGCAGTTTGACACCGATTTTGGATTGTTTTGAATTTGTTTTGATCTTAAAACGATATTAATAATAATTATCCAATAAATCATCAGTTGGTATTTTTTGACTGGGGTGGCAGGTGGGGTGGCAGACCCCTTTTCAGGGGTGGCGGCTGCCACCCCATGCCACCCTGGTAGTTTCGCCACTGCACCCTGAGCCTGTTCGTTTCCGACACTGAAGATGAGGACTTTGGTAGTTTTAGTACACAGGAAGAAGACGAATATGAGGATTAATGACTTGACTTTTCTGGTTACAGCCGTGTACTGCACCTTAGCCTAAAAGATGAAGACGAGGATTAATGACTTTTCTGGTAGGCTGATTAACGTATATTTTAAGCAGCCGTGTTACTGCAACTTTAGGCTTACGCGCTTACTGTCGTGTTACAGGCACTTTATTTTGCACTTTTAAAAAAAATACATTTAATTTAGCCATTGATATTGTCTCGTCAAGCGCTGTAAGCTTTGTTTTTTGTTGTGGTACTACTGTAGGCTATAATGTAGATCAGTGGTTTTCAAACTTTTTCATGCCAAGGACCCCTAAATTGATACACATTTGGCCGCGGACCCGCAATTGAAAATATTTTGTGCAAGGGACCCCCAGAAGCAAAGATATCAGTGAATTTTCGCTTTAAAAAATATAAATATTCAAAGATGTGCACACTTTTTCAAGGTTTTTCAAAAATAGCAGATCTTGAAGCTCATAGCGCGGCACTCGGTGCCGCGCTATGAGCTTGTTGAGCTTGCTCGAGCTTCAGAAATAGCCAAAGCTAAGTGGTTAAATGATTGTGACGCTATTAACTAATTTTGCTGGGGAACCCCTGGCACTCCCTCAAGGACCACTGGTGGTCCCCATAACACTGCCTGAAAAGCACTGCTGTAAATCACTGCCGGTACGTGCGCTGGGAGCGCACCGTTTAAGTTGAAAAGTTGAAAAGTTTGTGTGTCTGAAACGCTATGTGATACAGTACAGTTTACACAGCACAGTACATGTTCTGGAGCTAGTATTGCACTAAATGGTAACACTTGAATACGTTATGCAAATATGCAACTTGTTTGTTGAAATGTTAATAAATGGGAGCTTCCTCAAACAGCCATCTCTTTCCCGACAATCTCCTCTGTGCACGAACCCTTACATATGGTAATTAAACATTAAAACACCTGCGGCTTATAGTCCAGTGCGGCTTATATATGTACACATCATTCAATTTAGCTGCTGCGGCTTATATTCAGGTGCGCCTTATAGTCCGAAAATTACGGTACTTACAATCCAACCTGTACTCCGCAGTCTTTCCCTCCCATAGGTGCCTCGTTAATGCCTTGTCTTTGTACTGTTTGTCCTTCATGTCATACAGTTGTCACGAACGAGCTGAGAACCAAAATACAACACACGGGAGACCAGGGAAAGTCGGTAACCAGCTTTATTAAAACTTGTTTCCACAGAAAGGTTCTGGTGTAAGACAAACCGGCAAACAGTAGGCAAAAGGCTGGTCAGGTACAGGCGAGGGTTCCAGGAGTAATACTCATCTGATGATGCTCTCTCGGCCTCCCTCTCCTGGAAATCCTCGACCGATGACGTCTCACCCTCCTCCTCGACAAAGCCCCTGGTCTGTAGCGGACGTGTCCCCCTGGCTTAACGCCTGGTTGGGTGTGGGTTCTAGAAGGCGGCTCCGGGTGTTGCAGGTGGAAGTCCCGGATGAGCTGTGGGTTTAGGATGTGACAAACGGGAATCCACTGCCTCTCCTCAGGACCGTAGCCCCTCCGACAGCGCCTGATGAAAGCCTGGACAGACAGACAGGTGACCTCTTTCTCTAATGCAGGGAAGAATGGGGGTTGAAAACCGTAGGCACACTGGAAAGGGGAGAGACCAGTGGCGGAACTGATGAGGGTGTTGTGGGCATACTCCACCCACAGGAGTTGTTTTGACCAGGCCGTAGGATGATTGGACACCATGCAGTCTCCATCTCCTGATTCTTCCGTTCAGTCTGGCCGTTGGTCTATGGGTGGAAACCGGAGGTGAGACTGACCGTCGACCCGATCAGTTCACAAAATTCTCTCCAAAACACAGAGGTGAACTGGGGCCCCCGGTCGGAAACCACATCAGTCGCCAGTCCGTTGAGGCGAAAAACGTGGAGAAGAATAAGTTCCGCCGTCTCCTTAGCTGATGGGATCTTAGGCAGGGGTATGAAATGAGCCAATTTACTAAACTGGTCTACCACCGTCAAAATGGCAGTATGTCTGTGGGACGGTGGTAGACCAGTCACAAAGTCCAGAGAAATATGTGACCAAGAGCGACGCGGGACTGGTAACGGATGAAAGAGGCCAGCAGGAGCTTGGTGAGAGGGTTTGTGCTGATTGCACGCAGGACAGGCGTTCAAATAAACTCACTAATTAATGAAACCAGTTCAATACGCATTATTCTTATTCTTATCATTCTTTATGAGCACAGAAATAGTCTTAAAATCAGATCTGTTTTTTAAATGAAATCTGACGGCAGGCAGTTAGCTCTGATCACCTATGATAAATGCGCCGCACCTAATCGCTGGCCATTCAGCCACAGAGCTCCCTCTATACAAATCAAACTGTTGACGGTGTGAAAGCACCTATTGTTTTAAATAATGGTCGGAATGTGACCTGTGAGCCTTCTGAATTACCATGGGACAGACAGCACATTCTAAACTTAAATGTTCAATCAATACAATAAAGTAACATCTTATCTTATCTTAATAATATCTTCATATTAATAATAATAATAATAAATCATACAGTATGTATCCGAAAGGGAGCAGGAGGAAGCAAACACAAAAATATACAAAAAATATACTGCATATTAAAGCAAACGATTGTAAAGGTAAAAGTATGAGCATAACAAATAAAGAAGTGTAATGTAAACATTTACATTATTATTATGATTATTTAATATATAAAGACTATATATTATTGAATTACAAGATTAGATATTCTTTAGTATAGTATCTAAAATATTGATGTGTTCAAATGCTCTTCAAAACACAACTGAAAGTCCATGAAACTTGTCTTTCTGTATTTGTGAATGAAGCGCCATCTCCTGGTTAAAACCTGAAATTGAAAATCTGGCAACGCCCTGTTGGAAAATAGTGGGAGGGCTTAACATTCCTCTATACTGGTGTTAGGCAGGTCGTAGGCAGGAAGCTGTAAGCTGGAGTCTGAAATGAAGTGCTACATCTGTATATATATATTTTTTTATATTTAAAAAAGTACCCAACTTGCCTGTACAGTGGGTTGAGGTGCTCATTTTGCAGCTCATGGTTTCAACATAGAGATTGGCTGGAATATTCATGTAAAAAAGATGCCATATTCTGCTATGCATGTAGACATTTTGGTTCAAGTAAGTCAGATGCCTTCACCACAACTGGCTACAACAACTGGCGCCATGCTCTTGTACGTGATAAGGGACTGGGAAGGCATGAATCAAGCAAAGAGCACATTGATCCTCCTAATGTTGCTCTCAAAGTGCACCAGATTGATGCTTTTAACTTCAATATTTAAAAGAAAATCCTCCCGGAGGAGCATGCCCCCGGACCCCCCTAGAGGAGGTGAGGAGCCTCCTAGAGGGTGTTAGGTCCACTCCCCACTTATAAAAATAGCACTTTACTACTGCACCCTCTCCAATCTCGGATGCACCCCGAGTCATTTTTTTCTGGAACCGGGCCTGCATGTTGTACACAGTGGAAATAAACATTCTGGTCTCCTCAACTTCAGGGATATTAAACATTAAACTCCTTCTGAATCAAACCGTCACAGTAGCCTTACCTTACTGATCCATCTTAAAATAGAAAAAAACATGTTACTTTACCAGCAGAGAGAAAATGGATTATTAAATTATTAATGTTACTAATAAAGAGCAGTTTGATTATTAAGTATTATTCTGTTGATCGATGTCATTACATTTGTTGAAAAGCACATAATGACTTGTTTAAGACTCGTTCTGTCAAAGTTTAGGACTTGGACTTGACTTGAACTTGCCCATCCTGACTTGAGACTTGACTTGGACTTGAGCGCAAAGACTTGAGACTTGACTCGGACTTGAGCGCAAAGACTTGAGACTTGACTCGGACTTGCAAAACAATGACTTGGTCCCACCTCTGCTATGTTCCATCTGAATTTACTTTAAAATAAAAACATCTATATTAATTCTGACACTTCTATATCCAACTCACAGATGTAACCTTGCTTTGAGAGAAAAGATTATTAATTTACCCCTTTTAGAAGTGAAGATATAGTCTTTGCTGTGTTAGTGGCATTTTGGAGCCTGAAACCTGAAAAACAGGCTCAGGGCTTAACAGGTTAAATACAATTAACCTCTGTTGCCACCTGCTGGTGAGTAAATATTCAAATCAGTTCAAATTGACAACCGGTCCGCATTTTTTTTTTAATGTATCTGCCGGTCCTTGGCACAATAAAGGTTGGGAACCCCTGAGCTAAAGGACTCTCTCATTGTTATCTCAGTGGGTCTCAAATGTTTTTTATTCACCATTAATGTAAACAATTATTTCCGAGGCACACGTTTATATGATCATTAGTTATAAAAAAATAAGAGAATAAATGAAAAACAGGTATGAAATACAGTAAAAAAAGAATAAAGTTTAAATGGGTGATTTGTAAAATATCCATAAAGAAAAAGTAAATATGCTTACAGTTCTGTTTCATATGGGTATTGAGAGAGGTATCCATAGATCTCTTCATTTTGCTCTCAAAGTCAAGAAGATAGTGTAAGTGATCTCTACAATAAAACAGTTACAGAATGTACAAAGATATTAATATGAGGATGTGCAAAACAGACAAAATAATTAAACTTTATTAACAAATTAAAGAATACTTTAGGTTAAGGTCTTCTTTCAAATAAGAAAAAAGCTTTGGGGGTACCTACAGTATCTACAGATAAATGTTAAGCCTGGCAAAGTACTTAACATCTAATATATTGCTTTCCTGCAATGTTAACTATGTTGAAGCACTTATTTTAACTGATATTATACACATTAATTATACTCTTATGTATGTAGATAGTATAAGAAATGTGCCGAATTTGACAGTTTAATGGTGGAGGTATACACACATATTGATAGATGTCTTGTAATGCACTGTTGAGGAACCTGTGACCCAAGTTTTTCATTCATTGCATAACTACACCGTAGTTGTGTATATGATATGTCAATAAACCTTTGAAAATCTTGAAAGGGATGTGCAAAATAGCAATTATATATAGTTTTTAATTAACTACTAGTAGAGAATAACGAGTAATGAATATACTTTATAGAGATCTGCAGATAAATGTTTAGTCTTCTCAAGCACCAACTATCAAATATCTCTCCTGATTGTTGGCACTTGACAATCACCTTTCCATGAATTTTACTCAGGTGTAACTAAAGTCTGCTTTAAGGGTTGTTTATATTTCACATCATTAATCAGAATCTGCAAAGTAACTAAAATAAATGTAGTGGAATAAAAATAGCAGGTTAACCTCGGAATTGTAGTGGAGTAGAATTACAAAGTAACAATGAGCTGTCATGTGGGTATATATTAATGCTGCCCATTATGGATACAAGCGATTTTCACACATTTAGTAATTACATGTGTTTAAATGTTTACACACCAATTTGTTTCCTATCGCCTAAACCTCCAGGGCTGTACACAGTTTAATACTGTCAACTTCTAATTTTGGGAAAAACGAAAAGGTCTTTTAAAACTACAATTCCCAGTGCCATAGAGGACATGTTGCGAAACACAATAGCCAGCATATGTAGTTCTGGGGGGGCGTTCAAGTCCAGTTTTGAATAGTCTGCCATGGTTTCGTTGCATTTCAAAGAGCTTGACGCTCGGCGTAACCTTGGAGAAAACAAGTTGTTTCTCAGAATTGAAGGGGAAAAACACAAAAGCATTGCACACAATTTAAACCTATCAATGTCGTTTAATTAACAAAGGTAATCTGGTGTTTTTGAGTTGATGAGTAGTGGAGATATCACTGTCAAATCAATCGACAGTAAGGAGAATGCTTACTTCCGGGTGTACAATTCTCCGTTATCCAATGGGAATGGACGCTCACATTGCCCTTAAGAGCTGCCGACATAAACGGATGCGGTGCTTCCCTAAGCGTGAAATACCGCCGCTGATGGGAATACATTGCAATCAGTTGAAAGCTCTTTGCGTGCGTTTATGAAGCTGAAGGAGCCTCGGCGCATCCCAACTGCACGCCACAGGACCCTGACCAAGCGTCGCTCCTGGACGTTTAGGGAGTGAGAGTGTGTTGCGCGTGCAGGTTTGCATTAGAGTGAACCTATTTGTCGCTCTGACATCTGGGAACGGAAAAGCAGGTTTATTGCTTATGAATGATCAGAAATCATTTCAAAGGGACACAGACACATTGGATTAACCTATGGATTAACTTCAGCAGCGTTTTTATCGTTTTAATGCCATTGAAGACCACTTTTGACCAGACAACGACACAGGTAAGCCATGTTAGCGTTTTTAGCTACCTAGCGCCACATGTTTAGATGTCTGTTTTTGTTTATAAAGTCACAAGATCTTATCATATAGTGATTCTGTGTCATCTCATAATGCGAATCGATGTGTTGGATGTGCAGAAAAGATAAATAATAAGGTTTTATGAGTGAGTTTCGGTGCAGTAATCTGTTAGCATTTTTCGCTCGTTGCTAATTCAGAGACTCAGTGTTAGCATTGTGTGTTTTTTTGTTGAAAGAATTATCAGTTAGATGATTTTCTTCCCGTTACATGGATATAAAACATTCATGGTTTATTAAATGTTAAGATGCCCTCAAACACTGTTTCCTGCAAGATGTTGCGGGAGGACCCCGGTACCGGGGACTCTCGGGCGTAACAGGTTAAGGTGGAAATAACATTTGTTTGTCGTCCAAGATGTAGAGTTTTGAAGACACTGGGCAAAGAGCGACTGCACATTTGAATTTTGACAAAAAAGCAATACAATTGGGAGTAATACCAACACACTCTCACTCCATAATCGTCCAGGAGCAACGTTTGGTCAGGGTCCCGTGGCGTGCAGTTGTGACGCTCCTAGGCTCCTTCAGCTTCATAAAGGGACGCAAATAGCTTTCAACTGATTGCAATGTATTCCCATCTGCGGCGGGATTTGACGCTCATGGAAGCACGGCATTCGTTTGTGTCGGCTGCCCTTAAAGGCAATGTGAGCGTCCATTCCCATTGGATAACGGAGAATTGTACACTCGGAAGTAAGTATTCCCCTTACTGTCGATTGATTTTATAGTGATATCTGCACTATTCATCGACTAAAAAAGACCAGATTACCTTTGTTAATTCAATGACATTGATAGGTTTAAATTGTGTACAATGCTTTTGCGTTTTTCCCCTTCAATTCTGAGAAACAACTTGTTTTCTCCAAGGTTACGCCGAGCGTCAAGCTCTTTGAAATGAAACGAAACCACAGCAGACTATTCAAAACTGGACTTGAACGCCCCCCCCAGAACTACATATGCTGGCTATTGTGTTTCGCAACATGTTCTCTATGGCACATCTCTACTGGGAATTGTAGTTTTAAAAGACCTTTTCGTTTTTCCCAAAATTAGAAGTTGACAGTATTAAACTGTGTACAGCTCTGGAGATTTAGGCGATAGGAAACAAATTGGTGTGTAAACATTTAAACACATGCAATTACTAAATGTGTGAAAATCGCTTGTATCCATAATGGGCAGCATTAATATATACCCACATGACAGCTCATTGTTACTTTGTAATTCTACTCCACTACAATTCCGAGGTTAACCTGCTATTTTTACTCCACTGCATTTATTTTAGTTACTTTGCAGATTCTGATTAATGATGTGAAATATAAACAACCCTTAAAGCAGACTTTAGTTACACCTGAGTAAAATTCAGGGAAAGCTGATTGTCAAGTGCCAACAATCAGGAGAGATATTTGATAGTTGGTGCTTGAGAAGACTAAACATTTATCTGCAGATCTCTATAAAGTATATTCATTACTCGTTATTCTCTACTAGTAGTTAATTCAAAACTGTATATAATTGCTATTTTGCACATCCCTTTCAAGATTTTCAAAGGTTTATTGACATATCATATACACAACTACGGTGTAGTTATGCAATGAATGAAAAACTTGGGTTACAGGTTCCTCAACAGTGCATTACAAGACATCTATCAATATGTGTGTATACCTCCACCATTAAACTGTCAAATTCGGCACATTTCTTATACTATCTACATACATAAGAGTATAATTAATGTGTATAATATCAGTTAAAGTAAGTGCTTCAACATAGTTAACATTGCAGGAAAGCAATATATTAGATGTTAAGTACTTTGTCAGGCTTAATATTTATCTGTAGATACTGTAGGTACCCCCAAAGCTTTTTTCTTATTTGAAAGAAGACCTTAACCTAAAGTATTCTTTAATGTGTTAATAAAGGTTAATTAGTTTGTCTGTTTTGCAAATCCTCATATTAATATCTTTGTACATCCTGCACTAAACTTTTTTATTGTAGAGATCACTTGCAGTATCTTCTTGATTTTTTATATTCTATATTTCTATCATGACCTTCTACTTTCCCCCTATGAAAGTATGTACTCTTAATATTTTATTGATCAAATAACATTATTCAACAAAAATAACATTATTCAACAAAAATAATTCAATACCGTGCTTTAACCACTAGGCGGTGCACACAAGGTACACACAGCATACTAATAATAACTTTGTATTATTAGTGTAGGACACTTATGTATGTATAACATCTGAAGATATGTGGTTTTATTCATGTTTTTACATAATTTTACAGGATATTGCTATACTATTTCTACAGGCCCGGTTCCAGAACAAAATGACTCAGGGTGCATCTGAGATTAGAGAGGGTGCAGTGGTAAAGTGCTATTTTTATAAGTGGGGAGTGGACCTAACACCCTCTAGGGGGTATTCACCTGGGGAGGACTTTAGTGTCCACGACAGTGGCCGCGGGTAACGTAATGTCTCCATGATCTTAACTGTTATTACCTGCAGTAGATGCAGTGTTACTGCTGGCGATTAAGGCTGGTTGTTTTAACCATTTTCTGATGTCCATCATTGACTGCTGTGTAAGCACCTTGCAGATGATGAACATGCAGGGGCACAGGTCACGCGCACCTGACATAATGACATTACTTACCGTTTAAATTGACCAAATAAATGCAGCAGACAATGTTATTTAACCACAATTAAAATTAATTTTATTTCAACTATATTCTTCTTCTTCTTCTTCTTCTTCTTCTTCTTGTTATTATTGTTATTATATATGTCATATTTTTCACTTTTACATTTTCTTTTTCACTTTTAATTTTTTTTCCAGATACCAGGCTAAACTTTAGTATAACAGCAATACAAACTTCAAAATGCTGAACAATTTAAAACAAGTTAACAATAACAATACAAATTGTTAGAGACCATCAAAACTATTAGTCTATGGTCGTCCGAGGAACTCTCACGCTATTATGCTTCAAAATGGGAAGCCAGTCACACACTATTAGTAGAATATCTTCTATCTAACGCACAAATGCCGCATTTCTCTCCGTAATGCACACTCAATTATTAAAAAGGACTTCCACACACTCTTATCACCAATTAAACAAGAGACCATCTCACTTATTTGGGACTAAACCAGGGGTGTGGAACCTTTTTCCTCTCAAGGGCCATTTCAAAAAAAAAAATTAAATGTTGAAGTTAAAAGCATCAATCTGGTAAACTTTGAGAGCAACATTAGGAGATCTATGGATACATCTCTCAACACCCATATGAAACAGAACAGTAAGCAGATTTCATTTTTCTTTATGGATATTTTACAAATCACTCCCCTTTCAAACTGTATTCTCTGTTTACTTTATTCTCTTATTTTTTTATAACTATAATGATCATATAAAGATGTGCCTTTACCTCGCTGGTTGTAGAAAAAGCTTCTTATATTTGTTAGCATAGCTAGCTAACCAGATGCTAATAACAACAAAGTTATTGACCGTATGATCAGTATGACAGATGAACAGATCACCACTGGGCTTTCATCTAAAGACACAGCCACGCAAAAAACTGCGGCATGTGTACGGCTCCTTATGGGTACTGACATTTGTGAAGTCCCAGCCCGGAGCGACGTCCTGGTGCTCTCTGGCAGCTCTAAAACCCTGTCGGACGAGACATATACCACGTGATGACACGTTAGGCTTGTGTTGTGTTCAAGGAGCCTGACCTTGGCCAGGAAAAACAGGCACTCGCTTGTTTAATTATTTTGCGGTCTTGATTTCTGTTTTTTTTCTTTTTTGCGTGTGTTACCTTGAGGGCCGTATCTAATTGTCTCGCGGGCCGTATACGGCCCGGGGGCCGGAGGTTCCCCACCCCTGAACTAAACCAACGGATTCCATCCGAACCACAACCTTTCCAAAATTAAGTAAGAAACCATCTTTCTAACCAGGAACCTAGAACAACGGACTCCATCCGATTTGTTCAAACAACACACTATTACAAGAATTAAGCAGATACGATCTTTCTTATTCAGGAACTAAACCAACGGATGCCATACGAAACACAACCTTTCCAGAATTAAGTAAGAAACCATCTTTCTTATTCAGGAATTAAGAACACTGTACTCCATCCGTTTGTTCAACCAACACACTAAATATATATAAATACAAACAATAAGCACCGGCTAAAAACACATTAATATATATCCGGCTCAAGAAACACACATTAATATCAGGCATGCAGCACAAAGAAAATAATAAAGAAGGACATTTATACTCACCCTGCCTGTCCAAAAACAACACCACGTGGTTATATGTAGCCTTTGTTTATAATTTTAGGTTGTTTAACATTAAATGCACAATTATTTTCAGGATCCGCTGATCCAACACACAAATCTAATATTTCCTACATAAACTATTGAAGATTTTGATATAACTGGCTTCTCCTTACCACGTGTATTTGAGCTCTTTTGTGTGGCGATGGTCGACCGCATCTCCGTTGAATACCTGGCGTGGTCGGTTCCCCCCGGTGTAACGAGATCACATCGTTGTGTCAGCCAACTATTAGAGTATTCGTTGTTCCTGCGTCCCAGGAGAGAAGCTTAAAAAGTAAGAGACAATGGAGTCTCTGTGAAAGGTAAAATTGGTTAATGTAATTAAATAGCGTGGTCAGTGGTATAGTGGGGATTTTTTTACTCGGGGGGACACTATTTTGATTAGGTCATCCCTAACAATGCCACACAAGTGCGCAAGCGCGCAGTGCACTCACAAAACGGGCAGACAGGTCCACAGAAACTACCGGTAAGCTTAGTCCTACTTTAGTTACTGTACTGCAAAAAGCAGACGGCGTTGCGCTCAACACACACAAAGACTCAAAACCATGGACACACAGGCACATAAGTTACATAAACATTTTATAGGCCTAAATTGCATAAGCTACGCTACAGTATTGCAACTAAGCAAACAGCGCTGCTTCTCTCTCTCTCTCTATCTCCACTTTCAAAATCTATTTAAAACTCATAACAAACAAACAAAAATCCCAAAGTTGTCCTGAAATTAACTTATTAAATAAACAAAACGTAAAATATAGCCTACTTATGCAAACAACATTGAATCTGGGCTTGACATTATTCAGATTTTTCTCTTTTCATTCGGGGAAAAATACAAAAGCATTGCACACAATTTAAACCAATCAATGTTGTGTAATTAACAAGGATCATCTGGTGTTTTTTAGTCGATGAGTAGTGCAGATATCACTGTAAAATCAATCGACAGTAAGGGGAATACTTACTTCCGGGTGTACAATTCTCCGTTGTCCAATGGGAATGGACGCTCACATTGCCTTTAAGGGCAGCCGACACAAACGAATGCCGTGCTTCCATGAGAGTCAAATGCCGCCGAAGATGGGAATACATTGCAATCAGTTGAAAACTTTTTGCGTCCCTTTATAAAGCTGAAGGAGCCTAGGAGCGTCACAACTGCACGCCATGGGACCCTGACCAAACGTCGCTCCTGGACGATTATGGAGTGAGAGTGTGTTGCATAGAGTGGCGAAGTCCCTCCCCTTCCGGGGGAGCTCCATGGGACCTTTCGAAAAAATTATGTATTGAATTCAATGGAGAGAGAAAGATTATCTTTCGATCCCGTTTGAATTGTGCCACAAATTACACATATGATGTTTTTCAATTTAAAAGATAATTTTGCAAGTCAAAAAAATAAATATGTGTCATAAAACTGTGAAGTAACACATTTGTTTGTGTGAAACACTGAATTAACTACATCTCTGGTCTCGCACAACAACACAGACGTCACCAAGATGGCCGTCACTACTGTCTTGTCAACAAAACGATTGGCTACCCTCACTATCACCACAATGAAACACGTCCAGAAGAATGTCATGCAAAGCTGGCTGCAGGCCTTCCTTTGATTCTCTCTGAACTGCCTGTTTTTTTTTATGTTTAATGTCAACCATTTGTGCAGATGGCATGAAGTAGAAAAGATCGGCGATCGCCGATGCTAGCGTTAGCATTTCTCCCCCGGGCTTAAATTGTGTATTATAGAATGATCACACCGGTGACAGTACTCTTCAAAGGGTTCACGAAATATGACTACTGCTCTTACTGTTTAATATTTTGTGTTACTTAATGTTACTTCATATTAAGGCCAATAAAAATGACAAGGCTGTAATGCTAACTAACCTGCTAGCTACTAGCTAGATAGCTAACTTGATCCAGCCACTCCTGGTCCTTTCATCAGACGGGAAGCGAAAGAACGAGCAAGACCCATTGCTGGTATGATAACAACCTGGTACTAAGCATACAGGCATCTTGTTAAAGTTATCTTAGCCAGCGCCATATAGATAGATCATATCTATATGGCGCTGATCTTAGCTATCTCTTAGTGGAGGAAAACAATTGTGACATCACTTACGCGACTCTGGGATCAGTAGTCTTTCTCGTTGCGTATTTTTCATAGTCTTATATCTCAACAGTTTTACGACAAACTGTGACTTTTTTGACATATGAGATCATATGTGTAATTCAATTTCACAATTCAAACAGGATCGAAAGATACGTTTTCTCTCTCAATTGACTTCAATACATTATTTTTCCGAAATAAGGTCCCATGGACCGGAAGTAGATGGGCGTGACTTCGCCACTCTATACCTCTGGGAAAGGTGAGTTTGAGCTAGTGTCACTGACACACACCCAGCTAGTGGCGGGGTCACGAGCGTGATGACGAATCATAAGGGGGAGGAGAAACACAAGGGCGACAGGTGAACATAATCAGACAAACTAACGACAGGGGAAAAACACAGGAAGAAGGAACAAGGAGGAACAAGGAGGAAAACACCCATAACCAGTCATACAAAACCACAAACGTGACATAACATGAGAATCCTGACACTTGGATCTCCCCTTCGCTCCTCCTCTCTGGGGTCTGTGACGTAATATTCGCCCTCCTTTCACCAATGTCCGATATCGCACATATCAGAGTATTTAGACGTTGTATATTCATTGCATCACTACAAACGCCTTTTTTCCTTATACACTCATTCATGACTTTTTATTTTATGTTATAAAAGATTACTGTATGTTTAAACTAAATTACATCATTAAACATTGATTTTTAATTTCTTACAGTGTGCAATACATTATTGCGCAATCTATGCCTGTGAGCGTGCTGCGCGAGCCACGATGATGTGTGTGTGCGTAGTTGAACCTTTTCATATTTAAGTTTGTAGCAAGTAGAGGGCTGCTGTGTGTGTGTGTGTGTGTGTGTGTGTGTGTGTGTGTGTGTGTGTGTGTGTGTGTGTGTGTGTGTGTGTGTGTGTGTGTGTGTGTGTGTGTGTGTGTGTGTGTGTGTGTGTGTGTGTGTGTGTGTGTGTGTGTGTGGGTGGGTGGGTGGGTGGGTGGGTGGGTGGGTGTGTGTGTGTGCACGAGTGAGTGTGTGTGCACGAGTGAGCGTTTTAAAGACCCCCATAGAGCTCAGTTTATAACTCGAACCCTGCCCCCATCCATACAAAAAATAAGTTAGAAATATTTACCTTCATCTTCCGAGGATTCGGGATGTCTGTTACGAGGAGGAGGGGGAGAAGGTGAATGCTGCAGAGACTCTTGGGACTGCTGAGGAGACCTGGATACCTCTGGGGACCACTCAGGAGTTTTAGTTGTACAACGACCGACATATTTCTTGCATTTCCTCCCCTTTCTCTCTCTGGTTGGAGACTCAGTGCTGTGTTCTTGGACCTCTAAATCCTCAGTTTCCTCTGGTTCCCTCTTCTGAGTGTATTTACCAGCCAGCTTCTTCCGTCTGCCTCTCCCTGCCTTGGGTGGCATGTTAAAGCACTGTAGAATTAAAGTATAATTTACCGTGTGTTCTGCTCCCAATAATCTCCGATCAGGAATTACATTTCCCAGGTGCGGCCGAAGGATTTATACCATCGGGAGGTCACGTGACGCCTTCATGTGTGGTTTGGGCGCCATCGTGTGGCCTTCTGTAGGCATCGTACTTGCTTCGGCTGTTGCTTGGCCGTTGACCAAGTTCGGGGCCATCTTCGTGTGAAATTCACAATTCCATATTCGTGTGTCCATCTGGTGTCAATTTCGGGACAGTGTGACAGGGGCTTTAAGGATTACGTTGACTGAGAGCACAGTGTTCCTCACAGTGAGGGCTTGCAGATTCATATCGTTTTGCTGCAGAGGACGAGGACTCTGACTTCCTGCTCGGCTCTGAATTTGGGGATTTGAATTTCGAGCCAATTAAATCACCACACTGTGCTGTTTCCGGTGCAGCACTAGTGATCATTTTACAGAGTAAATAGACTGACTAGCAAATAATGATAATGATAATGAAAATAAACCTGTTAGAGAGCCCAGAAAGCCATGGGGCCCCTGGCATTTCTGCCATGCTAGGGGTCATTTCATAATTTGCTTAAATGTTGCTAAGTTTTCAAACACATTTTCAGTTGGTTTGAAATAATGTGAGGTGTTTTATGGACCATTGGCCTCCTTGGTTAGAATGTAGACTTCCACATTTAAAAAAAAAAAAAAAAAAAAAGGTCTTCTCATGTCCGGCCCTCACATCACTATTTGAAGTCTAGATTACATTAGAGATACTTTATTCAGTCAATTGTTTTGTCACATCAGCAGAAAGTTAACAGGTATAACACATGAGTTAGAAATACAATAATAAAATACAAATACAATTAAATGAAAAATAAACATAAACAGTACATATGTATATATATATATCAACAGTAGAAAACATATATACTGTATATCAATAGAGTATCTAAAGAACACACAATTAACAAATAAAAAAATAAAAAAATACATTAGAATACTTCTACAAAATAGAAAAATATAGTTTGTGTTCAGTATTAAAATCAAATTTAAATATAAATGCAATGAGGTAGCATGAGTACAATGTGTGCAAAATGTCCAGGGTTATTGAAAGGGACAAACTACAGGAACTATGGAGCTGGAAGTTCTCTGCTAGAAACTTGCACTTGTCTTGGTCTGGTGCATTGTGGGATTTCGAGTTCTCTTGGTATCGGACCTAACTATTGAGAACAGGAAAACTTGTTCCTGGCTGTAAGTTGGGCAGAGCGTGAGTAGCAGGCATATGTTCACATTACATTTCGTGAAGTTGATAAGATGGTTTATTTGTACCAAACAGAGTTAGTGATCGTTGAACAGTGGATTAAAGCATGAATTACGATGAAAAACGAAAAAATGAAGCTAGTCTTACTTTGGTGAAAAATAAACTTGTTTTGGAAAGGTGCACAGTTGTGTTTATCTGTTTGATAAAGGGAAGTGGTGTAATAATATTTCCTTTACTCTAAAGCAGGGGTGTCCAAACTATGGCCCGGGGGCCAACTACGGCCCATTGTCCATTTTGAATCCGCCCTCAGCAAATTCTAAAAGTCTAACAATCCCAACAACTTATTTCCATAACCAGCTTGAAATAAACCCTTCATATTTCCCCTATTATAAGCAATCCGAGCCTTCTGTTGTAAGGCATGAGCTGCCAACCCTTTGTGTAACAAAATTAATGAAACAAATGGAGAGCAGTGATTTTCTTAAAGCATATTCAAGTATCAAGCATAATTTACATTTGATTGACTTTGCTAACCTATAACTTAACTTATGAGGCAGTACACCTCATCTCTAGTGAGGGGCCCAGCTAACCGTATGTTTTTGTGTGTGGACCTCAGTGAAAACGTTTGAACACCTCTGCTCTAAAGGCTACTACTAACAATTATTTTTATATCTGAATTTTGAGGATTTTTCCAAATTAATACATGAATAGTATGGTCTCAAAATGTTATTGAGAAATGTCCTGCCCGGTTCCCGGTTGCCTGGTTCAGAAAGATGGTCTTAAAATGTTATGTTGGTCCAAAACCTAAAGATATTCAGGGCAAAGCAATAATTTACCAAAAACTCTTAGCTGAAATAAATGTTGTTTTACTGCAGTTTATTTGCAAAAAGATACTTAAGGTTTACGTTTTTTCCAAAATAGTTGGCAAATATTTGTGTGTTGATCGACTCCACGAGTCCGATGATTAGCATGGGAAAGAGTTTTTCCTCTTGTTCTTAAACAGGACTTGATCGGACTAAATCCTGACTCGGTCACAATTAATTTTCTGACATGCTCTTGGACTGGACCAACAGCCAAGAGTTGCATTGTAGAATTTAAACAGCATCACATCATCAGTGTGAGGTTTTTTAAATGATAAATGTTGGAAAAACACTTATCAATATGTCATAACGCTAGGGTTGGGTATCGTTTGAATTTCCACGATTCTGATTCCGATTCCGATTCTACTTTTCGATTCCGGTTCTTAACGGTTCTCCATTCCGATTCTTTGAGGGGCAGGGTAAAAAAATGATACATGCTTCTTCCACCAAAAAAATTACATTTATTTGAGAAACTTTTACACAGGTTAGTTTACAGTAATATTCACATGAATCAGTCTGTTTATATTCACTGCTATGTAACTGTAACCTGAGAAACACTGAAGCTACAACAGTGCAACAGTCCAACTTTTAAAGGAAACCCCCCCCATTTAAAAACAGTTCTTGTTAAGAAAAACAAGCATATCTGCCTTCTCAGGCCTACCGGGAAGAAATGTTTGAACATTTTAAAGTAAAATGCTTCAATCTGGTGCACTCTAAGCAGAATTATTAGAGACTAGATCTAGGGGGTACAACTCTAAACACCCATATGAAAAAGATCGGTTTACATTTTAATAATTAAATAAGTATGTGAACATAACCAATAACCTGCCATAGCCAATAACAAATACATGTAACATATTTTATTTCTGTTGTTGATTCATATCTTATTTTAGTATTTTATTTATGCATATTTTTGTATCTCTCCAGTTTAAAACGATATGTCTGGTTTACTGTCCTATAGTATACATTGGAATGATTTCAAACCTGTTTAATCCCAATAATTATAAAGGAGTGCCTTGGAACATAATTGTGATCAAAATGTTTGAGACCCACTGAGATAACTTAAACCAGGGATGGGCAACTTTGATGGTGGTGGGGGCCACATCATTGATGTACGCCATGGCCACCAGGGCGCCGCAGATTCACTTGGAACACACACACACACAAATTCCATGTGTTGTATGTAATTATTAACAAATATAAGTCTGACATCTTCATTGACATAGTGGCGGCGCAGAGCCGCTGCTGAAATATGAGCGCCGCTGCTAGGGGGCGCCAGCCAGGTGAGGTACCCAAAAAAATATATATATTTTCTTAAAATAATAATAAGTGGTGACCCTTTTTCATTTTTGATTGTTTGTTATGTAGATTTGTAGTATTTGTGTTACTGGCATAGGCGACACAGGCGGTCGCCTAGGGCGCCAGATCTGGGGGGCGCTGCGCTGGTAGCTCTGGGAGGGAAAAAACATTTTTGACCGGTGGCGCTCATCCAAATGTTCGGCCTTGATGTAACAACATTCATAATTAAGTAAATGTAACACCCTTTTCACCCCGGTTACACGTTTAATTTGCCCTGTACGGTGGGCGCTGTAAGTGATGAAAGTGGGGGATGTTGGCTTATCAGGCGCCCGCAGCTCACAACCAAAGTGCGAGCGTGGTAGCGAGAGAGCGAGCAAGGGAGAGGGCGCACCGGGACCGGTGCTGTTGTTATTAGAATCTGGTGCTAGCTGCGCTAATGGATATAAGACGTAGATGTTTCTACAACCAGGGTGGAGGAGAGCTCTCCTGTCAGACTGAGAGGCTCAGTGAGGTTAAGGACTCTCTGAGTATTTAGATAGTTAATTTTAGTCTAAGTTATCTCAGTGGGTCTCAAACGTTTTGACCACAAATTATGTAAACACATATTTCCAAGGCACTCCCTTATAATTATTAGGATAAATAAAAACAGGTTTGAAATCATTCCAATGTATACTTAACCAAAAATATCATTTAAAGTTGGAGAGATACAAAAATATGCATAAATAAATAAATGTTAACTAGGTAAAATAAGATTTGAATGAACAACAAAAATAAAATAAGCTATATTTATTTGTTATTGGCTATGGTAGGTTATTGGTTCTGTTCACATACTTATTTGATTATTCAAATGTAAACCAATCTTTTTCATATGGGCGTTTTAGAGTTGTACCCCCTACATCAGGTCTCTAGTAATTGTGTGCTCAAAGTGCACCAGATTGAAGCATTTTACTGGACCCCCCTAGAGGATGTGACGTCCACCCCCCAATTCAAACATGTTAATACAATACTGAATACATTTGAAGCCATTTTGACGTCTATTACCTATGTCAATAAGTTTCTGTTTTTGCAGTGTATTTGTCTTTTGTAGAGATTTTTCATTTATTCTTTACACATAAAATGTCGCCTAAAATCTCACCTAGGGCAGCAAATTGTCTAGAACCGGCCCTGGTACTATGCCTCAAGAGCCTTTTTTGTGCTGACACATGGCTGACACATAGAAACAAATTGGCGGGGCGCACTTCGCACGCGCAAACACTAAAAAAATCCACGCGCTCCGCGCTCACATTATGCTGGGCCTACGTGCCTTAGCACCGCTGCTATGACTCCATCCTAGGGGAAACACTGGACATTTTACAATCAAAGGGAACATCCCCCAAAAATGGGAACATCCTCTAATAAGCTCACTAAACAAATATCAGTTCTCAGAAATGTTATTTCATTTTTACAAGTGGCATGTTTGTATTGAACAGGTTATTAAACAGTGGAATAAAACTATTTTAAACGGAAAATGTGTGTGTATTGAGATTAACCATTAAGATGACATACACATGAAGTCATTAACACTAACCCAGACATTAGTTGTCTAACTTGAACCTAAAACACTTGTAGCCAGTCTCTGCATTCCCCTTATTCCACAATAAGGGGAATGTCAACACAGACACCTGTCAGCCCGCACTCTGCTGCTCCTCAGCACCACTCCCCCTCCCTCCCGCTGAAATTATGAATGAAAAGCGTAGTAATCATAGATAACACGGCAGGGTCCGTGACAGTTTGTTTTCATCTGATTTCAAATAAACAAAGTCTTGGTTTTAAGAATATTAAACTTGTTTCGCCAAATTCAGATGATAAAAACAACTTTTAAGCTTGTAAAGGCATAATTACAAGCGGTAACTTAACGTCACAGCAGGCACAACAACAGCCAATGTTTCTTGTGAGGGTTTCCCCAGGCAGGGGCGCAGCTGCCCTGTGTCAGGGGGGTATGCAGCAACAATTTTGGCGCCCCCCCCCCCAATTTTTTTTCATTATATATATATATATATATATAGTAATAATAAATAAATAAGTCTGCTGGACATGGCCTTTAAATAATAAGGGTTTATTTTAAAGCATATCAGCCACTGTAGGTCTACCATCATTAAATAATAAACAAATTTACACATTTACAATCATTATAATCAATGCAACATAAAACATTAAAACATTAAAATGCAAAAGTAAGCTTACAAAGATCCATTAGAACACACTCTGTTAACAACAACCACAGATGTAAATCACTTTATAGCTAACTCTGGTACCTGAACTGTCTTGTACACGGCCCCTGACAAATAAGCTAATAAATAAAAAAAATTAAAAAATGATGTAGCTTATGTAACAATGTTGCTACCTGAGATTGTAGTAGAGCACTCTTTAGTTGCTACTAAATCGTAACATGGCGTGCCTTTGCACTTGCCCATTTATCTAGTATTGCATCGAATGAAACAGTTCGTGCCACACTGTTTTCAATTGAAATGACTGCTAATTGGGTTAAGCGATCATTGCTCATGTTGGAACGAAGGTATGTTTTAATCAGCTTTAGCTTGCTGAATGATCTCTCGGCAGAGGCAACTGTCATAGGCATTGTCAGGAAAACTCTCAGGGCTACTGTCAGATTTGGGAAAACCAAATAAAGGTTCTCCTGTAGGAGGACATTTAGTTTATCCAGAGCCTTTTCATGCCCCCTAAGTAGACGGCTTGCTGGGTAAATTTCCTGAATGATATCCCTTGAAACATCATCGGTAGCCAGTGCATATCTTGTCACTGATTCCTCCAACTCAGCTTTTGTCATGTGTTCCATTTTGTAAATGAACTTAAACTTTTCGGACACAAGCTGAAGATTGCAAAATCTGTCAGACAACTCCTGAATTACAGTGTCAACAATAACATTAAAAACCATGCACCTAAAATGGGTCTCAGGTTCCTGTTCAAAATGGCCAGTGCTTGAATCATCTCCATGAAATCTCTTTTGCTTTCTGCAACGTCTTTCCTTAAAGTCAGGGGAAGCATCCATCTCAATGGCTAGTCTGCGTGCAATGTCAAGGGATTTCTGAAACCCCTCCTCTCTATACTTACAGAAGAATTCTTTCAGAGAATCGATCATCCTTATGGCAGTGTCCATCGAAATGTTCACTGCTTGCATTGCCTTGCTAACAAACGTGATCTCTGACAATAGATCATACCAAATCAAGAGGCACATCAGAAACTCCATGGTAACAATCTCGCCAGAGAGCGACTTTGCCTCTGAGACTGTTTTGCCGTCTTTTTCCACTTCCTCAAGCTTTTCCAAAGCGTCAAGAATCCCCCCTAACTGGAAACGCACAGCATTGACAGAGTCTATTTTCGCCTCCCACCTGGTTTCACTGAGAGGCTTTAGAGTAATGTCCACAAACTCTTTGAGGATATCCCACCTCTTCACCGAAGCTGAAAAAATGGTGTACAGTCTCTGGATAGTGCCAAAAAAGGTAAGACACACTCTGTTTGATGATGCAGCATCACATAGGAGAAGGTTGAGACTGTGGCTACAGCAGGGGATAAATAGTGCCTCTGGACACTTCTGCTGCACCAAGGCTTGAACACCTTTGTGTATACCTCTCATATTCGAGCCATTGTCATAACTCTCTCCCCTACAATTCTTCAACTCCAACCCCAGGCTATCCAGCACCCCAGTCAGTGTTTCTGTGAGACCTTTACCAGTTGTGTCCTTCACAACTATGAAGCCAACAAAAGACTCATTGATGGTGGCTTTCTTTTTGTCGTCCGTATGAACATACCGGATTATGACTGAGGCCTGCTCCTGCTTTGAAATGTCAGGAGTGCAATCCAACTCCACAGCAAAGTACTTGGAGGCTTTGACCTGGGCACAAATTTTACCAAGTACACAGTCTGCAATTGAATCTAAAAATTCATTCTGAGTGCACCAGGAAAGATATCCTGTGGTTTTTTTAGCCGCTACCTTTCTAAGATGCTCTGCTAGTGTGACATCATATCGTGCTATGACCTCAAGGACACCCAGAAAATTTCCATTTTTAGGATCTCCTAATGTAGCATTCTTCCCCCTCAGTGGCAAGTTCCTTTCTGCGAGAAAGAGTATGCAATCGATCACTCTCGTTAACACGCTTCTCCAGTGTGCCTTTTCAGCTTCTATGGCTTTTTGCAAGGTACTGTCAATTGTCTTACCAAGGCGTAAGCGAGATGTTAATTCTTTCCACAAAAGATACGCGTTGATGTGTAAACCACTGGTTTCATGGTGCTGCAGCGTTTTTGAAAGACTCTGCCAGTTATTATATCCCACCACAAAGCGTGTGTCAACAACGCTAGCTCCACCGAAAAGTTTACACTTAAAACAATACACCTTATTCGTACTTTTAGAATACAGTAACCAATCTCGTGCAACTTTCTCTCCATTTGACATTGTGCGAAAACAATACGCTTTCGAAAAACACCTTCTAGACTTCTCTGATCTTGGATATGGCCCATCAGGACATTTGTGTGGGCCATTTTCAACAACACACTGCCTAAATGAGTCCCCAATCTGATGTGGTGGTGGCCAGTCTGATGGATCTTCTGAGTAAGGCCTTGACTCAGCCCTCTCCTCTTCACCTCTCTGTTCCACAACCTCATCTTCACCTCTCTGTTCGACATTCTCTTCCACCTCATCTTCACCTCTCTGTTCCACATTCTCTTCCACCTCATCTTCACCTCTCGGTTCGACATTCTCTTCCACCTCATCTTCACCTCTCTGTTCCACATTCTCTTCCACCTCATCTTCACCTCTCGGTTCGACATTCTCTTCCACCTCATCGTCACCTCTCGGTTCGACAATCTCCTCAAATTCCACCTCTGTGGTGAGTGGCTCTCCATCTCTGTCTGCACTATTATCCCCAAAAAGGACACAGTGAATAGGTTGGTCAACAGAACTTCAAACCATACTGGACATTGAGTTTTGTGTGGTCAAACTAATAGAACTCCTACTAACTGACATCATCACTGGTCTCATCTCTACTTGATGCCATCGCCGACCTCATGTCTGTCTCATTCACTCCTTGCCTGTGTTCTTTTCCACTAAGATATATTGTCAAACAAACATTATGAAATAGATTTTCCATATTAGTTTTTCCTTATTAATAATATTAAAATAATATTAAGAAATGAATCTGTTGGTATCAAGACCCCTACACTTACACCTAATGTTAGACCTACCTGTTGCCTTCCCCTGTCTTTCCTGAGCCACCATCCTCACACCTGAATAAAATGAATTCACTGTTAAAGCAGCTGTCTAAATTAAATTATTATATCAGCCCAGTGATAAGGCAACTTAATAATAAAAAAAACAACACTATTATGCCGTGTAAGGTTGTGCTGCTGTTGAAAGTACATTCACATTTTGGATTTTAAAAGAACAAATAAAAAACACTATTATGCCGTGTAAGGTTGTGCTGCTGTTGAAAGTACATTCACATTTTGAATTTTAAAAGAACAAATACAGAGAGCTACTTAGCACAGACCTGTAAAGAGATGTGACCCTGTAATAACAGCTTCTGTGTCACCAAACAGATGTATAGCCTGTATGTCTGACAGCACAGCTAACATAGACAGCTAATGGCAGCACAACATATTTAAATGATTCCATGGTTAGCTATGTTTTCCAGCTTCTTGACATTTATTGTGCATGCTACCTTATATTTACCAGTTGTTATTTTACCTTAATACAATTTGGACGTGACATGCATGGGGTTTAACCAAAATCTAAATGTAGCTATCAGAAACATCGGTTTGCATTAAAGCTAGCCGTAAACCACACTTCAGCTGCTAGTGTTAGCAAACACTAGCCAATCTGAGAACAGTCTGTTAACATGAACTGACATTTGCAAGCCTCTTATTTGGTAACAAATGTGTGCATGATTCCATGATAAACCAGAGTTATTGCATTAGTTATGTTTTCCAGATTCTTGTCATTTATTGTACATGCTACCTCATACTTTCCATGTCAGCGCTGGCGCAGCAACATTGGTTTGCATATTCTAAGCTAGCCATAAACCCACCCACCTTTGGCTGCTACATGCCCAGTGTTAGCATACGCTAGCCAGTCAATATTTCCAAGCACAGACAGACGTCACACTTTAAATCATCCTATTCCTACCTGTTGCCTTTCAACATCCACTTATTTAGCTGTTGTCGCATCCCTTGACACGCCGTCTCCTTTTCCCTCTTTCTTTTTCTATTTTCTGCCCCCGACCGCTTTTTTGGTTTATCCATGATTTCTTTTTGACGTTAACTCACAACGAGCGCCTGCTCCTCAGTGTTCACGGCGTCCCTGCTCGTGCTCCCTCCTCTATGTCAAAATTCTATGATGGAATCTTATGAGATAGGGCGCCCTTCTCTAGCATATTACTCCTCTAAAATGTTTTAAAACCTTAAGGAAATGCAGAAACTATTTAGAAACATAAAGAAAATACCATTTTATTTTTTATTTTATTTTTTTTTTTTACCATCGCTTGTTGGGCGCCCCCACTGGTGTGGCGCCCCTATGCGTCGCATATAGTGCATACCCACTTTTTGCGCCACTGTCCCCAGGAAACAAACACAATACACACAAATGCGTCACAGATTATTTTGTGGTATTTGAAATCATGTACGCAGCTCGCGACGTAACTAGGAGTCTAGTGGAAGGTATCAGTGCTACAAGTAAACATTTTTTTTAAATGACGTTGTTTATAAATTAATCTGAGGGCTGCAAAAAGAGGAGGTGGGGGCCGCATGCGGCCCACGGGCCGCCATTTGCCCATCCCTGACTTAGACTAAAGTGAACTATCTAAACACTCAAGAGTCCTTTACCTCACTGAGCTGTAGTTATCAGCCTCTCAGTCTGACTGGAGAGGACTCTCCCTCCACATTATTGTAGAAACATCTTCTAATATCCGTTAGAGCAGCTAGCACCAGATTCTAATAACAACAGCGCTGGTACCGGTGCACCCTCCATTTCTCCCTCGCTCGCTCCCACGCTCACTCGCACTTTGGCTGTGAGCTGCGGGTGCCAGATAAGCCAACATCCCCCATTTTCATCGTACAGGGCAAATGAAAAGTGTAACCCGGATGAAAAGGATGTTACATTTACTTAATTATGAATGTTGTTACATCAAGGCCGAAAATTAGGATAAGCACCCAAACCCAAACGGCCCACATTTTTTTTGCCCCTCCCAGAGCTACCAGCACAGCGCCTCCACAGATCTGGCGCCCTAGGCGAACATCTATAACGCCAGTGCGACGGGTCGGCCCTGGTCTCAGGTTACGCTGTAGGAAGTGTAGGTAAAACGCTACATTTCCCGCCCAGCCGCAGTCATACAGTAGGCTACGGAGAGCGGCGAGAAACATTTCCTCAGGCATCGAAAAGCGGAACCGAAATTCACATTTCTAAATGATGCCGTTGGAATCGAAATATTGGAACCGGTTCCGGTTCGGGTACCCAACCCTACATAACGCATATAACAATTAAAGTGTGATTACCTTGCAGCAGCATAGACATCATTTCATATTAACAACATAAGAGAATGCTAAGTGTTGTAATTAATAAAACGTAACACAATTTATCTACAGCCTGCATCTGGATGTACAAGCCCTTGAATGTATCACACCAAAGCACTTTTCATTGAAATAATAACTACATAAAAAATGAAAATAAGTCTGAAGGTATAAAGAGCTTTATGCACATTATTAGGCACTCCATATAAACAGCTTACAAACACTTAAATATGGTTATCTTTTTAATTCCTCAAGCTGTTGAGTTATGCGCACAAATCAGTTCAGTGCTTTGTATCAGTGTTCCTGACGTGATGTTAAATTAAATCTGCTCTCGCTCTTTATTCATGAGTTCACAATAAATTAAATGAACACTCATTTCCTGCACGAATCACAGCAATGCATTACAACTGAACAAGGAGATGTGACATCACCACTGAGGAAACACCAGCTGTGTTTGAAGGAGGCGAATCGTGATCATTCAGAAAAAATAGTGATGCTCCCATATGGTGTTTATGAAAGAACGAGCAATAGTTAAAAGACACTGTGTGGGCAAATTATAATGCTATCACATGGAAACCTGAACTTTGTTAAAGTTATCAGAAATTAAAACTGTTGGGAGGGTTACTTTAAATTCCCTGACATTATTACTAGTTACATGTAAAAAAAAATGTAGTCAGTAACCTAATGTAAATATTACAAAATAAAAGTAATGTAACCTGATTACTTTCCACTACTTTTGGATTACCTCAATATCAAATGCAATGCTAATAAAAAACAGAGATACAGGAGAAATAAGAGATACATTCATTGTTTAAAAAATAAGTTTAAATGAAAATCAAAAGGAAGATTACCTAAGACGTCTACCTGTAATATATCAATGTTTATGTCACTTAATTTAACCATAATTGTGACAGAAATCTGATTATTAGTTTTTGTATCTAACTGTAAAACAGGTGTGTCAAATCTTCTTTCAGTGAGGGTCACATACAGAAAAGCATTCAAAGGGCTGGGCCCCTCACTAGAGGTAAGGTATACTGCCTCATAAGTTAAAGGTAGGGTAGGTAAGAATGGAGAAACAAGCTCGAGTGCGCTAGAATTTGAAAATACGCAGCCGAAAAAAATCTGCCTCTTCCTTCAGACTTCCTTACAGAGCCGCTCCTCCAACATACACGAACGCGCACATGAACAATGAGGGCATGAGATAAGTTTGTGCACGAGATGGAAAGCTGACAAGCAAGTAGGCCATCCAGCTTATGGCTTTCACAGATGAAATTGTTTTATGTATTTATTGTCAAAGCATTTAATATATTCATTGCTATCGGGATGTTAACAGCATTCCATGGAATGTAACAAAAAGTGTTTCTGAAGTGAATTACCTACCCTACCTTCAAGGTATAAGTCATCAAAATCAATCAAAAGGTGAATCATATTGTGTGGTGTGGTGTGACAGGAGTTTTAAAGGACATGATGTTTCTCCCGGGTTGATCAGCGATATGATAACAAGACAATGCCGCCCTCTAGTGGCTATAGTAACAACTGAGGGAAGTTAGTTTGGCATTGGAGGAGGTGGACGGTGAATAAATACAGGACTTTCTTTCACCCAGCAGACTGCTGCTCCTCCTGTCCAGGGGCGGCGCCAGGCGGTAGCTTGCAGTTGCTACAGCAACACCAACAATTGGCCTATCAACTGCTAAGCAACCACAAGAAATGTATGGGGTTTTTTTATATTATGTGAAATTCATAATTTGAAAAATGATTGATTCGAAAATGTTATGCTACAGTACAGTACAAGTAGCCTAACTCTGTGTGTTTCATTCAAGCTTGGCTCCGTGTGTGTGGCAAGAGCGCACGAGGGCAAGAGCGCACGAGAGAGAGAGAGAGAGAGAGAGAGAGAGAGGTGTGTGAGAGTGTGTGTTGTTTTGATTTGAGTAAGCTGCATCAGAAATGAGCTCCTGAACAAAAAATCGAAATTGGACCTAAAAAGTGAGACATTTTATAGGAAAATCTGCAGAATTAACTCCAAAGAAGAGTTAACGACATTGATCGACAGAAACCAGAGGAAGAAACGCAATTTTTGGATGTATTTTTGAGTTGAAACTACAAACTAGCTTTCAACTACCAATTGACAACTGTCAACCGTCTAGCTGTGGGCTGCTAGCTGTGGGCTGCTAGCTGTGGGCTGCCAGCTGTTACCTGCCACTGTTGGAAGGAGCTGCACCAAAGAAGGTAGAGGAACATTATAAACTGTGAATTATTTCATGAAGATAAAAAGAAAGGAAAAGAAAAGTATTTGTAAGCTAATTAATTAGCTTAGCCTCTCTTTGGAACAAAACAAGTGGTCGCCATGGAAACTGTCCAGCAGGCAAAAAAGAACTTCTCAGCTCTCAGAGCAGAGGGAAGAGAGATTGAATATCCTGCTAAATGCAAGAGTGTAAATGCGAAGGACAAACACAAGGAGAAGACACTGTGTGGAAACCCAGAGGTCCTCTTCACTGACTATGCCCAACAAAAAGGAGGAAGGAAGAAGAACAACCTCATATTCTTCACTGATTCCATCTACATCTGGAAAGATACTCTGTGCAGGAATTATGCATACGTATCCAGAGAGGGCATCGGCTCAGGAGGCAGATTAAAAATCTGTAAAGATGAACACCTTGACAAAGATGACCCTCTGCTCACCATCACATACTACACCAAAGGAAAGGTCATGGTCCAAGGGAATGAAGCCAACCTGGAGTCATTCCAAGAGGCATTCCCCCTGTTGAAAGCTGAGGTGGACACAAAGAGGATCAATGTCCCCTCTGATGTCCCCTCTGATGTCCCCTCTGATGTCCCCTCTGACAGCGAAGGTGATGAGAGCCCAATAGAGAACCCCAACACCTTGTCCATCTCTGCCCCTCCCACACCGGCCAGCTCCAACAATCGGCTGAAGGAGAGTATGGCCCTGCTGGAGCTGGACTTTGCAGAATTCAAAGAGCGGACCCAGGCCAGGCAGTCTGGTCCCCCAGACAACACTCTGCAGCAGCTTAAAGAGGACCTCCAGCAGCTCAAGAGCGACAACGAGGCTTTGGCATCTGACCTCAGAGGAAGTGTAGAGGCACTCAAACAGGAGAACAGTGTGCTCCGTGTTCAGTTAGCCAAGGTGAGGGAGGATGCTGAGTGTAGAGAGAAGAGCTTCACCAGGCAGGTCCAGCACCTGACAGAGAAACTCTCATCAGTCCTCACAATGACGAGTAGAGAGACACAGACTCTTCCTGCCAGTGTCCCTGGCCCACCCTCTCTGCTCAGCACCCAGCCCAACAACACCCTGGCCCGTCCTGATACACCCACACAGCCAGCTGCCCACAGCCAGCTCTGCCCATCCCAGCCTCCCTCTACTCAGCAGGAAGAACAAGACCCACAAGTGGTCCTGCTGGCTGACTCAAACGGGAAGTTCCTGGACCCAAGAAAGCTTTTCCCTGATAAAAAGGTGCTGTCTAAACACTGCAGCACCACAGGCCAGGCCATGAAGCTGTTGAAAAAGGAGACCCTCAGGAGCCCTCAGTACCTGGTGATCCACACGGGAACAAATGACCTGCACACCCTCCGTAGGGACACTGCTGAGGCAGTGAGGAAAATGGCGGAGCAGGCCAGTAAGGAATTCCCTGACACCCGCATTGTGGTCTCCACCCTGCTGCCAAGGACAGACACCCCTCCTCATGTCATCCATGACATTAATATGGAGATCAGAAAAGGATGTGCCACCTTACCAAATGTCCACCTGGCCCTCCACTCAACCATTGGCCCCTGGGACCTCTATGATGGACTCCACCTACACAGAGAGAGGGTGGGGATATTTGCAAAGACCCTCAAAGATGCAGCCCTGGGACGCAGTCCTCCCACCCCCTCCTCTAGAGGCCTTATAGACCCTCCCACACCGCTTCCTCCCCATCACCACCCCAGGATCACCACCCCTGCTGTGAGGAGACACAACAGCTCAGCCTGGACCTCCCACTCCCCACGCCCCCAACACACCCAGAGGAGGCTGCTTTCACCCAGCTCAACACCTGCACAACATCAGCAGCAGAGATATGCAGCAACAGCTGCTCCTTGTCTCCCTCCCCGCCTACAGCAGCGGAGCTATGCTGCAGTTGTAGCCCAGCCTGCTGCCACCCTCCCTCCCCCTGCTACCTCTGAACTGGGAGACATCAGGATGATGCTGCACACCCTGTGCACCCGACTTCTGTCCAGCTAAGACATTACATTTATATGTTATCGTAGTAATCAGTACAATAGCAATATTAGTGAAAATAGTTGTTTTATTTGTTGTTGTTTTTTTGTTTTTTTTTATATATTTGTCTCACTATACAGGTTCATTTTGATTGTTTTGTATTTTTTAAAAGATGCGTTCTTTTCATATAAGCTGTTGGAATATTCAGGGACTCCACTCCTCAACCTTTGAGGTTAAGAGTGAGAATCCAGAGTTCTTAGAATCTATCAAAGATGTTGATATAATTATATTAACAGAAACATGGTGTAAAAATGATCTGCTCACTCACTGTCCTCCAGGTTATAATGAAGTAATGGTGCCCTCTATAAAATCAAAAAACATACGCAAGGGCAGAACATCGGGGGGGATCTTGGTGTGGTATAAAGGAGATCTTTGCCATCAGATCTCAGTAGTAAAACAAGGTAAATCACACATTTGGCTAAGGTTAGATCAAGCCCTGGGCATAACTGACAGGAATCTATACATGTGTGCTATTTATATACCCCCAGTAGATTCTCCTTATTTTGAAGAAGACATTTTTGAAACTCTCCATTCAGAAATAGCCTACTTTCAGGCCCAGGGAAATGTGCTTCTAACTGGAGATCTGAACGGACGAACAGGAATTGAACCTGATGTCATAGACCCACAGGGCAGCCACCATGTATTTGGTGAGCCCCCCCTGTTTACCACACCAACCGTCAGCCATCGGAACAGCCTTGACTCTGAAATCAATCAGAATGGCAAAGAGATAGTGCATCTCTGTCGGGCCTTAGGCCTGTACATAGTGAACGGGAGGTTCAGAGGGGACTCTTTAGGGAGATTCACATACTCCTCAGCTCTAGGGTCTAGTGTAGTAGACTATGCAATCACTGACATGGACCCCTCCACTATCAGTGCATTCACTGTCAGACAGCAATCCCCCTTTTCAGACCACAACCAAATCAATGTGTTCTTTAAAGTCTCAGGTCCAATGAGTGACACAACAAGGGGACCCAGTAAGCTGTATACATTAAATCCTACTTACAGATGGGCCCCAGACAGTGGAGACAAATTCACCATGGCCTTGAACTCACCTGATCTGATGAATGACATGTCACTATTTGACCAAAATCAATATGTTCCTACCAAAGATGGTGTAAACATGGCCATTGATTATATCAATATGATATTTCACAAGGCAGCTATTAAAGCTGACCTTGTAAAACAAAAGCGGAAGCCTGTTAAAAGGCAAAACGCTGACAAATGGTTTGACCAGGAATGCAAGATCATCAGAAAAGACCTGAGAAAAATAGCAAATGAAAAACATCGGCAACCAAACAACCCAGCCTTACGCATTAGATACAATGACCTTTTAAACAAATATAAATGTACAATAAGGAACAAAAAACAAAATTATACCCACATGAAACTTGAGGATATTGAGAAAGCCATTGATCAAAATCAATTCTGGGATCTGTGGAGCAACTTCAACACAAAACAACCGCAAGCATTACCCATCCAAAACGGTGACATCTGGAGAGAACATTTTGAAAGTTTGTACAAAGACATACCAATAAATCTAATGAATTCAGATCAATGTATTACAAAAGAGAAACTCCAAACATTAGAAGAAACTATTAAAGACAACCAAAACCCCCTTGATTTCTCAATGACTTGGGAAGAGTTGACCACACAGACACAATCTCTCCGGCCAAGGAAAGCTT